>NW_027529541.1:2324506-2674887 GCF_008692635.1 Crocuta crocuta
AAAAAAAAAAAAAAAAAAAAGAAAAGGCACTCAGCAGAATGGGAGATAAATAATTGCAAACAATATATCTGATAAGGGATTAATGTCCAAAATACATAAGGAACTTGTACAACTCAATAGTGAAAACAAAACAAAATATTGATTTAAAAATGGGGAAAAGATCTCAATGGATGTTTTTCCCAAGAAGACATACTAATGGACAAGTACATGAAAAGGTGTTCAATATCACTAATCATAAGTGAAATTCAAATCAAGGCCATTATATATATAATTACATAATTGTATATTTAGAATGTGTGTATATATATTATGTACATATACGTAATCGAATATTATTTAGCCACAAAAAAAGAAAGAAATCCAGCATTTTGGGGCAACCTGGATGAATCTTGAAGGCATTATTGTAGATGAGGTAAGTCAGACAGAAAAAGACAAATACTGGGACGCCTGGATGGCTCAGTCGGTTAAGCGTCCAACTTCAGCTCGGGTCATGATCTCGTGGTTCGTGGGTTCAAGCCCCATGTCAGGCTGTGTGCTGACAGCTAGCTCAGAGCCTGGAGCCTGCTCCAGATTCTGTGTTTCCCTCTCTCTCTGACCGTCCCCTACTCTCTCTCTCTCAGAAATATATAAGAAAACATTTAAAAAAACTAAAAATAAGAATAAAAGAAAAAGACAAATACTTTATGGTATTACATATATGTGGAATATAAAAAAATGGAATGCACAGAACAAGAATAGAATTATGGTTGCCATGAGGTGGGGGTTAGGGGAAATAGTAGAATGTTTGTCAAAGGGTACCAGTTTTGTTTTTTTTTAAAGGGTACCGGTTTTAAGAGGAATAAGTTCTGGGGATGAAAGTACATTTTGACTATAGTTATTAATACTGTATTGTAAATATTTGTTTCTTTAATAACAGTCTTCCAAGGTGTTTGGTCCTTTGCTATTCTTCTTCAGGATACGTTTGGTGGCTAATCAAAGGCCTATAGAACTCAGTGCTTGATGTTAACCATTATATCCACAATGCACCTAGTTGACCTTGGCAATCAGAGATTCTAATCAACATTAAGGACATTAGTTGGAAAATGTAAAAATGATCACAGCCTATGAATGTGTCATCCAGGAATCATTGGGAAAGGAAGATATAATTAAGAGAAATGGAAGGGTGGAGAGGTCCTTCAACATTTAGTGAGCCCTCAGTACTAAAATGCATTGAAAATGGTTATCTTTATCCTTACTACTGGCATTGTTAACAATTTTTTTGGTCCATATCTGTGAAGATAGTTATTTGCCACATTTCAGTTGAGAAAACTGAGTTTCAGAAATATATTTTAGAGTCAGATTTTCTGACTTTTGAATACAAAGCTTGTTTTTCTTCAATACACATTGTAGAAAGTACCTAATATCTTTAGCCTTTTTGTTTGTTTTTGTTATCTGGCAGCTATAATACTATAAGTAAGGAGAGAAAACCTGTACTCCTGTTTATTTTGGGATGTTCATTACTGGCATTTGGGTCACCTGGAGCAATAGGTATATGAGACAATGACTTGCAGAATCTGTAAAGAGGGAAGGACAACAGTTAGCTAACCCTCTTATATCTATGCCTTACAACTGGGCCACAGGTAAAATATTATTTCAACGAGTAAAAAAAGTTTCTTAAAGAATCTAAAACAGATCTGCCTCCTGTTGTTTTCTGCCACGTAATGAAATTGTTCTGCTTCTAGCATGATAAATTATTGTTAGAAAGCAGAAATGAGAATCCCTTTTTATAGAAAAAAAAAGTGTGTATGCTTCTCCCTGCATTTAGCAAGACACTTTCCACCAGAATTTAAAAATCCATTGTGATTACTGTGGTTAGTTGTTAGCCACATATTAAAGTTGGTTAATTTGGAAAGTAATCAGTCCTTTTGCTCATTCACCTTATTCACATCCCTCCTAGCCACCTGAACATTTCCACCTTTTCTTAATTTTTCTCAATTGTTACCTCTACGTTACATTTATGTCACTTATGTATTTTCCAGGAAAATGCATTTTTTGAAGAATAATAATGTTATTAATATGCAAAAGGAAAATTTTAGGCATAGAATTGGAGGTAGGTTGAGGGAAATTATACCACTGCTGTGGTAGACAGCTGTGCATGGAAATGTCAGTATCACAATGGGAATCTGTAATTAAAATTCAAGAAGCTTCCAGTACTTTCATTTACTCCTGGCCCCTGCATCTGGAGTTGTTAACATTTCAGACAGGTCCCTGATATAGCAGTGGTAGTAACCCAAGAGAAATTCTAGAAACTAGCAGAAAAGTATTTGTGGATGAATGTTGAACGGTAATCTCTTATGTTTACAAAGTGAGAGTGAAAGGAGAGTATAGAACTCTTTTAGAGTATTTCAAAGATGTTTTCAAAAATTTCAAATGTGAAGATATAAATTCCTTTTTGAATGAACAGTGAGATTTATAGGTTTCCTATTTCATAATATTTTCAGTCTGGCTCATTTCTTCACTTTATCCTGGTCAATTCTGAAACTGCTTCCTTGACCAACTTATCAGATGGGCCTTTCTTGACTACCGCTCTGAATTGAATGTTGGCACCACCAAGAGATATGTCTACAGCTTAATCCCTAGAAACTGTGAATGTGAACTTACTTGGAAAGTTCCTTTCCAAAGGAACTTTGCAGATGTAATTAAGATAAGGATTTGGAGATGATATTATTCTAGATTACCTAGGTGGGTCCAATGACAAGTGTCCTTTTGAGAAATAGAACAGGAAAATAGAGAAGGAAGAAGAGAGGTCCATGGGAAGTTGGAGACAAAGACTGGAGTTATCCAAAAACAAGCATGGAACACATGAAGTCACCAGAAACTGGAAGAGCAAGGAAAGATTCTCCCCTAGAGCCTTTAGGGAGCATAGCCTGGCAATACTTTGATTTAGGGTTTCTGACCTCCAGAGCTGTAAAAAATACATTTATGTAATTTTAGGCCACCAACTGTGTGGTAATTTGTTATAGTAGTCCTAGGAACCCCATACAACAATTTCATCTGAGGGCGCGTGGGTGGCTCTGTCGGTTAAGTGTCCGACTTCAGCTCAAGTCATGATCTCACCAGGCTCAGGTCATGATCTCACTGTTCGTGGGTTTGAGCCTCATATTGGGCTCTGTGCTGACAGCTAGCTCAGAGCCTGGAGCCTGCTTCAGATTCTGTTTCTACCTCTCTCTCTCTGACTCTCCCCTGCTCACGTGGTCTCTCTCAGAAATAAAATTTAAAAAAAAAATTTCATCTAAAATAAACTTTCTATTTCCATACCACTATATATATTATATTTATTTGTTTGTTTGTTACATCTTTATTTCCTCTCACTTGCTCAACATGAGCCAAGGACTTATTTTATTTATCTCTGCATCTCTAGTATTTCTACAGTGTCTAATCCATAACAGGCATTCATAATTTGAATGTAGAACAAAGGAAAGAAGGAAGAAGAAAGGGAAGTAGGGAGGAAGCAAGGAAGGAAGGAGAAGGCACATGACTAAAAGATTCTTATATAATTTTTACAAGTCTACATTTGGTACTCAATAAAAATAGGAAACAGAACCCTGGACCACAGTCCTCTGAACCCTTTAAAACAGAACTGACTGGAAAGCAGGCTGCTTGGACTTGTTCTGTCACAAATATACAGCAGCAAAGAGAAGCATCAGCCAATGATTCTTGGGCACAATCAAGATCAACCCCAGCTGCTCAGTGGATACTGCTATTCAGTTGTTTTCCTCCCTGCTTGCAAGTCACGCAGCAAGGACAGAGTAACAGCATCTGTTTTCTCAGTATCTTTCTATTATCGTTGTCATTCATATAGCCATGGTGACAAAGTCACTACTTAAGAGCAGGTCTCAGATGGGCTCTTCAATTTTATTAACAGGGCCGGGGATAAAAAATCCATATCAGCGACACCATTTCTCAAACTGAACTTTACTCTGTAGGATAAATAGGGACGAAGAGCCACAGCAGTTCCAGTGATAAGGTAGAGTGTCCACATTAGCAAACACTTCCAACACTCAACCTCCCTGACTCTAAATTCTGTATTCCAGACTGTGTCATAACATAGTTAATAGATTTCAGGCTTTTAGTTGACTTCAGAGAACAAAATAATTTCTTCCTTTTTGAGTCTAATGTGTTTATAAATGAAAGAGTTCTGATTGAAAAATTGCTAAGTTTTTGAACTCAGAGGTCATAAAACCAAAGATGCATCCCTGATATTCCTGCTGACTTGTTTCAGTTGCTGAGCTCCAAAATATAATCACTATAGATTGAGATGTTTATGTCCACCAAACACTATATAAGCTTGGTGATTTTCTTTCATTGGCTTATTATGTATTTATTAGCATTCATTTAAAACTACCTTTATAATGTGTTATACTTGGAATTAAGAAAATTCATTTTATTTTTTAAAGTTGAATATTATTCCATTGTGTATATTTACTATCTGCAACATGGATGAACCTGATTTTATGCTAAGTGAAATAAGCCAGGCAGAAAGAAAAAAAAATCTGCATTATCTCACTTCTACAGATTTTCCTCAACTTACAGTGGGGTTACATCCCAAAAAATCCCATCCTAAGTAGAAAATAATGAAAGTCAAAAAATGTATTTAATACACCTAACTTACTGAACATCATGGCTCAGCCTAACCTTGCTTAAATGTGCTCAGAATATTTACATTAGCCTACAGTTAGGCAAAATCATCTAACACAAGCCTAGTGTATAACAAAGTATTGAATGTCTCATGTAATTTGTTGAATACTATGATGAAAGTGAAAAAAAAGAATGGTTGTATGGGTGCAGAATGGTTGTAAGTGCATTGCTGTTGACCCCCATGGTTGTGTGACTGACTGGGACCTGCAGCTCACTGTACCTGCCCAATATCAGGAAGGAGTATTGTATCATATATCGCTAGCCTAGGAAAAGATAAAAATTCAAAACTCGGGGCGCCTGGGTGGCTTAGTCGGTTAAGCGTCCCACTTTTGCTTAGGTCATGATCTAGCGGTTTGTGGGTTCGAGCCCCGTGTTGGGCTCTGTGCTGACTGCCAGCTCAGAGCCTGGAGCCTGTTTCGGATTCTGTGTCTCCCTCTCCTTCGGATTCTGACCCTCCCCTGCTCACACTGTCTCTCTCTCTCCTAGAAATAAATAAAAATATTTAAAAAAATTCAAAACTCAAAATATAGTTTCTACTGAATGGGTATTATTCTCACACCATCATCAAGTCAAAAAAGTGTTAAGCTGCTACAGTACTTCCCTTATTGGTAAGGGGTATGTTCCAAGACTCCTAGTGGATGTCTGATACCATGGATAGTACTGAACTCTATATATAGTATGTTTTTCCTCTACATACATACCTATGATAAATTTAACTTGTGAATTAGGCACAGTTAGAGATTAACAACAGTAACTAATAAAATAGGATAAATTATTAACAATTCATACTGTAGTAAAAGTATATGACCATGTGTCAGAAGCCGAATCCGGCCGGTCCAGGGGTCCTTGAAGGATGAACGGTGTCGGCGAGAGAGAGAGAGAGAGAGAGAGAGAGAGAGAGAGTGAGAGAGCCCCAAGATTCTTTCTGATCACCAGGCAGGCATCTCTGCTTTGACTGGGGCTCAACTTTATTTTACAAGTATTTGGGGAATGGCACAGAAGTGGCATTCGCCTTAGACAATGATTTCTGATGACAAACTTCTTTGATATGTAAGAATTTCCCGGAAATCTAGAAGACTCCTGCATAACCTTTATCAATAGTGATTGAGATGCTTATCCTACGGGGAAGAAGGTATCTGTAGACAAAGTTTTTAGCATAAAAAGGGTGAAGTTACTTCTTTTAAGGTGGAAGTATCAAGAAAAACAGGTCTTCCAGGAAACACCTTTGCTCCCATAATGACAAAAGTAGTTCCTCAATAAGTTCCTACACAGGGCGCAATCAGCATATTCAAGGCCAGAAAATGCTCCAAGCAGAAACAAATGGGTGAGGGTGGATATCTGCCCTAAACTCTAAATTAGGCTCTTTGTCTCAGGGCCAGACTCAAGCCCCTTTTATTATGTTAAGTCTTGGATCTGCGAGGCCCATAGGAAGAGCCTCTTGACAATCATCTTTGGAAAGGCAAGGACATGCCTTTCCTTATGAGCGATCTGTGTGGGGAATATAGGTCTGATCTGGAATATTGTGAGGCCTGGTCAATACCAGCAGCCTCATTTCCAACATGAGCCGGTAGTAGCAGAAGGAGATACCAGTTTTCATTTCTCATGGCAGGAGCTGTGTAAACGCTACCATATCCTTGCTGTGACTGCCATCCAGAGAAGCCGGTGTGGCTCCCAGCAACCATGGGGTCTCTCTCAAAATATCTTATTGTACTGTACTCATTCTTCTTGTGAGATAATAAAATGACTACATGATGAGTTGAAATGAATGACACAGGCATTGTGACATGCCACTAGGCTACTGTTGACCTTCTGAAATAAGTCAGAAGGAGAATCCTATGTTTCTGCATGGTAGTTGATGGGGAGAACTGAAACTTTGGAAAGTGAAACTGCGGATTAAGGGGGACTACTGTATATGGAATCTATGAAGTTGAATGCATGGAGTAACCAGGAGTGGGAAGTTGTGGTAAATGGAGAGATGTTGATCAAAGAACAGAAAGTTGTAGTTATATAGGATGAATAGGTCTAGAGATAAAATGTAGAACATGACCATGAATAATACTGTATTGGATATGGAAATTTGCTAAGAGTAGATTTCATGTACTCTCACTGAAAAAAGGTAACTGGGGAGAAAGATATGTTAATTAACTTAATAGCAGTCAACATTTCACTATGAGTGAAGTGTTATACAACTTAAACATATCCAACTTTCATTAAAAATAAAATTTCAAAACTCATTTTTGAGATATTTAATAATTTGGTATGTTTTCTAACAGATTTGCACAGGTTTAGTGGTTCAGATGTCTTCTGTAATCCTTTTTTTTTTTTTTAATTTGGAGAGGAATCATGCAGGGAAATTATTTTTATTGCATATAGGTTAGTGGATAACATACCTAGCAAATGCTTACTGGCTGATTAATATCTTACATAGCAAAATAAAGGTTAATATTTTTCCTTATTCGTATATGAAAAAGAATAAGATCTATTGGAACTGTTCAGAACTTGTCAATTGTTAAAAATACTCATGTGCACATGATTTATAAATGAAATTGATGCTAGTGGATTATATATTGGGATATATAATTTGTATATGACTAAAGTAGACCTTCTGCATTCATATTACATATTTGTTCTACCAAAATAATGTTTGAGGCATAATTCTATACAGATATGTACCCACAGAATATAGCCGCATTATGTTGCCTTGGAAAATTTCAGAGGTTTTGTTGTGTTTCTTTTTTCATGAAGTCTTTATTGATTAACTATACTACAGTTTCATTTCCCCCATTTCACATAATATATGCAAGAGAAGTGCCAAATCACGGCACCTGGAGCTTTATTGATTGCTTATATTCACAATTGGCTCAATCAAAGGGATGTAGAGGGTGAAAAATGACAGAAAGAGTGATAAACAATCAAACAGCCAGAAACCATCATTAGCCTGATCTCTTCCTGTTGTCTAAGGATCTTACTTTAGTTAATGAGGATACAGATTAATGATACACAAACTGCTCATCCTTTGTTATTTTTCCAACTAAGCTTGGAGGGAAAAAAGCCAACCTAATTATAAAAACTAATGGAAATACATAAGTATTTGGCCAATTATTCTAAGCATTAAAATAAAAAAACACCTCAGTTGTCTGGAACTGAGATGAAATAGGAGAGGGGCAAAACAGCATGTTTCAAAGCCCACTAAGCCACCTTAATTTTAATAATGACCTGAAACATCTGGGCGTCTCTGATCAACCTGATATGTGATATGAGGAACTAAAAACTAGGATCTGCATTGATATTAGACTTACTAATCTCTTATGAGTTCTCTAGGCACCTGCAAGTCAATAGAGCTACAGTAGTTTCCATTTTTTGTATGATTAGAAGCTTCTTTATCTTGGTCAGTTACATTTTTCCCATTAAAAATATTTCCTTTGCAGTTATAGTATTTGCTTCTATGAAATAATACTGAAAGTCTTCTAAAAAAAACCCTTTTCTAAAATTACCTTAACTTCTGAAAAATCTTTATGCAAATGAAAAAGCAAAATGCACACATGTATATACATGCACATACAGTCTTTTGCTGAAATTACTTATGTAACGAGGGAGAAAAGTTAAAGAAACCAAGTTTTCTTCACCCTGCTCATGTCTTTTCATCTCTAGCAAATGAAGTGAAACGAGAGCCCAAAGCTCTTCTCAACTTGGCTTCGCTGCCTGTGCTCAACCAGTGGCACCCTCTTTGGGCATCCCACACTGCTAGAATGCAACAGATTTATCACTTTGTCCTTTTTTTTATTTCCCTGTCTGCCAAGGGGCTGATTTCTATAGAAAACACGATACCTTTTGTAGTAGGATACAGCCAGTGAGAGGTAGCAACATAAAATTGAATATAGGAAGTGCAAAAGATCAGACTATTCTGCTATTTACACTGCCAGTTTCACCCTGCCCCTTCTGGGCCACAGTTTGGATAGTGCAGCTTTCTCCTCTTCATCTACTCAAGGCCTCAGGTGCTGTGGGAAGTCCTTTCCTGTGTTTGCAGTGTTTGAGGATTACAGTGACATTCTCCCCCTGCCTTTTGGGCCCTTTGGCTGGTCCCTAGATGCCTCACCATTATATCCTGTTTCTCCAAATCCAGCCCAAGTCTCTGTAAATAGTCACTTTATTTATATTCTTTTCAGTTAATTTTTTGAATGTGCCCTGTTTCCTCCTGGGAATTTGACTTACAGATTTGCTTTCAGAAGCTTACTGGAAATGTCCTCTCACAATATTTTGTTCATTCCTCATAAGGCACTTATATTTACACACTTTTTAATCATATATTTAAAAATATATGATTAAATATATGATTACATATATTAGACCCTGAGTTCCTTGATGGTAGAGATCATGCTTTAATCATCACTATAACCTTAGGAACTTATACAGAGCCTATTAGATACATGTGTGATGAATGAGTGAATGAATGCACAAATTTGTAACTCCATTTGTAACTCTAAGGGTGTTCATTTCAGCTAAAACTTTAAGCCATGTCAAAAGTGTTTTTTATCAGAGACTATGTCTTGGTTTAAAATAATAGGATCATCATTGTGTGATTCAAGTGACAATAAGTCCAGAGGAAAGCAGTTGGATACCTGCATCTGCTAACATTAAAACAGAAATCTGTGCCCTAGGCATTCAGTGTAGTACCTGGTAAAGGCTCACACACAAAAAAGTGATTAATGCCAGCATGTAATAATACTCCACAAGCTGCAAGTGGGGTTTATCCTGAGCTATGTTCCAGCAAACACCAAAATAATTAGCATGTATCTTGTACTTGTCATCTTTATGGTAAAGCAATTTAGAGGATATCTTCTGTATTATTTATGAGATCCTGAGGAGAAGGGGACCCCCTCACATCTAAATGAGGGCCATAGCAAAAGATTCACAATGACTGTAAGACAGATCCTACTACTGGATATTTGGTCAGATAGATACACAAAAGGACAGGTCAGTTCAAGTGCCAATTGATCCAATTTGTTCAAAAGGTGCAATATTTATCAATGTTCCAAACTCACCTCAAATGTTCCCAAAATCCTGCAACTGTTGACAGATCTCAAATGCTAACAGGGATGTGTTAATGTAGATAACTGACAACTGCTTAATTTGTTCAGGCAGGAGGAGCTGTAGGGTGCAGTCCCACTGAGAAGTTAAGGCCAATGGCAGAAGTGAGATCTTTCATAAAGAGCCAGGCTTCTTTCTATATCAAAGATTCCTTCTTTCTATCTGGGAAAGACATTATAGACATTTTTCTTTCACAGCCAGTAAGACAATGGATAGGAACTAACTGGGCAATGTCAAGATGATCCTGGATTGATCATCAGCATTATTAAAGCAAGACTTGATTTACACACGTTGTTGATATTGTGGATTACTCACATGTCAGCATTCTCATCAATTTTATTGTAAAAGAATCTTGTTTTGGATAGAGTAGCCATCTCCCTCTCATAGAGCTGGCTGCTGCAATGGAAGTTCAGCTCATCTTTAGTTTTTGGATTGAGCTTTTATAGTCTAAAACTGTAGTTCTCAACTAGGGACAGTTTTGTCCTTCAGGGATATTTGGCAAATGTAGAGATATTTTGTGTTGTCGCATTGGGGCCATGAGTATGACATTTAGTGGGTAGTATCCAAGGATGCTGTTAATTCTTCTACCATATGTAGGTCAGCTCCCTATAAAAAAAAAGAATTATCTGGGGGCATCTGGGTGGCTCAGTCGGTTAAGCGTCCGATTTCGGCTCAGGTCATGATCTCACGGTTTGTGGGTTTGAGCCCCGCGTTGGGGTCTTTGCTGACAGCTAGCTCAGAGCCTGGAGCCTGTTTTGGATTCTGTGTCTCCCTCTCTCTCTAACCCTCCCCTGCTCACTTGCTCTCTCTCAGAAATAAATAAAACATTAAAAAGAAAATTAAAAAAAAGAATTATCTGTCAATATGTCAATAGTGTCACGGTTGAGAGATCCTAGTCTACAGATAGTTCCAATATTTTTTTTTCTTCCAAGTGTTGATTTAGGAATGAGCATGTGACTGAGTTCTGGCCAGATACTTAAGAGAAGTTGAGTGTAATCTTTAGGGATAGTTCTTCTTGACTCATAAGCAAGAACCACAAGAAGTAGAACATCAGATTGGTGAGAGACACCAAAACTTGAGTCCTTAAAGATGTGCTTCAGTCCATAAATCATCTAGTTCTAAAATATGCCTCATCTCTCAACATGTATTTATGTGAGCTAAGGACACTCTGTTCTATGTTTATGTTACTCGCATTCACAAACATGCTATGGAGCATATATGTTCTGTGTGAAGATTTGGTAAGATTTATGTTGGCTCTGGGGATCTGAGTGTTAATGCTAGAAGGTAAGAGATAGATATTCAGCCCAGAATCTTGAGGAAGATCAGATGCTCCTTGGAATTAGGCAATGTGATAGAGAGGTGACAAGATAAGGGGTAGGAGTTGAGAAGAATAGGCACCAGTTAGTCATTCTGTCAACAAGGCTTTTTTAGATAAACCCTATTTTATTGGAGGTACAGGGGACAAAGGGGCAAGAAGTGGCATCAACCTAAGCTCAAGACGGAGTATATCTTGTGATTTCTTTGAGAGACTTCCTGTTTCTAGGCTCTCCATTCACTTATGTTTTTATTGTAAATTCCTAAATAATCCTTGGAATTAGCAGTATGAACACCACAGCAACCATAAACTGACTAGCCTAGGGCCTCTTGCCATGAGTTCCTCTCTTGTTCATGTCTTTAGAAGCGGAGGTCTGCTTCCCCCTGGCTTGTTCTGTCCCACCTTATTTACAAAACAAGGAATTACTTCCTGTTGTCTCATTGATTTCCAAGATTGCTCTGCTAGAATTGTTGGGTTATGTATCATTGCCCTAATTGTTTTTGATCAATATTAGTTCAGCAAATTGTAGCAATATTAGACATAATACTATTTCAGTGCCAGATGTTTCCTAAAAGTGTGGGATTACTTTAGTTAAAGCCATTTTTGTAGTAAACAGGCTTACCTAATAGTGAGTTTACTTTCTTATTTACTACGGTTAGACAATATTAAGCAGAACTGTGATAAAAATCCTTCTTAATGTAGGATCCACAGTCCTGGAGAACAGTGCTGGCCTTCGTCTGATACATGCCAGGTCTTTCTCATAGGACAATAAAAAACAAAGTATAGAGGGGCGCCTGGGTGGCTTAGTCGGTTAAGCGTCCGACTTTCACTTAGGTCATGATCTCGCGGTTCGTGGGTTCGAGCCCCACGTCAGGCTCTGTGCTGACTGCCAGCTCAGAGCCGGGAGCCTGTTTCAGTCTGTGACTCCCTCTCTCTCTGACCCTCCCCTGCTCACGCTGTCTCTCTCTCTCCTAGAAATAAATAAAAATATTAAAAAAAAACCAAAGTACAGATAAATATATGACCATATTCATTAAACTAACAAAAAAGGAATAAAACTTGAAAATAGTAGCACTAACATGTTAGAACAGTAATTCACATTTTGTTTTAAAGTCAATGATATTCACTGTTAATAGTTATAAAAAGCACTGGATTCTGTAGTGAGGACAGCACTACCCTGGGGAAAGATTATTACCGGTTCTGGTCCAAGTTTTCACTAATCGGCAAATCAATCTGAAGGTCAACAATGGAGATGGTCAGGTAAATTCTTGGGCCTTAAATTATGTAAACTTCAGGGTTTTGAGTAGATAATCTCAAACTGGCCACTGGTTTATCAATTTTGTTAAATCTTTCAAAGAACCAGTTTCTGGTTTCATCTGTTTTTTTTATTGGTTTTAATAACATTGATTTCTGCTCTACTCTTTATTATTTCCTGTCTTCTGCTAGTTTAGGATTTCAGTTGCTGTTCTTGTTCTAGCTCTTTGTGGTGTAAGTTTAGGTTGTATTTCCGAGACCTTTCTTCCTTCTTTAGGAAGGTCTGGATTGCTATATACTTCCCTCTTATGTCTGCCTTTGCTGCATCCCAGAGGTTTTGGGCTGTGGTTTTATCATTTTCACTGGCTTCCATGTACTTTTTAATTTCGTCTTTAACTTCTTGGTTAGCCCATTTATTCTTTAGTAGGGTGTTCTTTAGTCTCCAAGTATTTGTTACCTTTCCAAATGTTTTCTTGTGGTTGATTTCGAGTTTCATAGCATTGTGGTCTGAAAATATGCATGGTGTGATCTTGATCTCTTTGTACCCGTAGAGGGCTGATTTATGTCCCCGTATGTGATCTACTCTGGAGAATGTTCCATGTGCACTGGTGAAGAATGTATATTCTGCTGCTGGAGCAGAGTAGATAATCTCAAAGGCCATATTAATAATGCTATGATGTCTTCATTAAATTAGTAACCAGACCAATTGTGTGTGTATGAGTGTGTAATATGTATATAATATTCCTGACTTTTGAAACAGCAACTTTACAGAAGTGTACCACTAAGAGGCAGGGAATATAATTCTGAAATATAAAATTTTAGAGGGAAAATCCTTTCCCTGTAATCTAATGTTCCCCTTTTAAATAACCAAACTCAATTTGTATATTTCCTGCCCTTACCATGTGTAGGTATTCTTTCTACTCCAGGGAAATGGGGTGATTTCCTTGGCATATGCAATACTAATAAATGGAGATACTTGGGTCAGCTTTTGCCTCCTTCCTCTTGGGATCAAGCTGCCTACTGAAGACCATTTTCTAATTTACTTTTCCATCAGTGGGCTCTGCTGCTCATATGAAGTGTTCCACTTTGGCCAAACATTACCTGTGATTGGGTCAGTAATTTTGCTTAATTTGCTAATTCATGTAGAAGATGTGCAGTTGAATCTCAGAATGAGCCATTTCTTAAAAACTAACCTTTATCAGTAATAAATGAGTAACTTCTCAGATAGGAGGTACAAAAGAATCAAGCTGAACTGCTGTGCTCTACTCTCTGCTTTTCATAATGGAAAAGCACCTCCCAAAATGCACAGGGATATAGTCTAAGTATACAGCCCTAATATCATTAAAAAATACTTAGAATGTAAACTGATAGTTGATTTTAAAGGCCTGATTATTGTAAAAGTTGTGACTATAGCACTGCTATTGTGAAAAATCTTATCATCCTTTTGATCATCCATAGCAATGGAAAAGTGAGCATATAAAAATTTATAATTCATCACAATTTGCATGTTCCAGAGAACTTTAAGCTCATATCAAAAGAAGATATTTCATGCTGAAGCAGCAATAACTGGATGTATATTAAAATAGAGTCCCTAAGTGAGATGTCATGAGAATCAGCTAGCAGCAAGAAGAGAAATGGAATAGGTACTCTGTATCATTAGTCAGTTTCTCATTCTGTTGTACAGAGTGGTCATTAAGATTAATATATATAAGATTAATATATTAATATATATTACACTTATATATTAATATATATAATAAATATTAATAAATTATAATNATTTATAGTTATATAATGAGTATATATATATTTCAGCTCAGAGATACTAATAATGTCAGTGATTATTTATCCTACCTCTATTGCTTACTGTTGTCACTTGCTAACAGAACTCTTATTGTTCCCAGACCCTGGGGTGATCTTAGCTCTCATGGTGAATACAGTCCCTGTTCCAGGAGTGTTTTCCCCAATCTCTTCCAGTTAGTTTGGAATGCCTATATGACCAAGTTCTGATCAATGAGAAAAAAATGAGAGACTTCTCTCTAAATACCCCCTTTCTTCCTGCTTGGTATACTGTGTGAGAACATACTTCCTGGAACTGCAGCATCCATCTTGGACCATGAAGGGTCAAGCACAAGTACAAAGATTCTGAGAACACTAGTAAGAAAGGTATAAATTAAGAGTCTGTGTTTTTGAGGATATTGAAGAACCACCTATTTTGAGACTTCTTGTAAAATAAAAAAAAAGAAAAGAGGCTATTTTCCATAGTTCTGTTTCTTGGACCTGATTGTATCCTACTTAATATAGAAAGGTCCAGAGATAACATCAGAGACACTCACTAAAAACCTTCACAGTGAATGTTTGGGAGGAACAGCAGAGATTCAAGAAGTCTTCTGGTGGATATAGAATTGAGTCTGCTAATCACAGACTACAGGCCGAGAGACCACGGGCATTTCCTCCATAAAATAGTAGAACAAGAAGGACTGTATTCCAGCAAAGAAAGAGAAGAGAAGCCCTCACACCTAAGAAGGGAAGCGAGGTGAATGCTGTACCAAGAGGCTCAATGAATTAAGGAAACAATTTAAAATTTTTTTAATGTTATTTATTTATTTCAGAGAGAGAGAGAGAAAGAGAGAGAACGTGAGCAGAGGAGGGTCAGAGAGAGAGGGAGATATGGAATCTGAAACAGGCTCCAGGCTCTGGAGCTCTAGCTGTCAGCACAGAGCCTGATGCGGGGCTCGAACCCACGAATCGTGAGATCATAACCTGAGCCAAAGTCAGATGCTTAACCGACTGAGCCACCCAGGCGCCCCAGGAAAACAATTTGAAGATACTAATCCTCCCCAAATTAATCTTTAGGGGGAAAATTAAAGTTCAGTATTACATTTTCTTAAATCTTACTCTGTATTTTCAAAGTCAATTTGGAAGAATAAATAAGTTATCCAGAATAACTGAACAAAATTTGTTAAAAAGAATAATTTGCCTTTGCTCCATAAGACAATAAAATGATTTATAAATTAATAATAATGTAAACATTAGTGTTGACCTAGAAATGGACAGACATATAAAAGGGAATACAGAGTATAAAAATGGAGCCAAATAGGTCTCAACAGTCTATGATTTAGTTAATATTATTGTGCCAATGTTAATTTGTTAATTTTATCAAGTATACTAATTGTTATATAAGACAGTAACATTAAGGAAAACTGGACAAAGGATATAATGAAAACTCTGCACCACTTTTACCATTTTTCTATAAATCTAAAATTATTCCAAAAATATCTTTTAAGACCTTGTATGATAAAATTATATTTCAAGTCAGTTAAATCCCTAACTAATAACTTACTACAGAAAAATGTTATAGTTATTGATGAAAAATAAAACCACAGAGTTTTCGGGAGTAAGTATGGACTCATGCCATAAAGAGAACTATAAGTATCTTTATATAAACTTCAAAATATATAAAATCACTTTAGAAAACACTATCAAAAAGAAGATAAAATATAAACTGAGAAACATGTTTTTAATATATATAAGAATAATGAATGGTAATCATTGTATGCAAATAATTCTCCGAAAGTAATAAGGAAAAGATGACCTCTATAGAGAAAGAAGACCAAATAAAAACAATAAATGATCTAGGGGGAAAATGTAAATAACTAATTTTATATCCTAAAAGTATAAATGATTTCTAATATATTAGGGAAGTACAAATATAATAGTTAAGAATAACTTTTTAAGAAAATTTTAACCTTTATTTTTGAGAGACAGAGATAAAGCATGAGTGGGGGAGAGGCAGAGACACACACACACACACAGAGTCCGAAGCACGCTCCCAGCTCTGAGTTGTCAGCACAGAGCCTGATGCGAGGCTGGAACTTACCAACTGTGAGATCATGACCTGAGCCAAAGTAGGATGCTTAACCAACTGAGCCATCCAGAAGCCCCAAGAATAACTTTTAACTCTAATATTAATGAGATTAAAATGTATCATCTCCTTGGCTGATCATGAATGGAATGGCAGCTGATACTTTTGCCTCTGGCTCTTTTCCCTTTCTGTTTTACCCTATGCTTGCCATCTGAAATGTTTGCCTCCAAACAGCCCCTGTCTCCTCTCTGGCTTCCGAAGATCAGATCAGAACAAATTCTCTGAGACCAGGGCAACGCTCAACTGTTGTCACACACAATATGAAGCCAGTGAAAGAAAATCTCTTCAAACCTTAAGTCAGGGAAAGCACTAAGTTGTAGTTCTCTCATTTATCAGTTGTCAAGAATTTCTATTCAGATATTTTGTTTCATACTGAAAAGATTTCAAATTGATTCAGAGAGCCTGAAATTAAAAAAATCCTACTTTACCATATAAAGTCATTCTTTTATAACCCAACTTATAACCTAATACCTCTTTTTGGGTTTTACATACAATAAGAGAGAACTAACCTGGACATTCACAGAGGTGTCTGGTACAATGAAATAAATATGGCAAACATGACTCAGTACAAATAATTGATTAAATGTTCTCATTTTTAGAAAAGCAGAGCTAAAATCACACTCCCTCATTTAGGTGGCATTCAACTTAAAATGAACTATAAAATAAGCTATGTTCCTTTCCATGAAAGCCTATTGATCAAAGGAGAAATTTAATATGTAAGGAGATGTGGGTGAAGAGCTGGGAAGAGAGGGAGATGTCATTGCAACAATTATGCAAATGTATTTCTGTAAAATAATACTGTTAAGGTCATTTTGTTGAGACCCTGAATATTGTTAGTTCTAAATACATATTACATTTTAATCAAACTACCTACTTCCCACTCTTTCCTGAGAAATTTACATTCTGACTACATTTCGAGGGCAGTTAGGATCCAGCTAAGCTCTCAAATATAATAAGTATCAGGAAATTGTCCTGAATTATTCATGTTAATTATGCTGAACTAAACATTGTGGATAGGAAAAATGTATTTCCCACTGAAATATGTTTGCCTTAGAGAGATTTCTAAATTGATCATAGTCTCCTTTTCTTATGATTAGACCTAAGGGCCCCTACAGTGGTCAGAAACTCCTGTAATGAATTTAATTCTAACCACCATCGTGCTTTTTCAGCACAATTGGCATCATCTGAATCAATTTTGCATGTTTCCTTCAGTTTCATAAATAATTATAACTAAGCCTTAGTCCAAACCAATTATCAATCATTGNGTGTTTTGTTTGGTCACATTCTATTTTTATACCTATTTCCTATCTAACATAATAAACCTCATAGCACATAAACCACATATTCATTCATTTTTTGTTTGCTCATTCACAAATTATTTTTTCAATTGAAGAAGCAATCATTGAGCAACAACTATGTGTTAAGTACTGTGTTGGGCATTTCCCCCTTGCTTCCGATGAACTTTAGTGGTTTGTTCTTTATTGTTGTTTGTCAAAAGGATTCCAGAGATTGGGAACTGTGCTAGCTATCATCGTTATTGAGTGACACACTGTCATTATTTATTAATTTTTCTCATTCATCCTGAACCTGCAGTCCTATTTCTAGCCTCATCATTTTTCTTACACAGACCCATTTTCTCTGTCTGTACACATATTTTTAATCCATGGAAATGTTGCATTTAGTATTATTTTTGGTGTACATATGCTTTAGTGTAGTAATGGGTGTTGTGCTATATACCTCATTCTCTTTCCTGTTTTTGACTCTACAAGTTGTTTAATGTGGATTTATTTAGTTGCTGTGACATTCAAGGACAGGTGTGTTCAACTTTTATTTTTATTAAGGTACGATTAAAAAGATGTGTACATATTTAATGCTTCCATATTCATTGCAACATAATTTAAAATAGCAAAGACATGGAAACAACCTAAGTATCCATTAACAGATGAATGAATAAAAAATATGTGGGGGGGTGTGTGTGTGTGCACACATGCGTGCATGTAGCTGGAAGCTTTATGCTAAGTGAAATAAGCCAGACACAGAAGAACAAGTACTATATGATCCCACTTATACCATAAATCTAAACTAGTCAAAATGCACATTCTGTTTCTCTGGTGATGGACACCAAGGTTAATTTCAACTCTACTTAGAACAGGTCTGAGACAAATACCTGGTAAATACCTTTGTGTATCAATGTTATTGTCTCTTTGGATTAAACAGATAGGACAAAATTGAAAATACTGTATTTTATTATCTAGGAAGGATAATTCTTTTACAAATTAGCCGTACTCATTAACAACCCCACCATCATTTTAAGAGTATTTCTGTTTCTCTACTACTGCCCTAGCTGTTAACCATCATATTTCTCCCCAATATAAAATTGAAGTGGTATCTCAGTGTTCATTTAGTTTGTATTTCTCCAATAGCCAATAAAGTAGAACATCTCTTTAATTGACTTTAGACCTTCTTGTATTTCATTTATGACAAATTATTCACTCATATTATTTGCAATTTTAATTTAGATCATTTATATATATTTTATTTATTTCTGAGAGAGAGAGACCGCATGAACAGGGGAGGGTCAGAGAGAGAGGGAGACACAGAATCTGAAACAGACTCCAGCCCCTGTCAGCACAGAGCCTGACGCGGGGCTCGAACCCACGAACCATGAGATCATGACCTGAGCCGAAGTTGGGTGCTTAACCAACTGAGCCACCCAGGTGCCCCCTTTTATATTTTTATTGTTTGTTTCCCCAAAGATTATTGGTGATTTATAGGCAATGCAAATATGTATTTAAATCTGTAATGCAGCTTGTTTTATCCTTTCAAAGAATTAGGATTTAGTGAGGTGAAATTTGAGAGGGTACATGGGATCTATTTCTTAAAACAGAGTTTGAACCAGTCCTGTTTTTAACCCTATTTTATCACTTTTTAAAAAAATTTTAAAAAACATGTTATTTTTGAGCAAGAGAGAGCATAAGCAGGGTAGGGGTAGAGCGAGAGGGAGACAGAGGATCTGAAGTGGGCCCTGTGCTGATTGCAGAGAGCCTGATGCAGAGCTTGAGCTCATGAACCATGAGATCATGACCTGAGCTAAAGTCAGATGCTTAACAGAATGAGTCACCCAGGCAGCCCTATCACCACTTTCAAAGGTAATTGGTCCTTCCAAATTATCATACTTGGGAGGGTTAATCCCATAATAGATATAGATTGTATAACAGAATTCCCTCCTTCAAACATGGGATTCAGTTTCCCAGGTCTACTCAGTTATTGCCACTATGCATCTGTTTTCCACCTTCTAACATTTTATTGTTGTATTGTCTTAAGTCACCTTTTTTAATCTCTGAGAATATATAACTTTTAAAATTCCCTTGTCATTTAGCGAGTATCAGAAAGAAGATACTTTAGTCTCCCATCTTGAACTAGAATTTCTATTCACTTTCAGCTATTTTTTTTAAAAAAATTGTGTCTCCTAAACTCTCGTTTTAGTTTATTATCTGTTGATAGGTTTACTCTCATCTTCATAGTCTGCAGAAACAAGCTCTGTAGCAAAATCTCTCCTTTAAAAATATACAGAATTATGTATTAATTTTTGCTCCACCAAATTCTGACTATTCACTATGCAGGTCAGACTTTTGTATGAATGATGATGGATTAAAAACCATATAATTAAGAAAATTCTTTTAGATAACTCTATCATAATAAATAAAATATATATTAGTAACTACCTTACAAACTAGAGTACTGAACAAACCTTGAGAGATTTGTAAGTTACTCATTCTCCTCTCTATCCTTCACCTAAAGTTACTGGGGTGGGGGGGGATATGTACAAAGAAAATAGATTATTTTCATGATCTCAAGACCTTTTAGTTTGTCAAATATGTAGTAGACTTTGGAAATGATTTTATTAAATATATTGGTATAAAATATACACAGAAATAAAAATACCTAAAAATGATATACAATTCTTTAAAGAAGATCCAACTCATTCTACTTTTTTCTGACTGAGTCTGGATTTTGTCAATACTACTGTATTTTAATAAGACTTCTGATTTTTTTTTTTTGCTGGAATTTCTAAAAGTCAAAAAAATATATAATGTCTCTCAAACACAATGTCAGCATTCAAAAAAAAAAAAAAGAAATTTGTCCTACTGCTAACTAATGTACCTATTCTAAGTTAAGTCATCCCTAGTACTAATCTAATTAAGCCTTGTCCTAAATAATTTAATCATTAGAAGCCAACACTCCTTCAAGACATTGCCAGAGAGATAGTAAAGGAATAAGCCTGCCAGAGTAACATATATTCAGTTCCAAAAGCCCAGCTGTGCCCTCCTTGCCAATCCATCAACATTTGATCAAATAAGAACGATACTTCAGCATAGAAAATATCAGCTAATTCACATCCCATTTTGCCCTACAGAATCCCAACAGCTCACTAGAACCCCATTATGACCATATCCTTGAGATTGTCTGACATAAAAGCAAATTACTACCACTGTAGGAAAGAACCTGAACATAACTACTGCCAGATTTATAGTTCTGCTGCAAACCCTGTCATTTTGATCTAGTTGAATTTTCTGTCACTAAAACAGATTGATATCTTGAGAAATCTTAACCCAATGAACACAAGGAATACCAATTAAAATGTCAAATCCTTATTTCTAATCTCAAAAGGTATAGTTTCAATGTATGATCTGATAAGTTTTTTAGATAAATCAGCTCCCCTGTATTTCCATCTCCCCAAATGAAATAATTTTCTTTGATATTATGGGAATCCAGGCTTCTAAAAGAGACATAAGATCTCAGCAGCGTTATTTATAGATAAGGATTTAATGATGTCTCTGAGAAACTGGTCCCTCAGTGAAAGAAAATTAAGAAACAGCTTCAATATAAAAAGGAAAATCCCAATATTTGAGTTCAGAATAAAGTCAGAAGGGGCAGGAGTATTTCTGAGATATTTAAATATGGAGGATGTAGGGGCACCTGGGTGGCTCGGTCGGTTAAGCATCTGACTTTGGCTCAGGTCATGATCTCACAGTTTGTGGGTTCGAGCCCCATGTCAGGCTCTGTGCTGACAGCTAGCTCAGACCCTGGAGCCTGCTTCAGATTCTGTGCCTCCCCCTCTCTCTGACCCTCCCCTGCTCACATTGTCTCTCTCTATCTCTCAAAAATAAATAAAACATTACAAAAATTAAATATGGAGGCTGTTATTTCCTTTATGTAAATATAAGCAATAGTTTCTCTCCATTGACTCTCACCTGGTCAGTCTGTCACCTTTGTTTCCAAAATGAGAAATGGTTAATTCGAAAAAGTCCTCAAAGCAGGTAAACCAGACAGCTTAGTTCTTTGTCCAATAGTAGATGCATTCATTATAAATTTTTTAGAAAAAAATCCTGAATGGAATACTTAAATATGGGAAATCACTTTGATGATGATTTCAAGTAGGATTATTGGGCTAGTGGAGGTGAGAAACTGCCATGCAAATCCAGGCCTCAGAGCTCAGTCAGGGTAGATGGAATTCCTTGGGAGCCTGCAAATCACATTGTGAGAAGTGCTATATACTTGTCTTTATAAGACCACTTCTGATGACCAGTACCATTGCTCACAGTGACTCACCATAATGGTCTACTTGAGGACTCATTCTTGCTGCACCATCTCTAAAGGATAGTAGAGGTGAACAAAGATTGACTCACTAGGTTGAAGTATGGGTTTGTGAACAAATCTTGATTACTAGAGAACTTCAGACCAGATGGACCCAGGTTCATTGGTTAATATGTATTATTATTATCCACATGGCAAATAGTGACATCATACTAAATTGGTGAGCCAGAAGACTGGAATAATATTCCCAAAGGGACAGTCTGAGGCCTGGGGCAGGTGATTTGGAGTAGGAGAATAATGTGTTGCCATGCAGCCTGACTTAACCTATTTGTCATCACAGAGGGGAAGAACTTCTACAAGAGCATGCCAAGCCCTCTTAAGCACCAGCTTCTTTCTCTTATGTTGAAGCTGAAAGATTATACAAAATGATAGTTGTCTTAGTATGTTATTAATGAATTGATCCACTTTTTCAATGGCCTTAACAAACATGTTTTCAACAACCACAATTCATCAAGCACTCAGCTGGTTACTAGGTAATCAAACAACACTAAAATAAATTCCCCACCCTGAAATAACACCGTGCACATGGCCTTCTAGATCCCCAGGAATATGCCAGAGATTTTCAAAACCCTCTATAGACATTTCATTCCCTAAAATTTTTGTTTCAGTTTTATGGGAGGTTTCTTAAGTCCAAACTTATATCCCCAACTCAGGCAGTAATGATATTAACAATTGCTGCTAATTACTTCTGACAATGATATTGATATGTTCCACAAAAATACTTTCCCTTATAATGTATGAGAAAATTAAAACCTATCAACATTAATAGAAAATTTGAGTTTATTAAATATAAAATTTAGAGAGAAATTCCCACCTGAATAATATAAAATCAAATATTAGGAAAGATTTTAATGCATCTATTGGGGCTAGCTGGATTATAAGTACAGCATGGGGCACATGAGGTCAACGCTCCATGAAAATCTGGTGCGTTGTTGAGCTTGTTTCTTTATTTTTAAAGTGGTCAGGGTTTACATATCAACTTTAGCTTATGAAAATATGCTGTGTGAATAATAGCACATTGCAATACATTCTATTATTTTGCACCCATTTTATTTTAGTAGTTTCTATTCTATCATATTCTATTTCAGTTGGTTAAATTTTGGCCATGGAACACTAAGTCGATTTAATGACCCAATAACGTGTCACAACATGCACTGCTCTAGAACTTATTATCTGCATCTTCCATTTAACAAAGCATTTAATACAGCATTTTCCTGTCACAAGGTCATTTTTATAGTTCCATAAATCTTTGGAAAGTGTGATTTATTTTACAGGATAGGTACAAGGTTGGAAAGGATCAGAATCCAAAGGATGCTGGAATCCTCATTGAAGAGCTGCTTCTCTTCTAATGCCAGCCATAAGCTAAAATTACCTAAGAGTCATGAGGAGAGATTATCGTGGAGAGAATGGTGATAACTTAGAAGCCAGCACTGGGCTTTATTAACTAGTAAGCACAAACACACTATTGAAAATAATGTCATGTTATTATGAAAATCTGTGTAATAATAATTCAGTTCTCAGCAGATTTTCTACATTTTTTATTATATAATATGTTTATCACTGAACATCTCTGTACCTAAGCTGTCCCACACCAGTGTCCTCAGGTGACCAACTGGGATCTGACTTATCTACCACTAGTAGACTACACTAGACCTTCCTACCACTCCAATCTATTACAAAAGCATTACAATATTTACTGAATTGTTTTGACTTATTGTTTCTTTTTTAAAATTCTTTTAGGATTATTTATTTGTTTTGAGAGAGGGAGAAAGAGAGAGAAAGTGAGTGAGCACAAGTAGGAGAGGGGTAGAGAGAGAGAGAGATAGGGAGAGAGAATCCCAAGCAGGCTCCGCTCTATCAGTGCAGAGCCCAGCAAGGTGCTCAAACTCAGGAATCATGAGATCATCACCTGAGCTGAAATCAAGAATCAGGATGCTTAACAAATGAGCCACCAGGCACCCCTGACTTACTGTTTATGAACATTTCATGTCCTCATCTGTATTATATTAACTGCATGTTATTTTTTTTTAATGTTTTATTTATTTCTAGGAGAGAGAAAGAGAGAGACAGCGTGAGCGGGGAGGGTCAGAGAGAGAGGGAGTGACAGACTGAAACAGGCTCCAGGCTCTGAGCTGGCAGTCAGCACAGAGCCCGACGCGGGGCTCGAACCCACGAACCGCGAGATCATGACCTAAGCGAAAGTCGGATGCTTAACCGACTAGGCCACCCAGGCGCCCCTGCATGTTACTTTTTTTACAGGTAAGAAATTTTATGTATAAGCCCCTTTCCTACTACATGTGTTCACATAGATTCTCAAAAAGTATTCAGTGGGTCATTGAACAACATCTGAATCATGTACTTTCACCAAAATAATACCCAATCCAAGTAATGTTAGGCAATTGTTAACATGAATTTATACTATTCTTATTCTTATTTTCCAGAACCATGTAATCAGTAACTCATTTGATATCTTTTTCTGGATATTTCAGAGTTATCCCAAATTATTTGCAAAATAACACTTATTATTTTCCTCTCTGGCTCTAGTTCTGTTCCTAGTCTCAGAAAGGGGATCTGTCATTCATTTATCTAGTTGTGCAAATAAAAAAAGCTGGGGATCATCCTTGTTGCTTCCCTTCTTACCTTTCTTACCTAACTCACCACGACGTTTTCAAATTTAACCTCTGAAATGTCTATCAGAGTCACGCTCTTCTCTCCATCTTCACCAATACCATTATAGAGTAGGCTAGTGCTGTTTCTTGCCTACATTGCTTCTTTGAACATTCATTTTGTCCACTTGCCTCGCCTCCAGCTTTCCTCTTATCTGTCCCTCATTTAGCCAATGCTGTCATAAAAACATGCACCTGACCATGATTATCCCATCCCTAAAACCCTTTCCATTGTTCATGGGGTAAAAGGAACAAATTCTTAACATGCCCTGTGTGGTGAGTTTTAAACATGGCCACAAATTCTTTGTCTTCCCATCAAGATCTGGAGTCTGAATTCCCTCTCCTTGAATCTGGGTGAGCTTGTGATTGCTTCACTGAGTGGAGTACATTACAAGTGACACCATGTAACTTTCAAGACTAGGTCATATAACCTCATGCAGCTTTCTTGTTGGTACAACAATTGCTTCTAGGGTACTAGGGTGACAAGTCAGAAATTCGACAGTGTTGGGAGCCGTTTCTGAACACATAGGTTGAGAAAACTCCTTATGAGGTTAACGTAAGTTGCATGGACTCTTACCCTCAGATGGTGACTCCGATATCCACCCGCACCCAATTATTTTGGCTTGAGTACCAACCCCCAAGTCACCTTGTCAATTGATATTAGGAGTGACTCATTCTGGCTTTGATATGCTGATTGCACTTTGTGAAGGAACTTACTAAAGGAACTTCTTTTGTGGTTATGGGAACAACATTGCTTACCTGAAGGACTTGTTTTTCTTAATACCTCCCATTAAGGGATGAGCTGACCCTAACTTTCACTTTTAATATGCTAATGCCACCTCTGGGCTGTTCCCCATCCTTTTCTATATCAATTTTCTGGAGAACCTTTACTGATCAAGGGATTTACCATTAGAATGCCACTTCTGGGTTTCTCCCCATTCTTTGCATATCAATGTTCTGGACCATCTTTACTAATAAAAGGATTTATCATCAGAATGCCACTCCTGTGCCATCCCCCAAACACTAAATCATAAAATAAACTTGAGTCTCAGACAGTGCAGAGAGTCCTGGCTGGTGACTAGAAAGAATCTCGCGCTTCTCTCATCCCTCCCACGCCAACACGGTCCATCCTTCAGGGACCCCTGGACCCGGCCGGAGCCAGACTCTGGCAGGACAGCTCCGAGACCAGCATACTAGAGAGCCCACATTTGGACACCATTTGACAGCTCTAGCTCAGTCATTCTTCAACAATACAATTTCAGATGCTAGATATGAGAATGAAGAAGCTATCTTTGAAGTGGGTCCTCCAGGCCTAGCCATTTCAGCTTTCATTCATTTAGGCCATCCCAGGTATAATATAGCAGAGAAGGGCCTGTGTTATTGTGCCTTTTCTGAATTACTCATACATAATATCTTTGAACATTATAAAATGGTTCTCAACTTATCCCACTAAATTATAGGGTGGTTTGTTATGTTGTAATAGGTGACTGAAACATCCTGAAAGTCTTTATAAGCCATATTTTGTCTAGCTATCCTGCCTCATCCAACATCATGTTCCTCTTCATTCTCTCCTCTCTAGACATAAAAGTAGTCTTTCCGACTCTTTAACTTGGAATGCTCCTTTGTACCATGGAGCCATTGAACATGCAGCTTCCTCCTTTTCCTCTTTGTATTCATGTCTCTAAATCTTTAGAATACTCAAATCTCAAGTCAAAAAAGCACTCCCTTATAAAAAATTTCCGTTACTTCTCTCACCAGGTCATATCCAAAAATTATAGTCTTTAATAGGTCATGAACCTCCCTTTAGGTCTTGTCAAAATTAGAATTTTTATATCTGTGTGTATGATTTCTGGATTAATGTGCATCTCCCTATTCAACATTTACCTTTAAGAAGGAAGAGATTATGACTATTTGTGCTAAACATTGGATACTTATTGTTTATAATCCCTTATAAACTATTAAAGAATCAGACACCTGTTAGGTACTCAGCAAAGATTTCTTTCCTGGCACATGAAGTGTTAAGCAATTTTCAGAGGAAGGTGTATGTTTGCCAGTTCTCGGAGAAGAATTTGGAAAGGAAAAGAGAATGTACGTGTGTGAGTTCTTCCTCCTATTTATCACATTTACTCTGCCAGTCTCTTTGGAAAGCAAATATACTAAGTTTGAAGAAAAAGGGAACACTAATGCTTATCCTTTTCCAATTCCAGCCACTTTCACATTTGAAGACAATGAGCTATTTTGGATGTTCAGGGAATCTAAATGAAAATTATGTTCATTGGATCCTTACTTGCTGCCATCCCAAGTAATCCTTTCATCAGTCCCCAAAGGGGTTATCTCCATCTTACAGATGAGTAAACAGACTCAGAAAAGTAGACAGCCTGCCCATTGAAGGCTGACCAAGTAGCAGAGCTAAAATGCATTCAACAGTCATTTTCTTTTTGCTATACTATCATGGTTCCAAATCAAGAGTCTAGCAAGGAGAGGAAGAGTGTTTTCATGCAATCAGGAGAAACAGGTACAGGACTTTTGCCCCAGAACTAGTATGCCATTCTCTTCTCCCATAGCTCTGTAAAAAAGATGGACAAGAGCTAGGGAGGAAATGAAGTGAATAATGGTATTCAAAATAAACAAAATCCTGAAATCTGATGTTCTTTCAACACCAAATACGTCCTTAAGTAAATCTAATGACATTCCCATTCTATGAACACAAATGTAGCAGAGAGGTAATGCCCTTAATTTTGAGTGCTGTATAATGAACAATGGTACCACTGACACAGGTATATCAGAGAAGAAGTTTTTTACAAGTTAAATTACAAGTGAATTTTACTGAAATATCATTGAAAAGAGTCAAAAATGAATCTGATAAATAAAGAGTGTGAAGGTAGTAGAGAATAAAAAAAAGTCAGTCATGGGAATACTGCATAAGTGAAGCTAAATTTTGGGGGGTTATTTGATTTTATTAATGTGTTCTAACTGCTAAGACTGCCATATAACTGGAGAGTGAGGAAGAGAAGATCTGTCCTGGGTCACTAAGACTATGCTAGATGAAAGTCTGGCAGATTCCCTGTTTGCCTGGAAACTGAAAACTGGCTAAGAGATGTGCCTATATCTAGCTGTTTTCTGGCTGTAATTCTGAAAAGAGGATTAAAATAACACCAAATGCACAAGAGAGAGAAGCCAAGGGCAAGTCGCACAATTTCTTTTGGCCACTATAGGGTCTGGATAGATTTCTCTCTCATTTTCTGTCTCTCTCTGCTGGAAGATGAGTAGACAGGAAAAGTCAGCATGCAGAAAGACAACATTATAAAGGAAAGAAAAATAATTCTGGAGATTAAGAGAAGCAGTATATAATTACAGAATATTTTAGAGAACAATTTAATATTGTCAACAGAATGCAAGAACACACAGCCTCAATGACACAGGAACAAAAAGTAAATAGAAAAGCAAGATTAAAACAAATAGGAAAAAAAGAAAACTGTATATTTTCATATATTAACCATGTATATTTCTTTTTTTATTGGAATTATCAAACCAAAATACCTTTCCATTTCCTTCTATAGAAGTATTTGATTTTTTTTTTGTTTCACTGTTATTCATGATATTTATTTTTTGGTTGTTAAATAACTATTGTTGTATTACACTAATGTAAATTATAAAAATGAAAACCAGTAATCTATTTTAAACCTATTAAGCAAATAAAAACACTATTAATATTGTGGGTGTAGTTTTCAGGGAAGGAAAACTGAAATTATATAAAAATCAGTGTAGAAAGGAAAAGGAGCATAAAGTCTGAATTACAGTGTACTCCAATATTCGTAGATCAGGAAGATAAGAAGGTAAAGAAGGCAGAAGGTAAGAAGCCTTCTGAGGAAAAAAAGAATAAAGAGATACCTACTCATCTCAATACAAGGGTCTTCATTTTTTGTCTACTTGTGTACAAATCCCATACCATCTAAATTGTGGTAGCTTTGTAGTAAGCTTTGCTAACAGGTAGAGCAAGCCTCTCTTAACATGTTTGTCTTGCTGAAGACTCACTTAGCTATTTTTGGCCTTTGCATCTCTGTATGCAGGAAGTTCCATCAGAGTTTGATACTTTGGGTGCCTGGGTGGCTCAGTCGGTTAAGCGTCCAGCTTCGGCTCAGGTCATGATCTCACAGTTCCTGGGTTCGAGCCCCGCGTCGGGCTCTGTGCTGACTGCCAGCTCAGAGCCTGGAGCCTGTTTCAGATCCTGTATCTCCCTCTCTCTCTGACCCTACCCTGCTCACGCCGTCTCTCTCTCTCTCTTTCTCTCTCTCTCTCTCTCAGAAATAAATAAAAAACATTTAAATAAAAGGAAAAAAAAAGTGTTCGATATTTAGCAGAACCTATATTTTAAGTGGTAGAACTATGCACATTCTTCCCATCACACCACAAATGTCACTACATCCTTCTTTTCAGCCTTCCCTAAATAAGACAGTTTGTTTCTATAGCATTACATTACCCTTTTGTATGGGTACTGGTTTCCTCCTTTCCACATTGGTTTGAATGTCAGCTAGAACAATTATTCCTTTAGAAAATCAAAGATACCAATTATAAGATCAACTAAAGATGTTTTATTTCTTCATAACTACTTTAATAACCTTATATCTGCTAAATAAAAAGGAAGGTCAGCCAAAACACTTAAATATAACTCTGTTGCCCATAGGAAAGAACTGGAACTGAACAGAGATTATTAATAATAAGTCTCTAAAGACATAATTAATTGCTTAATTTAACAGCCCCCATTAATTATCAGACCATAAGCATAGCTGAAATTATAGCCTAAGTTTGAATCTCAATAGACAACTTTGCCTTCATCTTATTTCAAGACTCCTAAATTACTGACTTGAGATTTTCTTGATCAGAATATGGGCAAAATCAAAAGTTAGATGAAAAAAATTTCTAAGATGTAGCATGGTAACAGTTTCAAGGGAATATGTGAAAGAATATTTTTAAACTTTTTTTTGAGATAATTGTTTATTCACATGCAGTGGTAGGAAATACCACAGATTCTGTGTACTCTTTATTCATTTCCCTTCCATGTTCCCCCTCCCCCCGTGGTAACATTGTAAAATTCTAGTACAAAGTCACAACCAGGATATTGTTGATATTAATACAGCTAAGATTCTATTCCCACTAGGATCTCCCTTTTATACTCAAAATTGTCCACCATCCGTACCCACCCTCCCAGTCTGAACCTCTAGCAGTCACTAATATGTTCTCCATTTCCATATTTTTCTCATTTCAAGAATGTTATATAGGTGAAATTATATAGTATATAATTACATACATTTTTAAATGTTTATTTTTGAGAGAGAGAAAGTGCAAGCCAGGGAGTGTCAGGGAGAGAGAGGGAGACACAGAATCTGAAACAGGCTCCAGGCTCCAAGCTGTCCTCACAGAGGCTGACACAGGGCTAGAACTCAGGAACAGCAAGATCATGACCTGAGCCAAAGTCCGATGCCCAACTGATCGAACCACTCAGGTGCCCTATAGTTACATAAATGTATATAACATGTATATTTATACACACATATGTCGTAAATATAGTATATAAACTTTAGATTGGCTTTTTTTCACATGGCATAATTGGTTACAGATTCATCTAAGTATTGCATCTTTTCCCATCCTCTAAATGGATTGTGTTTGCTTATTTTACTATTGAGTTTTAACAGTTCATTACATATTTTAGATACAAGTTTTTTGTTGGATATATGGTTTGCAAATATTGTCATCCAATCTGTAGTCTGTCAATTCATCCTATTCACAGGATCTTTCACAGAACAAGCATTTTTGACGAGATCTGATAATGTTTTTTTAACTGAGGAACGTTGCAAGATACTGTTCCCTTTTTTCGTTGTTTTTGGGGGTATTTATTACTTAAATTCAAGTTAGTTAACATACAGGGTAATGTTGGCTTCAGGAGTGATTCATCTCTTATATATGTCACCCAGTGCTCATCCCAAAATGTGCCCTCCTTCATGCCCATCACCTATTTAACCCATCCTCCCACCCACTTCCCCATATGGAACACTCAGCTTGTTCTCTGTTTTTAAGAGTTTCTATGGTTTACTCCCTTCCCTTTTTGTTTTATTTATACTTCCCTTCCCCTATGTTTTCTTCCCTACATTTCCTTCACTTCTCCTATGTTCATCTGTTGTGTTTCTCAAATTCCACATATGCGTTAAAACATATGATATCTGTATTTCTCTGACTGACTTATTTAACTTAGCATTATACACTCTAGTTCTAGCCACATTGTTGCAAATGGCAAGATTTCATTATTTTTCATTGTCAAGTAGTATTCCATTGTATGTGTGTATACCACATTTTTTTTTATCTATTCATCATTCGATGTTCATTTGGACTCTTTCCATAATTTGGCTATTTTTGATAGCACTGCTATAAACACTGGGGTGCATGTGCCCATCAAATCAGCATTTTTTGTATCCTTTGGATAAATACCTAATAGTACAGTTGCTAGGTCATAGGGTAGTTCTATTTTTAATTTTTTGAGGAACCTCCATAGTGTTTTCCAGAGTAGCTGCACCAGTTTTCATTCCCATCAACAATGCAAAGGGGTTCCCATTTCTCCACGTCCTTGCCAACATTTGTTGTTTCCTGAGTTGCTAATTTTAGCCCTTCTGACCAGTGTGGAGTGGTATGTTAGTGTGGTTTTGATTTGTATTTCCCCGGATGATGAGTGATGTTGAGCATCTATTCATTTGCCTGTTGGCCATCTAGGTACCTTCTTTGGAAATGTGTCCATTCATATCTTTTACCCATTTCTTCACTGGATTATTTGTTTTTTTTGGGGTGTTGAGTTTGAAAAGTTCTTTATAGGTTTTGGATAGTAACCCTTTTACCAATATGTTATTTGCAAATATCCCATTCTGTGTGTTCCTTTTAGTTTTGTTCATTGTTTCCTTTGCTGTGCAGAAGATTTTATTTTGATGAGGTCCCAATAATTCATTTTGTTTCAACAGTAAAACCTTTTATTATTGTCAGCATACTTCATTCTGAAAACATGCTTATAATCCAAAGCACTTGTAAAGCAAAGTGAATTTCAAGAACCCTTAGCTCAGTTGTTATCATATGATGTTCAGCATCACATACTACTCATATTGCAAGATATCATTCATTTATCAAGTTAAAATTTACTAGCAATGCTTGCTCATCTGGTGGAACACTCACAGAACAAGTTATTCACAATCCAAGGTTTTACTGTATTTCCCTTATCTCTGGAGATATGTCAAGTAAGAAGTTTCTGCAGCCTAGCTCAAGAGGTTGCTGCCTATTTTCTCCTGAAGATTTTGGTGGTTTCCTGTCTCACATTGAGGTCTTTCATCCATTTTGAATTTATTTTTGTGTGTGGTATAAGAAAATGATCCAGGTTCATTCTTCTGTATGTCACTGTCCAGTTCTCCATTTGCTGAAGAGATGGTCTTTTTCCATTGGGCACTCTTTCCTGCTTTATCAAAGGTGAGTTGGCTATATGTTTGTAGGACCATTTCTGAGTTCTCTATTCTGTTCCATTGATCTGTGTGTCTGGTTTTGTGCTAGTGTCATACTGTCTTGATGATTACAGCTTTGTAATACAGTTTTAAGTCTGTATTTGTGATGCCTCCAGCTTTGTTTTTCTTTTTCAACATTACTTGGCTATTTGGGGTCTTTTCTGGTTCCATACAAATTTTAGGATTGTTTGTTTTAGCTCTGTGAAGAATGCTGATGATGTTATTTCTATAGAGATTGCATTGAATGTGTTGATTGCTTTGAGCAGTACTGACATTTTAACAATATTTGTTCGCCACTCCATGAATATGGAATGTTTTCCATTATGTGCATCTTCTTTAGTTTCTTTCATAAGCTTTCTATAGTTTTCAGCATACAGATCTTTTACCTCTTTAGTTAGGCTTATTCCTAGGTAGACAAGATACTGTTTCTTGGAGATTTCCTGCAGTATTTATGTTTATCAGGTTCTATAAGGTTCAAGTGTATTCGCATGTTGGTGTCATATCTAGTAAGCCAAATATCTACGCTGGAGGGAATGTAGTGCTTCCTGTGATTTATCCTTGAGAAAAAATTGCATGCACTTATTGATTATAAACCTGAGCATGCTTAATTAATCCTTCACATTATTTTGCAATATCAGCCTATAGCAGAATCTATAGCAGAATGGGAGATAAGATTCCACCATGTATGGGGAATCCAGTGATGAACTTTTCCATTTTCCCTTGCATACTGTTACGGGATAGGTAAAATACTTGAGTCTGACGGAACTGGAGTTTGTTTCTAAGATTATGCAAAATAAAAAAAACACAAAAAGAAAGAAAGTACTCAAGTACTTAAACGCTTAAGAAAGCATTGTCCACATGTACTGTTGAATTCCCACTATGTGTGTAAGTAAATATTATGTGCTTGGTGCAGGATATGCTAAAGTTTGCTGGCTAGGACTGACATCTTAATTTGTGGGTCCCATTGCAAATGAACATGTGGAGTTTCTTATTCAAAAATTACTAAGAAATTCAAGATGATGGCAGCAGCTGGAAACCAAGCTCAGGTCACTTCTTAGAACAAGAACTTGTGCCACTGCACAGATTGCATGATCATGAAACTGGTCCTAATACTAAGCATAGATTCTCTACTTTAAGATAAGTATTTGCCTCAGGGATTGACGATAGGATGATATTAGGGTTGGTACTACAGGGAAGCAAAGAAGTACAGACCTATCAGTATCTCTTAAGTCTTGTACAGAGCAATAACCTCACCCATTTGCCTATTTGACAGACAGAAGTAACATTTTTAGAAATAACACAGAGGATAGTAATTCCTTTCTGGAGGTATAAAGACAGTGAGTATGCGGCTAGTTCAGAAAAGCATAGCCAGTTTGAGACTTTCGAAAGTTTGTGTATACATCCATATCTGGGCCATATTTGTCTTAGAGACTGTGTGGGACAGACATACCAGTAGAGGCAGTATTAGAAAATGAGTAGTCAATCTGTGTCATCACGTGGCTAGGGATTGTTCTGTGATTTCCAGAAAGAAACCAGATGTTCACATTTACAGACACCCCATATAGATAACAAATTTCCTCCCACCATTCTGACTACTTGAGTGGCTTAAAGAAACAAAAACAGAGGTGACAAAGGTAGAATTTGAAAGTGATTGAAATTGCTTTCACTAAAACAATATGATTACTTCAGGAAAGAAGTGACAGAATGGTGGTAGGATTAGTGATCAAACTATTGCTCCTTTGTCCACCAGGAAAGGGACCCTTTAATTGTACAGATATTTTCCCTTTGGAAGATAGTGGTAACTGTGCACACAGAGGACACACTACTTTGGACAACTGGAAAAAAGCATCATCCTGTTAACTTTTTCCACATTTGAGCAAATGCTGGGCAAGTAGTGTTCCAGTGGTCCTTTTCCTTACATTTTTGCCACATGCCTTTATCTGTTTTTCAGTCACATATGGGATAACTTTTATTTTATGAGTTATCTAATTGTTTAATTTAGAGGCCCATTAGGTTTTGCATGGAGTTTTCCCTTTCTTTGATCAATTCTATCCTCACGTGTTCTGTTAACTCCTGCAACTTATTTGAAGAAGCAGAAGGTCAGGTGATATTTTTAAGGATTCTATTTATTGGAAGTTTTTGAACATCTGTACAGAAATTGAAGAGGACAGTGGGAATGTCTTTTCCCGCTTCTAGACCTGAATATTCCTTATAAATTTGTGATAGACTAGAGGGTCCCTAGAATCAGGAACAGATTCTGTTTTTCATTGTAAGTTTGGATTTTAGACCAATTATTACTAGCAGTTAAGACCTTGGGGATCACACCAAGGGGGTCCTATCCTATTTCAATTTTCATATATATATATACATATATATAATTTTCATATATATGTGTATATACATACATGTAATATATTTTATACATGCGTATATATTTTTTAGCTAATGCTATATCAGGTTCGACTAAATCCTCTTTAGGTATGTTTAATTGGCTGTCTCTATCCAAGTTTTAGCCCCATGGGCTGATTTAATTTGATTCTGCCTTATGCCTTTGAGATAAGAGTAGTTTTAATGGAAATCAGTAGCAGCAGCCATCTTGGAAATGTACACCCTTAAGCTTGCAAAGCTTTCAAGTCCTGCTGGGAATACTGCAGTTGGATCTTAATAGATGAACATGAGATAGGAGATATGGGGAGCCCTTGCAAATAACATATGGCTGGCTTCTTTTACATCTTGACTTGAAAATCTCCAATTTAGTTGAAAGAGCCAATTACCGCAAACAAGTTTAAGTTAAATTTGATATTGAATTTGATGATTCTGATGTTAGCTACCATGGTGTAAAATCCATGTTTTTCCCTAATATCACTTCCCCCCATATGTTTTTCAAAACCAGGGTAATAATAGTAATAGCTGTGATGATAATTTGTAAAATAAAATAAGCATTTCAGAATCTTCAGGTAAATATTACTCCAAGATTGGTTTCACAAACATGGGTTCATTAGGTAGATAATAACAATGTTAACAAATATGTAGTATAAAATCATCATGCCCAAATCTCTTAGAAATGAATTCAGTCATATTTGTGGATAGTAAAAGTATATTTGTTATCCTGAAATAAAAATTGGGCAGTAGTTTATAGAAAAATAATAAATCATTATTAATAAACTGATGAAGACTAGATTTTCAGCTATAGAAAGATATGCTATGAGGGGCACCTGGGCGGCTCAGTTGGTTGAGTGTCCGACTTCAGCTCAGGTCATGATCTCCCTATTTGTGAGTTCAGGTCCCACATCAGGCTCTGTGCTGACAGCACAGAAGTCTGTTTCAGATTCTGTGTCTCCCTCTCTCTCTGTCCCTCCCCTGCTCGTGTGCTCTCTCTCTCTAAAAAATAGAAACAAAGAAAGAAAGAGAGAAAGAAGGAAAGGAAGGAAGGAAGGAAGGAAGGAAAGAAGGAAGGAAGGAAGGAAGGAAATGCTATGTTATACATGTCAATTCTCCCCACACAGATCTATAGAATCAATACAATTATATATAAAAAAGATGAAATGATTTTTCAATGGAACTTAAAAATATGGAAATTCAAAGGGCCAGGAATAGCTATGATGTCCTGAAGAACAGAGACTGATTTCTTCTGAAAAAGATGTTGATATACAACAACACTATAATAAACTATAATAATCAAGGCAGTAGAAGAGATAAATAGACTACTATAATAGAATGTAGTGCCAAAGCATACATATGATAAATGAGGATGTTATTTGCAGATACGTTATGGTCCTAGGATAACTCATTATTCATAAAAGAAATTAAGTTTCAGGTCTATATTTGCTTTAAATGTGTAAAGCAACTTTAAAACTTTTATCTCAAGATTTAGGAAATATGATAGGAGAATATTATGACTGAAATGATGATGAAAAGTGATTCTTCTAGCCAGCAAATTGAGATAGATGGTATTTATTCTAACCCACATATGGGACATCCCTGATTTGGCTTTATTATTTTTTTTCTTAGCCGATTATTATTATTATTATTATTATTATTATTATTATTAAATTTACATCCAGGGGTGCCTAGGTGGCTAAGTCAGTTAAGCATCTGACTTCAGTTCAGGTCATGATCTCGTGGTTCTTGAGTTTGAACCATGGTGTTATTTTGGTAGGGAATGCATTGGATATATAGATTGCTTTGGGTAGTGTCAACATTTTAAAAATATTTGTTCTTCCAATCCATGAGCATGGAATGTTTTTTCTATTTTTTGTGTGTCTTCAGTTTCTTTAATAAGTTTTCTATAGTTTTTAGTGTATAGATTTTTTCATCTCTTTGGTTAGGTTTATTCCTAGGTATTTTATGGTTTTTGTTGTAATTGTAAATGGGATCAATTCCTTGATTTCTGTTCCTTCATTATTGGTGTATAGAAATGCAACTAATTTCTATACATTGATTTTATATCCTATGACTCTACTGAATTCATGGATCAGTTCTAGCAGTTTTTTGGTGGAGTGTTTTGGGTTTTCCAATTAGAATATCATGTTTTCTGTGAAGAGTGAAAGTTTGACTTCCTCCTTGCCAATTTTGTTTTATTTTTTTGTGTTGTCTGATTGCTGAGGCTAAGACTTCCAACAATAATGTTGAATAACAGTGGTCAGGGTGGACATCCTTGTCATGTTCCTGACCTTAGAAAGAAACTTCTCAGGTTTTCCCCATTGAGGATGATATTAGCAATGGGTCTTTAATACATATGGCTTTTTTGATCTTGAAGTGTGACCTTTGTATCCTAATTTCTTGAGGGTTTTTATCAAGAAAGATGCTGTATTTTTCAAATGCTTTCCCTGGATCTATTGAGAGGATCATCTGGTTCTTTCTTTTATTAATATCATGTATCACATTGATTTATTTATGGATATTAAATGAGCCCTGCATCCCAGAATAAATCCCACTTGATCATGGTAAAGTTTTTTTAATGTATTGTTGGATCTGGTTTGCTATTGTTGAGAATTTTTGCATCTATGTTCATCAGGGAAATTGGCCTGTAATTCTTGTTTTCAGTGGGGTCTTTGTCTGATTTTGGAATCAATGTAATGCTGGCCTCATAGAAGGAGTTTAGAAGTTTGCTTTTCATTTCTATTTTTTTGGAACAGCTTCAGAAGAATAGGTGTTAATTCTTCTTTAAATATTTGCTAGCATTCCCCTGGAAAGCCATCTGTTGTTTGTTGGGAGATTTTTGATTAATGAATCAATTTCTCTACTGGTTATGTGTCTGTTCAGTTTTGTTTTTTTTTTTTTCTGTTTTAGTTTTGGTAGTTTCTTCGTTTCTAGAAATTTGTGCATTCCAAATTTTTCAATTTATTGGCATATAAGTGCTCATAATATTCTCTTATTAGTGTTTGTATTTCCGTAGTGTTGGTTGTGATCTCTCTTGTTTCATTTTTTCTTTTATTTATTTGATCATATTCTTTCTCGAATATGATCAAATATGCAATACCATATGCACTCGAGAAGAATGTGTATTCTGCTTTAGGATGAAATGTTCTGAATGTATCTGTTCAGTCCATCTGGTCCAGCGTGTAATTCAAAGGCAGTGTTTCCTTGTTGATTTTCTACTTAGATGATCTGTCATTTAGATGATCATTACTTAGATGATCTGTCAATTGCTGTAAGTGGGGTTTGAAGTCTTCTACTATTATGGTATTACTACCAATGAGTTTTTTTATGTTTGTGACTAATTGGTTTACATATTTGGTTGTTCTCCTGTCGGAGACATAAACATTTATAATTATTAGGTCTTTTCTATGGATAGACCCCTAAATTATGATATAATGCCCTTCTTCACCTCTTGGTACAGTCTTTTTTTAAAATATAGTTTGTCTGATATAAGTATGGCTACACCAGCTTTCTTTTGGTGACCATTAGCGTGATAGATGGTTCTCCACCCCCTTACTATGTGTCTTTAGGTTTAAAGTGGGTCTATTGTAAAAGCAACATATAGGTGGGTCTTGTTTTCTTATCCATTCTGATATTCCGTGTCTTTTGATTGGAGTGTTTAGTCTATGGATATTTAGAGTGAGTACTGAAAGTTATGAATTTCGTGCCATTGTGTTGCCTATGTGGTTGTGTTCTCTTGTGGTATTCTTGGTCTGTTCTAGTCTTTGTTGATTTTGGTCTTTTTTTGTTTTGTTTCATCCTTTCTCCATTCAAAGAGTCCTCCTTAAAATTTCTTTCAGGGCTGGTTTCATAGTCATGACCTCCTTTAGTCTTTGTCTGGGAAATTCTTTATCTCTCCTTCTACTTTGACAGCCTTGCTGGATAAAGAATTCTTGGCTGCATATTTTCCCAATTCAGAATATTGAATATATCCTTTTACTCCTTTCTGGTGTGCCAAATTTCTGTGCCTAGGTCTGCTGTGAACCTGATCTGTCTTTCCTTATAGTTTAAGGACTTTTTTTCTCTTGCTGCTTTAATAATTCTTTCCTTGTCTATGTAGTTTGTGAATTTGTCTATGATATGCCTTGGTGATGGTTTTTGTTGAATCTAATGAGAGTTCTCTGTGCTTCTTCGATTTTGATGTCTGTTTCCTTCCCCATATTAGGAAAGTTTTCAGCTATAATTTGCTCTCATAAACCTTCTTCCACTTTTTCTCTCTTCTTCATCTTCTGGGACTCCTATGATTCAGATGTTACTCCTTTTTAAAAAGTCACTGAGTTCTCTAAGTCTTGTATTGTTCTGCTTTGCTTTAGTGTCCCTCTTTTTTTCTGCTTCATCATTCTCCATAATTTTGTCTTCTATATCACTGATTTGCTGCTCTGATTTGTCCATTGTTGCCACCATGACATCCATTTGAGATTGCATCTCGATTATAGCATTTTTTATTTCATCCTGACTTGATTTTCCATCTTTTATCTCCACAGAAAGGAATTCTATGCTTTTTTCCAAACTCAGCTAGTATTCTTATTGTTCTAAATTCTAGCTCAGACATCTTGCTTATATCTGTGTTCATTAAGCCCCTGGCTCTCATTTCTTCCTATTCTCTCTTTTGGGGTGAATTCCTTCATTTTGTCATTTTGAAGGGAGAAAAAAATTAATAAAATAAAAATTTTAAAATTTAAATTTAAAAACAATACAAAAAAATAAAATAAAATGAACTAGATCTTAGGTGTTTTTTGGTCTGCTTGTTGAAAGAAGGTTGATAGAATCAAGAAAAATGGGAAAGAAGAAAAAAGAAAAATGTACTAAAAATTTAAAAATTAAATAATGTACGTAATAAGAGAATAAAGTGGAATAAAGAAATTGAAATAGAATTATAAATTTATCAAACAAAAATAATATTTTTAAAAAAATTTTTAAAAGGAAATTAAAATGAAATTTTCTCTTTCTGTATCCAAGAAAAAGAAAGGGGGAGGGTAGAAAATACAATTTAAACAAAGAAAAAAAATAATGAATAGATGAACCAGCAAACAGAATGAAGCCTGAATGAAGTTACATCCAGTTTTCCCTGGAACTCAAACTAGGAAGCACTCTATAGTCTGTACACTAAGCAGGTGAAAGACTTGTGCTGGTCTTCTAGGGGATATGCTTGGAGGAAGCAGTTGTGCAGGGCTTGGTGTAATGGCTCCGTTCTCCACTAGGTGGCATTGCTTAGTTTATTGGGGTGGATTGGTGTGGTGCATATGTGTGTGCATGGGAGAGGTGGAAATGGCTTTAACCCTGCTTCCTAGTCTCTGGCACAGGAACTTTACACTCTCACCAACCTGCAATCAAGGACACCTCCTTTGTCTCAGGCTTCCATCATCTCCCCACCTCTACCCTGTCTATGTCCAAGCCATCAGCCTTCCAGGCAGCACCTGCCTCCAGAATTTTATCTCAGCTGGGGCTATATTTCAAAACCCCTCATTTCAGAGACCCCCACGTCTTGGACCTGCAGTATTCCTCTGGTAAAGGGTCTTCCTGAGCATTGGTCAGGTGCTTGCTTGCCCCACAAAATATTCATGTGATCACGCAGCAGCAGAGTTTCAGAGATAATGGGATATCACAAAACAGCCAGCACCAGTTTTCCCTGCATGTTGGGAGCCATTCTGGACTCACTAGTTGAGAATACTCCTAGTGAGGTTAAGGCAGGTTTGCAAAGTCTCCTGCTGTCAGATGATGACCGATATCTACCCCCACTCAATTGTTTTGGCTTGAGCATCGACCCCCAAGGTACCTTGTTGATTGGTATCGGGAGTGACTTGTCCCTTTATTCTGGCCTTGATATGCTGATTGCACCTTGTAAAGGAACTTATTGTAGGAACCTCTTTTGTGATTATGGGAGCAGACATTCTGTTTCCTGAGGATCCTGTTTTACTTATACTTCCCCTTAAGCAAACAGGCTATTGATCCCCGCTAAAAAAACTAACTTTTTCCTTTGCTATACTAAAAACATTATCTTGTTTGTATTTGAATACTAAATGTACCTTCCTTCCGCATATGATAAGCATCTAAATCACCTATACCAATCACTATTGATAAAGGTTATTCATGAGTCTTCTATAAATCTATGTTCTGGGAAATTTTTACATATCAAAGAATTTATCATCAGAAATTATTGTCTAAGGCAAATGCCACTTCTGTGCTGCTCCCCATTCAATTAACCATAAATAAAGCTGAATCTCAATCAGTGCAGGGATGCCTACCTGATGATCAGAAAGAATCTCAGGGCTCTCTCACTCTCTTGCTGACACCGTCCATCCTTCAGGGACCCCTGGACTGGCTAGGCCGGGATTCTGGCACCTGTACTCTGGTGTGTTTTTCCCAATATGAGCAAGTGTGGCTGCTCTCCGGGGTCCACTGGGGCCTTTGCCTTTGGGGAAGCTGTATGGCCTTTACCAAATGCTCTCCAAGCAGGGGAACCACTTCTCCCCATGTGGCACATGGACCCCTTAGACCCTGCTGCCTGCTTCTGGGGATTCACCCTGCTTCCTTACCAGAGCATTGCCAGGTACTGAACTCTGGAATTTTGACTTGGTGCTCCACTATTTATAGAATCCTAATGGTATTGAAATCCTCTCCTTTCTCCCGGTTAGTGGTTTGGGGAACAGATTTATTGTTCAGTCCCTTGTGAGTGTTTTCACTCTTTCTCTTTCTCTTCAGCTACTTTTGGGGGAGTGCTTTTCCTGTACCCACCTTCCCCTATTGTACCATACTCTCCCCTTTTTTTTGTCCTCTCTCATCAAAAAACAGCTTTCTACCCACTGTGGCTTTTCTCTCCCTCAGTTCATCTCTCTGTACTATGTACCTGTGGAATTTGGGGGCTCAAGTTACTCAGATTGTTGTGTTAATCCTCAGATCAGTTTCCTAGGTATACAAAATTGTTTGGTGCATATCCAGCTGCATTTTAGGAATGAGACAAGCTGAGAACTTCCATGCTGCTTCTCCATCTTGCCTAACCTCCATTCCCCTAGATTTTACTAATGCAGACTAAGATAATTTCTTAATTGATGACTTTTAACTACACATTTTAAACCTGCCAAAGACCTTTCTAAACAGTGTCTTTTTAAGAATAGTGGCTAAAAATGTGTCCAGACCTGGTGTATGTCAAGGCTGTGGGATGTCAGACAAGAAACAAGGGTAAACGCCTATAGTTTAATGGAACTTTGATTTTCAGTGTTTTCCCCTTGATCTGCCTGATCATATTCATTTTGCAGAGTCCTCAAATAGCTCCTTCCTAAATCTGTTCAGGTTTTATAGTTGCATTTGGTGGAAGAGATAGGTTTTAAATTTTATCAAATGAGTATTTTGTATCACTTGAGACCATAACTTCTTTATAATTCAATAAATTAGCATAATAAAACAATGAATTCAATAATAAGTTTTTAATATCAAACAAACCTAGGATTCCTGATATATAAACATTTTGGCATGATTTATTAGATTTTCATATATTATGATAAGATTCATGCAATATTTTGTTTAGGATATTTAAAAAGTTTTTTAAATTTTTGTTGGAATAGATTGGCCTGTATTATTTAATAATTTTTGTCTAATTTTTCTATTATTTTCTATAATATTTTCTATTATATTCTATTATATTGCATTATAAAATGAACTGAGGAGTGTTCTCACATCATTTATTGTTTAGATACTTATGTATGAGACTGAAATCATCTCTTAATCTATTATTGTATGATACTTACCCATAAAATGACCTCGGTCCAGAATTTTCTTTGTGGGAAGGATTAACTAATGATTCATTTTTTAAAATGTTCTAGTGTTATTCTGATTTTCGATTTATTCTAGAGTCAGTGTGTAAGGATATTTTTCTAGGTGCTTCTAGAAGTTTTCAATTATAAAAGCATAAAGTTACCTATATTATCTTTATAATTTCTACTGCATCTATATTCCTTTTTAGTTCCTAAAATATTTTTGGGCGTTTTATCGTTTTCTTGATTAGTTCTAATGGAGTTTGTTTATTTCATTACTTTAAAAAAAACACTGGTTATTTTAATCCTCCTTATTATGCATTTTTCTGGTTCTTAGGCTTTTGCTCTTATCTTTATTACCTTAAGTATACTTTTAAGTCTGTTACTCTCTTTTCAGCATCTTAACTCTGACACTTCATTAATTTGATCCTTCATTTTTTTCTTATACAGTACTTAAAAATACTTATTAAGACTTTTATGTATATTTCCCCTTAAGTGCCATTTAACATACATATCAGGAGTTTCAGTATATGTTCTTTTTATTAGCATTTAGTTCTAAGTATTTTCTCTTTTCCCTCAGGATATCTTCTTCAATCAATTAGAAGACTGTTTCAAAATGTTCTTCAGACAGGTAATGTCTCCTCATTGTCTTTGCTGCTATTGTCCTTTAATTATGTTGTAAGGACACAATGTGGGATACAGGATACTGATTCTTTGATATTTAAGTTTTGTTTTGCAACTTCAATGTGAATATTACTCTTTAAATGTTTCATGCATGGTTGGGAAAAATGCATATTCTTTGATTGTTAGGTAAGGATTTTTAAATATGTCTATTAAATTAAGCCTAATTGTGCTCTGCAAAGTTTGTGTAGTGTGTGTGTGTGTGTGTGTGTGTGTGTGTGTGTGTTCTGTCTATCCTCTCAATTACTTAAAGAGGAGTATGACTGATTGGTAGTTTTATAACTCTTTGCATTATATATTTGAGGTGACTTTTTACATCTCCTAAATATAGAACTCATCCTCTCATTTTATTGAGGTATGATTGACAAATTAAAACTGCATATGGTTAGATTGTATAATGTGAGTATTTTAAGGTGTACAGTGTGATGACTTTATATGTGTATCTGTTGTGAAATGATTACAATCAACACTTCCATCACCTCACATTTATTAGCATCCAATGGAGAAGTACTTGCTTTTGTGCATTCTGTCTCTCTGGCTTTTTAGTATACTTCATTTTTATTTCTACTTTGCTGATCTTCTACTGGATTAATTAAGTCCTTATTTTCTTAGTCTAAGTTTTACTTCTACAGGTTTGAAAATTACTTACATGGGTATTTCATCTTTCAGTGGTAATTTTGAAATTTTACCATGCACACTTAAATTTATAAAGTTCCAGTTAATATTTCATGTCCTTCTCTTAGAAAATAAAAGGATATTGGAACACTTAAACTCTGATTAGCTTACTCCCAAGATATACTCAATGGGCTTACTGGTTTCCTTACACATTTTTACATTTGAAAGCTTTTTGTCAGTTAGGAATTGCCTTTGGTTTCTGATAAAAGTGACTCTGACTACAGTGCCTTAACCAAATCAGGAGTTTATTTTTTCATGTCAAAGAAGTTTAGAGCTAGGCAGTCCAGAGATATACTTGTGGTTCCACAAAGTTATTAAAGTTTGTTAAAGAAAAATCACACTAGACTAGATGAGCAGAGATAAATTGATTAATTTTGATACTATTGCCAGGAATAGAGGAAACAGTGCCAACTAGGTCCTGATACTCAGCTCCACTGAAACAGAGCAGGAGAGTGTTTTGAGAACTGCTTTGGGGGTTGGGGAGTGGAGACAAAGTCCATTTCTGCTAACTAACTTTCCCCAAGGAGAAGTGAACTTTCTCCACTTTTCTTGGCAGGATGTAGTTTTAGGATTTGAAGGAAGATGCCTTTTGAAGTTAGGCTTCTATCCTAGAACAGACTGAGAGATAGGGCTCTTATCTTCCTTTGATGATTACATTTCAAATAGATGGTTTATAGGTCCTTGAGAAAGACCTCCTTGATTCTTAAAACTGGAAAGAAGCTTTAAGGAAATTTAGATACATTTCAAAGGGTACAGAAAGGATTTGCAATGACAAGTTTTCTAAATTAAATGTGCTAAGAAAAGGCGATTATAATCAGGAAAAATCCTATCTAAAGTTTAGTCAATTTGAAAGGAACATTAAGACCATCTTGGTCACGATCCACAACTTTTTCTCTGTTTGCCAACCTGTCTTTAGTGTGTTGCTTCCAATTTGAAAGGCACACAAAGGCTGCAGGAGTCTAGCCACAATGCTTGCATTCCAAGTTAGAAAGAAAAAGTGCAGGGGACCAGCCTCTGCAAGCCAGGGTTGGCCCAGAGAGTGATGGCTGGCGTCGGTGAAACAAGACACAGAGCCAGCCTCTTCAGGTGGACTGCTCAAATTTATTTTTCAGCTTAGGGTTTTTATATAGCAAATTCAAACAATCATGCTTAAACGATTTACATTTTTTGAGTATAGTCATAGGACTTAACATTTCTAAGTTTTCTTGGCAACAGTGATTTCACGGTACGTAATTTCCACTTCAACCAATAAAATTTAACCAGGTAGTCATAACAAAGTTTTACATATTCTTTACTACGTATGACAGGATATCTAACGATAAGTGAAGCATATTGCCAGAATACATGAGATCACAGTGCCCTTTAATTGTTTAAATTCCGTGGGCATGCAAAAACAGGATATACTTGTACCTGCAGTTGTAGGTAACAGACTCTCAAAACCCCTTACTAAGAAAGAACAACGTCAACATTTATCATAGATGACATATGGAAATGTTTTACGTGGATCAACTAGAATTTGGTCTCTGCATTTACCAATCTCATTCTTTGACCAGAACAATCCATAAGTTGCCTTACAGGCTTGAGGTCAGTAGGCAAATATTGCTCTAACATTTTTTCAAGAAAGTCCTCCAAAACTAGTAAGTCTTGTTTTTGTCTCTGCTCATGGCATAATAGGTATTCTTACTGGCAATTAGACTCATACAAGGAAAATGAATTCTAGGTCTCTTATAGACCCAATGCATACTGGACTGTCTCCAATTTTGCTAATTGCTACAATATTTATTAGACAACATCTGATTGAGGGGGCAGTCATGATATTTAGGTACATTCCATTTTGGAGGAAGGGGGGAACTTTGGGCAATTCTGGTTTCATATTAACCCTAGAATAGACTAACAGCAGAAGTGAGAGTAAAAGGTACAGACTAAATAGAGAAGAAGAATTCTTCTGGGGGTTCCTCTGACTGCATTGCAGTCTCTTCCCTGGGCCTTGACATCAGGGATGATCTGCGCAGTCCTTTCACACAGGTGTTTCCCTGGGCCTTGCCATCAGGGATGACCTGTGCAGTTTCGGTCTCTGGCAAAAAAGGTGAAAAGCCAAAATGTTGACCCTTATGTTTGAGTCAGTCTTAAAGAAAACTAACAGAACTCTACACACCAATTTCTGTTTACATTTCCTCATCCTGGAAAAAAGAGACTGGAAAGTGTATACTTTTATCTATGAATAAAAGCAGCCCAGAGTAAAGTAGGTGTTTTGTTTTGAGGACTTAGGTGAAAGGGGATTTTTGATAGCCCATGCAGTCTCTGTGACAGCTCCTATTTATTTACATCCTCATGTATTTTTCTTCTATTCATAAATATACTTATTTCCCTGCCAAAAGGTGAGAACTGGTTTCTGTATCTGGTAACTGTGTACATCTCAGTGTCTAGCTTATGTGTGGCCCTCTTCGTCACGTCTACATGAAGCCTGTGTGGTCTGGTCAACTATAAGTTACAGATATTTATCGGCTTCCTCACCCTGGATATATAAGAGGGAAAACAGTGTAAGAAGAAAATAAGTAGCTATAATAAAAACTTCCATTTGGAAAAGAGAAAAAAAATGGAATTATACAGCCATCACCGGGCCAGAACAATTAACCTATCCTGTTTGGAAAGAATAGTGAGAACTTATTTCCCTGGCAATGGAGTGCTTTCTATGATTAACCCATCTGGCGACCCCTGGTTCTGCCTTTTCTTTCTCTCTATGGCCTCTGGCTCTTCCATCTGACAGGTACATCTGTCCACTTTCTCTCATGGTCATGACAAGGTGGGCATTGGCAGGGCTATCCTTCCTAGAGGCCACACAACTTTAGCTTTGTTTTATGTTGGTGGAGGTTTGGAGGCATAGGATGGTTTTGGTAATTTGACAGCAAGAGGTTATTATAAACCTGGCTTGGAGGATGTTTAGAAATATTATTTCCTCAAAACTTGGTACATTGTGAGTAAATTTGCTTCTGGTCTGGCCCATGCTCAAGTAAATATAGCCAAAGGTCTTGACTAAACATTATTTTTAAGGCTAAGAAGTCATCTTACACCTCTATATTCTGTCTAGGCCATTGGCTCCTAAATTAATGGTGCTACTTGAGACCATTTGAAGTAAAAGACTCTGTAAAAAGCAATATAGTTAATTTGACCATTGCCCCTGTTTTATATTGGGTTATAATATCAGAAGTTTCATCATTTGTTTCATTAGATTCTGAAGTATTTATATTTTTAAAATATTCCTGCCTTGTTGTCAAGTGATGTCCTTGAGAAGTGTTATGAAGCTGCAGGTAGTTCGTCTGTGACATGCAAATAATCCCATCCTAGCATTGCTGTATTTTGTATGCTTTGAGGTAACACACAAACAAGAAAGAGGTTATTTATTCTAAGATACTGGCCAACTGAGAGAGCAGTGATGAGAGAAAGAAGAAGGGCAAACAATTTCAATTTCTGAAAAACTAAAAACTCATCGTATAAATTTTTCTCTCATTTGTAGTCTTCTGGGTAATAAGTAAAAAGAACACAATTGAATTTATGTGTTTTATAAAAAATTGTTTCTAATATAATAATGATGGTGACAGTGAGGAATAAGACATGTCTCCTAGCTGGGCACTGCTCTGAGATCTCACATGGAACGTATCAATTAATTCTCATGACAATCTGCTGTATCATGTTTTGGAGGGGGGTACTAGAATCTGGTGTTGTTCAGGAATAAAACATTTAAATTTTTAAAATTTGGTACAGTTCCTATACATTTACATGAAAGCCAGGTTTATGGTAAAGAAACAAAAGATATGAAATTATACTTTTGACACATCCTGGAATGTTTCTCATCTGTATCCATTTTGTGTTGCTATTTTAATTTTAGGCGTCTATGCAGCACTTTGAGACCTTGAGATTCTCTAAGGGCTTTTTATTAAAATCCATCTAATGCTGATCTTTTTATAATGGACAACTCTGCCTGCTCCAGCTGCCACTGGAGCAACAAGATGTGTATTAACCATGACTTTCAAGCCAGAAAGTTTCACATTTGTTTTGACAGCCTACAGTGAATTCTCCACCAAAAACAATTTTTTTGTGAGAATATTATGAACAAGTCCTTGCAATATGTAAAGTTTGGGGACCTATCGATGTAAGAGCTTGCCGTCTCTGTAGGGAAAAGCAGTGCATTATCGACTAAGGCTGTTGTCTAACAAATGACCCATTTTATAAAGCCAGCTGGTTTTCAGGATGGTGGGTTTAGCTTTCAAAATATCTTTTTTGAGGTTGAGACAGCAAATATGTTGTAGAAAAGACAAATAGTTCTGTCGCTTGTAACACATAACCTGTGCGAATGATTTCTTCGTCACAAAGTTTTGCTATAGGAAATAAGGACTGGTAAAAGAGACATATATTACCTTTTATGTAGAGACATGCAGCATGATGATGCAAAAGGCAGAAATCATGTAAAAGAGAACTTGGAAATGTTTGACTGTACCAAAAATGAAAATGAAAGAGTGAACTTTGTGTGTGTTGTATGTGTGTGAGAGAAATGCAAATAATAAACAGGGAGAAATACTTTCAATGTTTTGCATAAACAAATGTTTCATATTCCTTAATATAAGGTAATTTATTCAATATTTACCATGTGCCAAACTTTGGTCTAAATACTTTTTGTAAATTATTTTATTGAGTCTTCACAACAACTCTATGAAGTGGCTGTTATCGGTTATACTGTGTGCCTCCCCTCCATTCATACATAGCAGTCATAATCAGCAGTATATCAGACTATGACCTTATTTGGATATAGGTCACTACACGTAGGATTAGTTAAAACTTAAATTAATACTAGTTAAGATGAGGTCATACTGGAGTACGGTGAACCCCTAATCTAACATAACTGTGCCTTATAAAAAGAGGAAATTTGGATACAGAGAAGAGAAACCGGGGGGATGTCATAATGTTATGTTGGGAATGAAGATTGGGAGTTGTGTTGCCATAAGCCAAGGTCTGCTAAAGATTGCTGGAAAACCACCAGAAACTAGGACAGAGCTATGGAGAAGTTTCCCCTCAAAATCCTCAGAAGGAACCAAACCTGCTGACATCTTGCTTTCAGACTTCTAGCCTCCAGAACTGTGAGACATGTGTTTCTATTTTTTACAACATCCAGCCTGTACTACTTTGTTATGACAGCCCTGAAAATGAATAGAGTAGGTATTGCCATTACTACCATTTAGTAGATGAGGAAACCCTCAGAAAATTTAAATAATTGTTTTCTGATCATAGAATTAGTATGTGATTAAGTGGATATTAGAACTAGGCCTTTATAATGCCAAAACAGCTGAAATATCCAGTTTCAGAACAGAGAGAAGAATATTCCAGGTAGTAAGAACAGCCAGTGAAAACTATAGAGACAAGAAAAGCAAGGCATTTTGTGGAATTGGAGGATAATTCCCTATACACAGAGACGAAAATCAGGAGTTTGGAGAAGTGAGTGGAGAAGGGAAGAGAGCAGCATTTCTACTTGAGATGACTTTTATGCAGTACTCAATGTTGGATTGTCCACCATTTCCTGTGCAGCTGTCAGTGATTTTCTTGATATTACCTCATGTTCTGAGGGAAACTTCCAAAGTCATTTACTTGGTGCCACATTTAAGACACTGATCTCTATGCTGTTAGGGGCCTTGTTCAGATGGTTCATGGCTGGTGACTCTTGTTTATACAGCAGGCAATTTCATTGTGCAGTGCAGACATGAAATGGAGAGCAAATCCAAATATTCATTCATGATTCCTAGTTTTTATACTCTTCATGGAAACTACCCCTTCATTTTTTTCCCATTATGGTATTCCTGATTTCTAGGCATAGACATTACTCTGGCATTCAGTCTTCAGTACCTGCTTACTTAATCCCCATTAACTAAATTTTGGGGCGTTTTATCCTGTGGCCTTTATACAGTCAAGCTAGAAGACATCACATTCTATTGTTTGGCTTATAATTTTTTCAATTCATCTTAAACACCAATTTATTATTTTACATGCTTTAAAGGCGATTACTCAAGGATTTTTATGTTTTTTTTCATTTTTCATAAATTGCAGCATGTATTTTCTATGTATATTATGCATCTAATAGAATGGAGTGGCAACAAGAGAAACAAGAAAAAAACTACACATAAAGAAAAGCAAATATTTGGTTATAGCTATTTATGGAAAAGACTATTAGAAGATAATCAAATGAAATTAATAATCCTATGGAGTAGGAGATAATAATTGGTCTTAGAAATCTACTTAACTGCCAAAGCATTTAAAATATCTAAGTGACCATTTCAACATAATTTGTGGTAGTGCAATATTTGCTTCAAAAAATTTTGAGTTCCTATAAGGTAGTTTATTTAAGGTAAATGTCAAGTTACCACAAGCAATACTTATTCACTCAATTCAGCAAATAAAGACTGGTCCTATTGTGTATTAGGCTCAGAGATATAGCAAGAAAATCAAATCTTACCTGTGCAGATTTTACAACCTATTCACAGGGAGCAGCCAACAACGAAGCTAATAAATAAGGTTATCGGAGACTGACAAATTGTGATAATTACAGTGCTGAAAATGAACAGGTTTATAAAATAAACAACTGATGGATGTCTCTTTAGTCATATGGTTAGGGACTTGAAGGATAAAACTGGTGCACCCATTCAAGGAGTTGGAAGAAAAGAATGTGTACTTAGTTTTTTCTAGAGCTGCTTAACATGTTAGCACAAACTTAGGTGCCTTAAAAATACCCATGTATTAGCTAGCTCACAGTTCTGTTGATTGGATGTCTGGCAGGCTCAGTTGTTCTCCATTTAGTTATCACAAATTCTAAATTAAGGGATTGGGTGCCTGAGCTTTTATCTGGAGACATGCAGGAAGAACTGCATCCAAGTTCATTCAGGTTGTTGGCAGAATCCAGTTCCCTATGGATGTGGGTTTGAAGTCCCTGGGTCCTTGCTGGAACAGCCCTTAGCTAGTTTTATCTTCCAGAGGTTACCTTCATTTCTTCTGATGTGACTCCCTTCCATCTTCAATTTATTAAGAGTACATTGAATTCTATGAATGTTTTCAATGTCTTTTACTTCTGCCTTTCCTCCCTCTACATTCAGAGAAAATCCTCTGCTTTTGTAAGCTAATGTATGATTAAATTAGGTGCATCTAGATAATTCCCGTTTTTTAGGTCACCTGTGCTATGTAGCATAACATAATTAGAGGAGTGATATCTCATCGCATTCATAGGTTTTGTGAATTTGGAGACTTGAAATCTTTGGGAGCATTTTTAGAGTAACACCTACTACAGAAATCTAAACACTAATGGACAAAACTAAAAACCTGGTTTGTTTTACTGTTAGTTTTGCTTAGTTTTGTCTTTTGCCATTCTGAAGACAGGGAACCACTGTATATTTCAGAAGCTGTGAGATAAAAAAGGAAATAATAGGAAAAATTACTAGAAGAAAAAGGAAATGTTGACAGTGACATCTGTGAATTTGTGGTACAGGCTGACTGTAGATCCTAAACATAAAATCCATGAATGGGTTAAGAGTTGGCATTTATAAGATCATATCTATGCTGTGTCATAAAATTCTGATCTGATTTCATTTTATTCCAATTTGATCAGTATAACAGAACTCAAGTCCATTTGTAAAACTACTAAGCTCTCCTCCAAAAAAAAAAAACACACACACACACACACACAAAAGAGAGTTTGGCATTATAGACATTACAGTAACTATTTGTTAGTAAAACTTCTGTTTGACATTATACGATGCACAAAACTGAGTGAAACCTTTGCTAGCTATGGAAGAAGGAATATAGATCTCCTGGGTGTCTGAGCAGTTGAATGTTCTTTGTACATCACTGAAGAAAAACAAATTTTCAACATATTCTACATTAGGTATGTTGTCTACTTGCCTAGTTTCTTATCTTTAGAACAGAACTATACCTATGTCATAGGACTTTGATAAACAACCCTTTGTACACAGGTTCATATATGTGCATATGCCCTGCATTATGCCTGACATATAGTTTGTACTCCAGTGGTAAGTCCTATCTTTTTTCCCCTTCTATGAACCCAAATCCGTCTTAATGAGAGCAAAATTGCCCCTTTTTTTTGGTAAGGTGTATAAAACTGCATGATTTTAATGCCAAAATTTATTTAAAAGTATGGTTTAACATTTTTTAGTTGTGTTAGATTTTGCTGTGCTTTCTAATGAAAGCATTCCAGGTTGGAGTCTATAATCTATTGATTGACTATTTAAAATGCCTCCAACAACAACAAAAACAAAAATAAATACAATGGAGAAAACCCATCATGAAACCGGTTCTCTCCTTGCTGGGTGGCAACCAGACATAATTGATGTAGATATGTTAGAAAGTGAGAAAAGTCTATTTTTACACTGGTTTTCTGGGTCTAATGATCAAATTTTGAGCATTAAGTGGTTAACAGGTGGTCACGAACCAGGAGATATGTTTATGTTCCACATAAAATGTCACCATGTGTAGTTTCTACTTTGAATTCAAAGTGGAAATGACTCCACGAGCACAAAGATAATGTGAGTTTCCAATCACCACAGTTCAGCAGAGCACCTGAACAGCTGGCCAGAGCTTCATAACTACTCTGGCTCTGGAGTCCTGAAATATAATTAATGGTATAGCAATTTAATATCATTTGAGACTAGCTTAGTTTAAGTGACTAGATTTGCTTGGTGGTGGCTTTTCCCAGATGAGAAAGAAGCTGGTATGGAGTACCCAAAGTTGTGCAGTGTTCATGCCACTCCTATTCAGAGACGCTTAGGATCCCTTATCATCGATGGTTGCATTTAGTTCAAACTCACATCATTAATTCAATAACCTGAGGATACTAATTTCATCAAGTATCCAGGGAATGAATTATTGCAATATAACACGAAAATTACTGCTTAAGTTCCCTTTTCCCAGAAGTAGCCTACAGTCACATCATGATTTACCTTCCAGTTCAAGAAAATCTTCAGTAACTTGCATGAGTAAGTACAAGAACAGGGAGTGGAGTGAATGCAGCCATTGGGCACTTGTGAATGAGGAAAATGAGGAAAAAGGAACCATCATGAAGGAGCTGAATTGCCAAGGTAGCATTCTGTGCAAGTTCTTACTTAGCTGATTTGCTTACAGAGAGAACCACAATCGTGGTCCTATAGTTGAGGATCCATTTGGTCTATCTGTTTTGTATCTTATTAATTCAAGGATAAGGGCTATAACCTATTCACTTGTCTTGTTTACCTCATGATGCTATCCAGAATTTTAAAAAAATGAAGAGAGGGATTAATTTTAAATGATTAAGCCCACACTTTGCTGTGAGTCATTCATGCAATAAATATCTATTGAGGTTTTAGTATTTGCTCAGGTGGGGACAAATGTTTCTAGTAATCACATGTAATAATGGGAAATGACTTTGTGGCCCAGAGCTGTGACTTGCCAAGCAGTTTTGACTTCTAAATCTGGGGTGGGAGGAGGAATCTCATTTTGTGAAAAATAGTGGCCTACCATGATTTTTTTTTTCTGCGTGAAATAGGCATATTAACAAAGGGTCCTTGGAGTGCCCCTCCTAAGACAACTTGCTCTGAGGTCAGAGGGATTGTCATTTCTCATTTCCTCCCACATCACTATTGGCACACACCCATGCAACTTTCTTTGTTCTAGGCCAGTATTGTGCAGCTGAGGGTCCTTTGCCAGCTTCTGGATAAATGGACATATTCCCCATCATATGCATATAGACATTGCTATGAATCTTCTTCTTCTTTTTTTTTTTTTTTTAACAGTGTCAAGGTTCTTAGATTTATTTATTTTTTTAAAATAGTTTATTGTCAGGTTGGTTTCCATATAACATCTAGTGCTCATCCCCACAAATGCCCTCCTCCATTCCCATCACCCCCCTTACCCTCCTCCCCATACCCATCAGTCCTCAGTTTGTTCTCAACAAGAGTATTACTATGAATCTTCTGAATTACAGCCTACAATTCAGCATTAGTTTTGTTTTTCCCTCCTAGCAATTAATAATGGTAAAATCTAGACCAGACTTTAAACTACTTCTAAGTAAGTGGTAAAATTCTTGTCATTATCCCTTTTGTGGCTGAGTTATTGAAAAAGGAAAGCAAACCACTCCTGCTTCTACACCAAATTAGATAAAATTGATCAAGGTTGTCTATGCCATAATTATATTGGAGTTTCAAGGCAAATCATAAATAAAATCAGATATAACATGCCCAATAAAATAAGCACTAAATAAATAAATAAAAAAGGAAAATAGGGGGATACCTGGGTGGCTCATTCAGTTAAGCATCTGATTTCAGCTCAGGTAATGATCTTGCAGTTAATGGGTTTGAGCCCTGTGTTGGGCTCTGAACTGCCAGCTTGGAGCCTGGAGCCTGCTTTGGATTCTGTGTCTTATCTCTCTCTCTGCTCTTTCCCTACTGTACACAATGCTCTCTCTCTCTCTCTCTTTTTCTCTCTTTCTCTCTCTCTCTCAAAAATAAATAAACTTTAAAAAAAAAAGGAAAATAGGTTTAAATTTTGGCAGATGGTTAGCTGGCCTCAAATTCATCCTTTCCCAATATCTCATAAAAACCCCACCAAAGTACATATTAAGAAGAAAATATAAAACATCACCAAAGATGAATAAATACCAGAAATGGCATGGCAGAATGTTGGAGTAATTGGAGGAAAGCATGGAAGACATGTTGAACCAGCAGAGGCTCATCTTTGCAGGCAAGCGGCCTGAAGATGGCCACACTCTTTCTGATTACCACATCCAGAAAGAGTCCACTCTACACCTGGTTCTTTGTCTGAGGGGTGGCTGTTAATGCTTCAGTCTTGAATTCATAGTACCCAATGATGGCATTACTCTGTGTTCTAACATTTTGCCCCAGGTTAAGTTTAGCAATTACCAGTTTCAGTAATAGCTGGGTTGCTGGTTTTCTCAGTAGCTGTTCAAAATGTTAATAAAGGTTATGTTGCATGGTAGGAAAAAAAATACAGAACTGGAACATGAAAAATCTTTGCCATCTGCAGTCTAGCTCTAGCTAAACTCCATGAAACACAAACCACTTTTAAAAAGCAGGCCTTTTATTGGGCTCTGAATTTACTATGCATCCTTCATTGTTGGTACATATGTGTCCTTAGAGGAAAAACCTCTATTTCCACTAACTTGAGTGAGTTTCTCTACCTTATAACCCAACTCCCTAATTTCTTGTTTCTTTTTTCTTTTTCTGCTTTTAATAGCTCTTAATGGTATTAAAAAGATTCTATTTTAAGCATGTTGTGTGTGTACAATTATACAAAGCACTCACAGTAGCAAAACTACAGGAATAGCTCTAAGGCCTGCCCTCGTGACTCACCCAGGGGTTCAACAGTTTGGAGATACAAATGGTATAAATCCTACAAGTAGAAGTTTCATGGGAGAATTGAATACACTAGAAGCCCTCTCCTTATCTTATTCATTTGTCAGACAACTTTTCATTCTTCATGACTCGCCTTGGGTATCCTGTTTTCTGGGAAGACTGCTTTGACAGCTTTCTAAATGTGCCACACACCGACTTAGCTGCCCTATATTTGCACATGGAAATAACAATGGCAGTTTCAATGTCAATAGGTAACAATTTTGAATGACTAGTACATGCCAAGCAACATACTAAGTGCTTTACACACTTTGCCTTGCTCAGTCTTAACCCAAACTTCATGAAGTGAGACTATTTTACAGATGAGAAAACTATTATTTTACAGATGAGAAAACTCAGGTTTTAAGCACTCAGCACTTTACATTTATTGCTTCATTTTATCATCACAGTGATAGTTTGGAGCTCTTGTGATCCCTACTGTAAAGATGAGAAAATTAATGCTCATAGGACTTAATTGTCTAATGCCTTGCTTTTATCTCCACTGTATCTATTATAGAATTTATTCAAATGGACATGATCTGTTTATGTGTCTGTGTCTTCAGTGGCACAGTAAATTCAAGAATAAGGGCTCTACCTTATTCACTTTTGTATTCCAAATTTTGTGCTCAATAATTACTTGTCAATGCAGACTCTTTCTTGTTGTTAGTGCTAACATCCTTAAATTTTAAATGTGTTTCAGTAAGTAGGTAAACACAACTGTACTTCCTGTGAAAAGTGCTCTAGCATCTTTATTTAGCTGCCACATTGCTGTCTTCTCTGCAAATGATGCCCATATCACTCTTCTTTTGTACCCAGATGAAGTCACAGTTTGCTGTTGCTTCCCCTGCAGGACCTAAAGCAGGAACTCTGCTCGGCTGGAGCCCAAAGCATCCATCCTTATTGCTCTTAAGCCCACTACAGTCTCTAAATCATTTCCATTAACGCTAGTTGTCTCTAACAAGCCATGCACAGCGCTGCACTGCTGCAGATAAAACTGCAATATTAAGAAAATAGCTAAAAGCTTGTCCTGCTGACTAGCCTACGTGTACTTCTGAGAGGCTGGGAAAAGCTCACCCCATGCACTGGACCTCTTCAGGCTTCTGTCCCCTTGGCCTCAATCCTCCTTCTCCAAGAGCACAGCAAAGGAACTCCAAAGGCTTGCTTCCTCAGTGTTCTCACGTTCGTTTCTTCAACAGCATGGTGAAGAGCAGGACCACCATTTCTCTTTAGGGCAAAGGATGCATCATTGCCAATGACCCCCAAAAGGGAACCAAAAAATATCAACACAATCTCAAATTCCTACATTTAACCACCTGTCACCTTGTCACAGTCATATAACAGCAGTGGACGGGAAGGTAAAATGGCCATACCTAACAGTATATAATGAAAGTTAATATGAAGAACATGTCAACAGACTGGTAACTACACAGTTGTAATGAAGAAAAGCCCTTTTCCTGTGAAGCACAAGTGTGGGTGACCAACCCCTGAGGCAGTCCTGTGCTGCAGGGTGATTAAATTTTGCCCCTGATGCCAGGCAGCATTAATCCTACTGCTTCCATGGCAGAAAACACGTCATCAAACTGTCGGAACGTCACTGAATTTCCCGAAGTGCTTTTCCTCTTTTCTCGATAGAACATCTAAATCTTTTCTCTACACGATAAACAAAAATGAATGGATGAAAAATGGCTTAAAATCTCTTTCCAGTAACCATGAGCATTACAATCTTAAGAATGAAGCTAAGCTTCTTGTGCTCTCAGAGTCCATAGGGACTGATTTATAAATTAACTGGTAATGCATTGATCTTTGCTCATTACTTTTTCGATAAATCTCTCTTGGTGAGTTATCTGCATGCTAAGCTCAGAAAGGCACCTTTCCTTGTCTGGAGTCTGGCTCTTTCCACGGTGCAGCATCATCATGCCTGCATAATAGATTACCATAGACCTTCCTGTCCTTCAAATAAATAATCCTGAAATCACTTCACACATTTGTCTCATTATTTCTAGGTCACCAGTAGATAATTTAGATGGCATCAGAAAACGAAGATGTTAAATATATTTTATACATTTAGTCCAATACATTTTACATTATAAGAGACTTTGGTTTTAAGGAATGGATATACTTTCAACAATTTGTATTTTTTTTAATGTTCTCAGTCATCATTTCAGTTCTGAAGGAAATTGTGTAGGGATTTGTTAAACAGATTTAAAATTAAAAGCACTACTGCTTCACAGTAACGCAAATGAAAGATTCAAGGAGATAGATGTTCAAACTGAAGTTGAATATGTTCCTTTGAGGAGGTATATTTACACTTTATGGCATCACTAGGAAATCCTTCTGGGAATGAATCTTTCCTTCTTCGTTTTACAGTTTGGAGAGGGGGAGAGGAACTTAGAAGTTTTATGTTTTGTTTCTTCTCTTTTCTTTTCTTTGTCTTCTTTTTTTTTAAACTTTTCATTAGAATGCTCTGATCAGACATTTAATATGAACACAAAGAGCTAGATGCTCTTGTTGACTTCCAGAAAATGGGATGAAGGGAATATAGCATTACTTGGTACATAATAGTTTGATATTTTCCCCACAATAGATGCTCATTTGCCCAGTGTTCTTATCACTTGTGGGTGGCTTATTTTGCACTGGCTTATTTGGCATTCATACAGACTATGTTGCAAGTTTGTATCATGTAGTGAATGGAAAATTATTACTTAATCAAAAAAAAAAAAGTTTTGAAGGAAGAGCTGTAGTGGTACAAGTTGCTTGCTGTTGTTATTGTTGCTGGCGTTGCTGTAGTATTGCTTTTTAATTCAAAGATTCTAACAGAGTAAGCCTCACCAAGCCCAGTCTGGTTCATGGGGCTGCAAATCAATCATTTTAGGGAGATTGATAGGGGAACATCAAGTTAATGTCATAACGGAATACAGTCAGCAACATTTGCAGAGGTGGGGCTTGAGGAGGAGCATTTGTTCCCTCTCCTCCTTTTCTTCTAATCTGGTCTCATTTCCCAGATACAGCAGGTATTGCATAGGAAATGAGAAAGTGCTGAAAAAATACATAGGGATGGAATTTAAAAATAAAAATAAAGAAAAGAGTCACAAAAATTAGAGTACAATGTAAATATTCATGTCAAAAACCAGGGCCAGTTCAAGGTGACATAAAATTATAATGAAGGAAACAAAGATCTTTGTACTTTTTATCTCACTTCAATTAATGTGCATTTACTATCATCTCTCATCAAAGTTTGAGAAAGTCTGAGATACGATTTATTGCATTTTCCAGGGTGGGAGAAAGAGGGAAGGGAGGCAGGGGGAGAGTCACTTTGTTGTACNTAGTAATTTGTTTTTATTTTCCCCATATTTGTCTCTCTTGTGAAACTTACGAGGGAGAAAATGGCCATAGTCTAGGAAGAGAATGAGAATACTGGCCCCCAGGGCTTAGGGCTGAGATGCTTTAGGCCGTGCTTCCAGGCACAGGAAAAGACAAAGAGACAGATTCTGTCCATTTATTCAATCCATAGTGATTTGTTGGCACCCAGTCTGCATCAGCAAATGATTTAGGTACTGGAGATACATGGCGAACCGAAGGAGACATGGTCTCTACTTTCATGTGCTGCTCTGCACTGACCTTTTCTTTCCTCCTTGGAAAGCTCCAATCACTTTTCCCTAACTATAGCAAAACTGTCATCATTCCTCACCCTTAGGGTGCTAAGGTTGGAATAAGAAATAAAAAAGAAATCCAAAGGATTTCTTCAGCAGCCACTAAAGCCTTCCAAATGATTAGGGGCCTAAGAGCAAAGACGGAAAACAAGACACTATAAGCAGCAAAGCATAGCATTAATGGCAACAAACACAAACAGGCTAAACTTTTCTAAATGTCAGTAACTATAAATTGGCCAAAAATATGAAATTAAACCATATACTACCTATTTAGAATTAAAAAAAAGAATAAGAGACAAGGATGCCAGTGAAATATTAATTAAAGCAAAGGTAGAAATATTAATTTCAACTGAAGTTGAGTAAAACAAAATGCATATTTGAGAAAGTGAGGATCATCAATACATTAACAAAGGAAATGGCATAAAAATAAATTTTAGAACAGAATTGCATATTTTTGCGACAAATGAAAAATTGATGGAGATGCCAATGGAAACTGACAACAATACTACTTTATGGTACTTTTATCATTCATTGCTCAATCATTGTTAGATCACCTAGCCACTCGGCAAATATCTCCTGAAAAGACTCTCTACAGGCACTGTGTTAAGCTTGGAGATAGTGATAAACCAGACAGTATTGGTGTTTGCCTCAGAGTTCAGTGGTTGAGACATTGACTGATTAAGCAATTAATAAGAAGTAAAAAATGGTATAAATAAGAAAATGAATAGGGACAGTATATGAGAGCATGAAATAGGCAAATAGAAATGGCCTTCTGGGGAAATAAAATTTAAGTGAGACCTGAAGGGCACTTACAGATCACACAGGTTAAAAGTCAAGGAGCAATCCTTCCAGGACTAGAAATAGCATGACCAATACTAGAAAAGACCATGTGGCTAGACTGCAGTGGAGGGTGGAAAACTGAGATTGGAGAGTTAAATGGGAATCAGGTCACAAATGCCTTATTATGCTTTGGGAAGAAGTTAAAATTTTTAATCCTAGTGCAACAGGAAGCCATTAGTTTGAGCAGATGGTTGAGTTTCTATGTTACATATTTTAACATTGCACTGGGTACAGCAAGGGGAATGGACAAAAGTAGAGCAAGGGTAGTGGTAAGGGTACTAGATGAGGCTTTTCCAATAGTCCATATGAGAGATGTGAACAGTGTATAATTTGATGTGAAGTTAATAAGACCTTATGATGTTTCAGATGTACAAAGTGAGGGGGCAAAGATGTATCATGTTTTCTTGTTAAGTAGGGAGGTAGTGAGATGGGAACTACTGGAATAGAGACATGTTGGAGTTTGAAAATCTAGGATTCACTTTTGCGTGTTTTAATTTCGTGCTGCCTAACAAATAGAGAACTGAAGTACAGATTACAAACACAAGTGAGAGTTAGGGACTAGAGATAAAAATGTCTAAGTCATCAGGATATATTTGGTATTTAAAACCATGAGACTAATTACTAAGGATAGAATGAGACTAATACAAGAAGAAAATCCGGAATAGAGGCTGAGAAGCTCCAACATTTAGAATGTCAGTGAAGGTGGAAATTACAAGGGATACCAAGAAAGATGACCAGGAAGATGAAAAGAAACGTGAGAGGCAAAATTATTTTAGGGAGGAGAGATGGTCAACTCTATAGAATGCTAGTGAGAACTCAAATTAATCCATGATAGAGAAGTGCTCACTTTGCCACATGGAATACTTGAAAGAGGTGTTGCAGTTGGATGCTGAGGATGAGGATACCCTCAGTGAGCCAAAAAATGATCATGAAGCCTTTAAAGAGAGAAGGCATATGGGATTCTGTTGAAAGAAATACCCAAGTCTAAAGCTGAATGGAAAAAGACAACTACAAATGGTGTGTGAAGGGGGTGGTGGGGGATAGGAGGGGTCCTCTGGATTTCTCCAAGCTTAGAGGTAAAGGGGAGCAGAAATGAGTCTTAGATCAATCTAAAATCTAGCTCTCAGTTTGGTTATCATATTCATACCACTCAGTGAGCATTCATCTCCCACCCTCTATCTTGTTCTAAGAAGCAGGAAGCAGAGCTATCACCAAAATCTGTATTATGATATATCATTCCTATTACTTTATTATGTGGCACAGCAAAGTCAATCTCAAAATACAGAAATTATGCTAGATTATTCAGAGGAGACCCAGTCTAGTCACTTAAAAATATGATACCTGGCTTCCTGGTATAAGAGTAAACTAGAGAGATGGTACTAGTGAGCAGGACTCCACTTCCCCTTCCTGGTTGGAAGATGGAAGGAGCCACTTGGGAAGGAATGTAAACAGCATCTAGGCTCTAGAGGAACAACTACCAAAGAAATAGAAACCTCAGACCTCTAGCCATGAAGAAATGAATTCTGAAGCAATCTTAATGAGCTTGAAGTAGATTGACCCTACAGATAAGATCCCAGCCCAGACAACACTTTGATTTCAGCTTTGTGAGACACTAAGTAGAAAACACAGTCAAACTTAGATCAATGGAACAGAGTAGAGAACACAGAAATGGACCCACAAACCTAAGGCCAGCTAATCTTTGACAAAGTAGGAAAGAGTATCCAATGGAATGAAGACAATCTCTTCAGTAAATGGTTTTGGGAAAACTGGACAGCAATATGCAGAAGAATGAACCTGGACTACTTTCTTACACCATACACAAAAATAAATTCAAAATGGATGAAAGACCTAAATGTAAAATAAGAAGCTGTCAAAATCCTAGAAAAGAAAGCCGTCAAAAGCCTCTTTGACCTTGGCCGCAGCAACTTCTTACTCAACATGCCTCCAGAGGCAAGGGGAAAAAAAGCAAAAATGAACTATTGGGATCTCATCAAGATAAAAAGCTTCTGCACTGTAAAGGAAACAGTCAGCAAAACTAAGAGGCAACCACTGAAATGGGAGAAGAAATTTGCAAATGACACATCAGATAAAGGGTTAGTATCCAAAAATCTCCAAAGAGCTTCCAAAAAAACAAAGAATCCAGTGAAGAAATGGGCAAAAGACATGAATAAACACTTTTCCAAAGAAGACATCCAGATGGCTAACAGGCACATGAAAAAATGCTCAACATCACTCATTATCAGGGAAATACAAATCAAAACCACAAGAGTTACTACCTCAGAACTTTCAGAATGGCCAAAATTAAGGACTCGGGCAACAACAGATGTTGGCGAGGATGCAGAGAAAGAGGAACCTTTTTGCACTGCTGGTGGGAATGCAAACTGGTGCAGCCACACTGGAAAACAGTATGGAGGTTGCTCAAAAAACCCTATGACCCAGCATTTGCACTAGTATTTATCCAAAGGATACAGGTGTGTTGTTTTGAAGGGGCACATGCACCCCAATGTTTATAGCAGCACTAACAGCAATAGCCAAAGTATGAAAGGAGCCCAAGTGTCTATTGACAGATGAATGGATAAAGAAGATGTGGTATATGTATATATGTACAATGGAGTATTACTTTCAGCAATCAAAAAGAATAAAATCTTGCCATTTGCAACAATGTGGATGGAACTAGAATATATTTTGCTAAGTGAAATTAGAGAAAGATAAATATGACTTTACTCATATGTAGAATTTAAGATACAAAACAGATGAATATAAGGGAAGGGAAGCAAAATGATATAAAAACAGAAAGCGGGACAAAGCATAAGAGATTCTTAAATATAGAGAACAAACTGAGGGTTGCTGGTGGGTTGTGGGTTGGCTAAATGGGCTAGGGTCATTAAGGAAGATACTTGTTGGGATAAAGTCTGGGTGTTATATGCAGGGGATGAATCACTGAATTCTACTCCTCAAATCATTATTGCACTATATGCTATGTAACTTGGATGTAAATTAAATACAAATAAGTAATAAAAAAAAGAAAAAGAAAACCCAGTCAAACTCTTATACCCAGTTCCACTGTGGTAGATGGTTTCCCTCAGCAACAAGCAATTCTTGGACACCAACTGGGTGTCCTACAATGTAACCTCAATTCTGACACTAACTACCCAGAGATAGCATCTGATCCCACAGGTTAAGGGTTCAGTTTTGTAATACATACGCCTCCATAACCCTTTCAGCATCAGATGCTAGTGGCTAGTTGCAAGTTAAGGTTGCTACATGTGCTCTGACCAGGTTCCTAGCTTCTCTCTTTGGATTTGGTTAATTTGCTAGAGGAGGTCACAGCACTCATAGAAACATGTTATATACTAGACCACTACTTTATTTTAGGAGTAACAACATGGGAAGACATACAGAGGACAAGGGGTGTGGAAAGGATGCACAGCTTTCTTGACCTATCCCAGCAACCACTCTCCCCAGATGTCCACATGTTCACAAAACTGGAAGCTCTCTGAACCCTGTCCTTTTGGTTTTTATGGAGGCTTCATTACATAAGCATAATGGATTAATGTTTTTTTTTTTTATTTCTAGGAGAGAGAGAGAGAGACACAGCGTGAGCAGGGGAGGGTCAGAGAGAGAGGGAGACACAGACTCTGAAACAGGCTCCGGGCTCTGAGCTGGCAGTCAGTACAGAGCCCGACACGGGGCTCGAACCCACGAACCGCGAGATCATGACCTAAGCGAAAGTTGGACGCTTAACCGACTAAGCCACCCAGGCGCCCCAACATTAATTTTTTTTTAAATAGAATATCTGACGGTTGCCTCCCTTTCTGTTTTTATCTGATTTTTCCTTCCCTTTCCCTATGTTCATCTGGTTTGTTTCGTAAATTCCACATATGGATGAAATCATATACTTGTCATTCTCTGCTTGACTGACTTATTTGTCTTAGCATAATACACTCTAGTTCCATCTACATTGTTGCAAATGGCAAGATTTAATTCTTTTTGATAGCCAAATAGTGTTCCATTGTATATATCATTTTCTCTTACACAAAAGGAATCTAGAAATACCTCTAGCTTCCCAGTGTACTGTCCTTAGGTTGTGACCCCTGTGCTTCCTATGATCTCAAGATGCCTGTCAAAAGTCCAGGATAAAAAGGCATGTAGCAGCTAAATCCAAATCTTATTATAAAGAATTTTCCCAAAGCACTCCAGGTAATGTCTGTTACTTTTAGTTAGTTTGTTTATTTATGTTTTTCCATTTGCTATATTCCTATCAAAGAAGACTTAGAAATGAACATGTTTATCTTGAAACATTGTTAATCCAAATAAAATTGTGATTCTCTTAGTGAGGGATATAAGAGGATGGATATTGGGTGCCCTCAAATAGTAATAAAGTCGTTTTGTGTCCTAATGATTTTTCAGGATTTACAAAAAGCAAGAGAAAAAATTACTCACAGTTCTATGCTTTTTCTGCCTGGAATACATTTCATTCACACTGGCTGTCAAGACTACTGAATTTGGGGATGGCCTGTGTAAAATATAAACAAGAAAATGGGGTGCTACATTCATCCACATAGATTCTTTTCCTCATTTGCATTCTTCCACAGCCCGTTTGCTGCTTCAGGGTAAAACAAAGTGAAAGCAACCCTGAGCTTACCAGGTCATCCTTCTCATTCAGCCTTGAGCCTAAACTCCATTTTCTAACATAGCTCTTTCTCTCTAAAAGAATTACCTAAGGATGAACTCCAGCCTAATGAAAAATAAGGATAATGGATGCAAGAAGCATTAGTACATTAAAAAAAAGAAGAAGCAGTGAACCTTACACTTATATCTAAATACATGTTCATTATTTAAAATATAATGAAGAAAAAATATTAAAAAACACTTAGAACTACAGACACAGACTGGAATAATATAAAACAAGTTTGTGATATAAGGTCACTTCTGGAGATGAAACTAGAGAAATGGGATTTAGGAGGAGAACAAGAGGAAATTCAATATACTATATAAAATTTTATTTCACACACAAACAGGCACTCCACATGCTTATAGACATAACTGTGTAACTATAACCAAAATAGCACATTATTAGCAGTTGTATATTCTTACCACATGGATACTATCAGTAATCTGTATGCATTTTGAATTTTTAAAATATTTTAATAACAAACAAAAATGTACAGCCTCATGAGTAATTAAAAACACAAAGAAAACATTATGGTTCCTGTTCTTTTTTGCCTGTCACATCAGCAAAGATATGAGTAGGTATGCAGAATTTTGGGTCAAATAGAGGAAAAGAGCATTTCTGGTACATTTGATACAACCTTTTTAATACAGAAATGTTTATCCAAATGTTTAGTAATATACAAACATTTTAATCTACAAAATCCACTTCTGGGAATTTATCCTAAGCAAATAATGAGAAAGGTGTGCAAATGAACAACTGTGAGGGTGTTTATGAAAATATTGTTAATACTAGCAAAAAAATGGAGACACCCTAAATGCCCGAAGAGAGAAAAAACATTTAACCATTACTTAATGATTTAATATAATACAGTATAACCTTTAACAGTAAAGTGGGGGAAATTTATGATTTCTCTGAAACTCTTATACAAAAGATACACAAAATATTAATGGAATTTATCTCCAGGTGATGGAATTATGAGAACCTTAATTAATTACTTTAGTATTTTTTCATATTTTCTAACCTGCCCCCAAATAAATCTGCACTACTTTAGTAATACAAAGAGTGAAATTCTTAGCAAAAATTAACTATTTAGAATTAAACCCACTTTGGAATAATGCAGTTATTTCAGTAAGTTTTACTTGTGCAAAAGTCCATATCCTACAAAAGTCAATTAAATGTAAATACATTATTTAAATAATACCTTTTATTAAATAATTCCATTTTTAATTTCCTGGCCATTTATTTAAATTTTGATTATTATATATTTCTTAGTTTGACATCATTAAAATAGCCTTGATCCAGTGAGAGTTTATTAACTCTGTTATATTGTCAGAAAAAATATATATAATTTTATCCTATTTTTTAAGAGAAATACCCTCCATCAAATTCAAGATCCTGTCTACTCCATTACTAAAGCTCATGAAGCACAAATTAAAAGAGACTTAACATATATCTGTTATTCATTCTTTTCCTAGCATATAACTGGGAAGTATTTGCCGACAGGTATTAAATTCTACCTCTTAAGGATTCCAGAGAGCTCCATAAATGTGTGCAAATTTCCTATATGTATATTTTAAATGCAAATTTCTATGACAATTTTATGAACAGCTGTAGAGTTCAAAAAAAGTGCATTTCCTAATTCATACTATCTATATGCAAAGTCACGGAAAATATCAGATGTGAGATGCTATAGCTTGTTTCAGTAGAATATAACCATTTATATTTATAGTGCACAGCACCCCTCTTTCCCAAGCACTTCCTAAACCCAAAGAGAAAAGTTAGTTAGCCTGCCATTACAAAAGAACTATCTTCAAGATGAAATAGTGGCTTCCTCTCAAAAATGAAGCAATAAGCTGCTTCAAATTGAAGGAAAGAAATTATGGCTGATCAACTGCAAGAATTTTTAAAAGGCTGAAATGAGCTTGAATTTTGCTGAGAAACCAGTGGCAGTGTAATTGAGTGAGTATCAGCCTGGAAATTTGAACTCTGTGTGTATCTATCTCAGCTCCGAAACTTAGGAATCCAAGTGGCCGTGCGCAAACCACTCAACTTTGTAAAGTCTCTCCAAAAACATGAAGAGAGGAACCTAATTAGTTTCTAAGATCCTATCCAATTGCATCACATGTGAGCAAATTAGGCACTTCTGGCACGTGAGCCGGCATTAGCCACAGGCATGGGCATATCGTGATCTCAAGGGAACAAACAAAGGGAAGGACAGTAATGGGGAGGGAACACTGACCCTTTCCTCTTCCAAATCAGTAGAGTGATAGGGAGAAAATACTAGAAACATGAAAATCTCATTATTGTAAAATAAAAATGTACCGAACACATATATCTTTTTTTTTGTAGTTATTACGTCCATTTTTTTTAACAAATAGTTTATTGTCAAATTAGTTTCCACATAACACTCAGTGCTCATCCCCATAAGTGTCCTCCTCTATGCCCATCCCCCCCTCCCCCCCACATCCATCAGTCCTCAGTTTTTGTCAGCATTCAAGACCGAACGCATATGTCTTGAGTCTTCTTTTTCTAGATATCTTACATTTAATTTAAAAATTATTTAACAAATACATACCGACCTAAAAGCATTTACTGAGTACACGCTGTGCTGTATGCTGTAGATCATGATAGGTTTCTTCTGAAATAGAACTTGCTACCAGGCAATGTTACTATGGACAGCTGGACAGTATGGACCCTAGACAACACCAGCAAACTTACCAATTCTTCAGAGCCTCACCCTTGTGCACAGCTGACCTGCTAGAACTCTGAGTAAGAGCCTACAGATAGATAAATTCATGTGGAAGGAAGGAATGGTGGGAAGAAGGGTGGGGTGTAAGGATTACAAAAAGGAAGAAAGGAGGGGAAAAAAGAAGGAAGGAAGGAAGAAAGGGAGGAAAGAAAAAAGAAGGAAGGAAAGGAGGAAGGAAGGAAGAAAGGGAGGAAGAGTGAGGTAAGAAGGAAGGGAAAGAGAGAAAGAGGAAGGAAGGACAGAGAAGGAAGAAAGAAAAGAGGAAAGGAAGGAAGGAGAAAACAGTATAAAAGAAGTTTATAGTATATAGAGGTATACAGATATCTCCAGTCTTTCTTGTTTCATAGTGCCCTTGGTGTCTCAGTAATGGCTTCCTGGAAAGCCTAACACACACACAAAAATACCTAACAGTTCTATGTTTTAAGTTAGGTCCCAACAATTTAATAAGTAGTCATATATTAACAATTTAATAGCTGTTTGCAAAAATCTTACACACAAAGTGAAAGAAAAACCAATACACGTCAGTTAAAAGAAAAATATTTTTATTTCATTCTTATATAACCATAGTTACTTACTGACAGGAAGTATATGTCTACTGAACACTGCGTGGCTTCTCCGATCTTTAAATCAGATGGGACACTATCACTCTCATTTCCCATTCCTTAACCATTTTCACACAGGGCTTTCTTTTTGCTGCATCCACAAAAACAAACAAACAAAGAAACAATTTAAGAAAGACATGAGACCATTTAAAGTAAGGTTGTACAGTCTAATATAGAAGCTGATAACTACTTCAATCTGATAGTTGGTATGGTTTTTGACTTAACGCAAGTATTGTGTTTCATTTGAGATTCTAAAATATCCTGTATTGCCCCTCGAATTTTCTATGGGACCTGGGGTACCTCAATGCACATTTTGTTAACTGCTTATGTTGTAGAGTTTTATACTAATTGTGTTTAGTGTATAATTCCCCTTACCCCTCTTAAGTAACAACGCTGTCTTATACCTCAGTGATGTTTTCCACCAAGCCCACACTGATAGACAGAATTCACTTACCTCATAAGTGGCAACAAAGACTGTAAGTTTTTTTTTTTCAAAGACTGTAAGTTTTAAAGTAAAAAGCCACTGGTCAGAGTCTTAGAAATTCTGAGAGGCTTGAAAGAGTTTTACAATGATCAGAAATTGAACAAGATTCAGACTAAGAAAGAAGAGAAAGGAAGTAACGAAACCACACAGACAGAAGAGGAAGAAATAGGGAAACCTTGGGCCTTTCAATAGGAGAGGGGACAAAGGTCCTCTGACCCCAACATCTTCTTTCTCACCTAAATAGAAACATATTGGCCAGCAGTCCACTCAGGGACTGGAAGGTAGAATGAAAAAAAAAAATAATTCACCACCTGACCAAGTTGGGGTTGAACAGCATTATCAGAGATCATTCTCTGACCTAGATGAGCAATAAAATAAATACAACATTTGGTCCTTAATTTGTTGGGGGCGGGGTTGAGATTTATGGGTGGATAATTTGTTCTGAGGACCAAATCCTCATATTCCCTTTTTTTTTTCAGTGTTATTTTTCCAAGTAATTTGATATCTGAGAAGCCATAATTAGTCACCACACTGTTACCTTCACAAAAACAAGACAAACAAAAGCAAAAAACCCCCAGAACAAGTTGGGAGTAGAGCTACTCATAAGAAATACATATTTTACCTGTATGAAAAGTTAGCAAATACATGGCTCATGAGCTACCCTCCCCTGAAACCCTGACAGTATTACTAATCAATCAGAGCATACTTTCTTAGTGAGCCTGGAAGGAGCCTGACAATTATACCCAATACCCTGTGCCAGATACTCCTCCTCAATAGGTTATTTAGAAATGAACATCTGGGGCGCCTGGGTGGCTCAGTCGGTTAAGCATCTGATTTCAGCTCAGTTCATGATCTCACAGTTTGTGGGGTTGAGCCCCGCGTTGGGCTCTGTGCTGATGGCTAGCTCAGAGCCTAGAGCCTGGTTCAGATTCTGTGTCTCCCTCTTTCTCTGACCCTTCCCTGCTCACGCTGTCTCTCTCTCTCAGAAATAAATAAAACATGAAAAAAAATGAAATTTGTTTACCAACCCAGGCCTACAACGATGGGTTTGCTCATTTGCATGAAATTTAGCATTTCTTCCATAGTATAATTCTGAGTAAAAACTTCTATGTTTTTTTCTCTCCAGATCCTATTTTTCTATTCTTCCTACACCATTCTAAAGCTACAGTGCTATATGAATTAAAATATCTGATTCTGGTACAAGCAAGTTGGTATGCTAGTCATTTCTGGTGAGTGCTGGAAACTTCCACCCATTAGGCATTGATCTAGTTAATTTAGCTATGAAAAGGATGACCTTAATTTTATATTCTATAATGACAACACATTGTCACCCCTCTGTACTGACTATATCTTAAGAATCAGGAGAGACTTAAGGAGTCTTAGGAGACTTAAGGAGAGTTTTTTCTCCCCTGGACACATATTACCCTGAGAAAAAATGGTTTCACTGTATCAAAACTCATGTGAGATTGTCAGAATCTTCACTATTATTGTTCATGATAAGAAATATAATAACCATATGGAATGAATATGTCTATCTTGATCCCAATAGAGAGCTTCCCTTAGGAATTTAAGGAAAGACTGCAAGACCACTTAGAAAGGATTTGGAGCAAGAGCAATCAATGTAACTAACAAGCATAATCTAGACCAAATCAACCAGATGCTATCTTTGGCTGGTCTCTCTTTTCTCTTGCCAGCCAGTGCTATAATATAAAACTTCTCAAGTTGTCATTGCAAATCTTTTGGTGTCGGGGTAGAATCCTAATCTTTTCAGAAAAGAGCTTCTAAAGATAGTAATTTCAAACATGTCTTGACTTCAAAGGCATCTGCCTACCACAAGCATTAGGACAATCTAAGTAGGACAACCTAAAAACAAAAATATTTCAAATAAGCCTGAGATGATGTATTTTCTATTCCTCAAAGACTAGACATTCCCGTAAATTCTGTGCAAATAGTATTTACATTAAATACATGTAGCTGGAACTACAAAGTTGTTATTGTTGTTATTGTTGTCACTGTTCACATGACACACTTAGTTTTATCACTCCAAGATACATTTCCACTGAGCATTAGTATATGCAAAAAACCAAGTAGGATTTCTTGCAGTTTTATAAAAACCAAATTTTAGCTAAGTCTTTCCAATTTTAAAGGGAACTTAGCTAGTTAATATTTTCCATGCTAAAAGCAATTATCCACATATATAATCATTTTATACATAAGCAAAAGGAAAAGTATATTCATCATCTGAAACCCCATCACCATAGATAGTCACAACATTTTGATTTATACCAGAGGTTGGCAAACATTTTCAGTATAGGGTCAGATAGTAAATATTTTAGCTTTTAATTTAACTACATTCCTTAATCATTAATTTTAAGTGTCATCTACTTTATAAAGTTTATATGAATATAAATTAATTTTTCTATATTTTAATTTTCAATTTGGATTTACTTATCCACCCATTTACTTGGACATCAATAGCATACCCATACATTTACTGTGGTTTTATAGTGTATTTTGATCTTTTAAAACTAACCTTTAATCATTATGATTCTTTTTTCAAATGTTTTCTGACAGCTCTCATGTATTTGTCATCATCATATTTTTATAGTAATTTGAGGTAAATTCTTTGCAATTAGCATACTTTTATTTATTAAAAAAATTTTTTTTAATCTTTGAGAAGGGCGGGGAAAAAGAAAGAGAGAGTCAAGTGGTGGAGGAACAGAAAGAGAAAGACACAGAATCCAAAGGAGGCTCCAGGCTCTAAGCTGTCAGGACAGAGCCTGCTGTGGGGCTTGAACTCACAAACCATGAGATCATGACCGGAGCCAAAGTCGGACACTTAACCGACTGAGCCACCTAGGAGCCCCCATACAATTAGTGTACTTTTAATAACAAAAAATAAATCACTTAAGGACTAACATCTTTCTTGAGTAAGCAATCCCATAGAAGTATATGAATTCTTTCTCCATTTACATAATTATTGTTTTATATCTCTCAGAGCATTATGGTTTATTATTGTTGGGGTTGGACTGGGTTCTATGCTATCTCTCGTAAGAATTTTGAGCAAGTTTTTTTTCTTTCTGTATATTATGTTTTATTTTAAGTGAAATATGAATACTTTTCTGCATGAACTGGTATTGTTCTGGCACTTTGGGGAATAGGAGAGTATTTGGCAACCTTCTTGAGTACTTTCATAATTATTGACTGCTTCAGGGATTTTTTTTTTAAATTTTTAACGTTTATTTAGCTTTGAGAGAGAAATTGACAGAGTATGAGTAGGGGAGGGGCAGAGAGAGAGAGGGAAACATAGAGTAAGAAGGAGGCTCTGGGCTCTGACACATGCTCAAACTCCTTAACCACAAGATCATGCCCTGAGCTGAAGTCAGATGCTCAATGAATTGGGCCACGTAGGCACCCCTAGGGTTTTAATATTTAATAGAATTTCAAATTTAATAGAATTTTATTGAATTTTGGCCAGAGAGCGTGGCATATACAATTTTTTTCTTTTTAGACAATTTATTTTTGAATTAATTTTTAGTAAGTCTTATAAATATCTCATGGAAGCTGATAAACACTTTATTTTCTGTGGTAGAGTACAAAATACCTTTCCTGTTAAGAAGGGATTTTTGTGATGTCAGAATTCATGTTGTAGCCATTGAAGGCCTGTTTTGCCTTTCCAGAGCACATGTCACCAACTTGGAGATGCCTTCATCATAGTAGTGACGAAAAGGAAAAGACTCAAAACTGGAAGAAGAAAAAAAAAAAGAGGAAGGCAGCTCAGCAAAGTGATAGAAAACTTCCCATTCATGTGATTGTATTTTGTTTCTCAGTTCCAAGGACTAAATAAGAGCAGATCTTATCTGTTTTGTATACTCAATTAATTTGTTTCAAGATGAAGCCTGTCAATTTGCAAATTCCTATCCTTAAACTACTAATTAGGAAGTTTTTATCACCTTAAAAAGAGAACCCTAATGAAAAACAGCCGCATTCACACTTTCTTGTCTTGGATGCTGGATTAGGTATTCAGATCTCTGTTTTTATTTGATAAACCCTAGTCATTTTGGTCAACTTTAACTGAAAAGGAGCTGACGACATTATGCTAAGTTCATATTAGGCCTGATCAACTCAATCAACCCATGGGCAAATCTTCCTTTAGAATTTCATTTTTTCCCCTTATCTATCAATATTTATTTAAAAAAATTTTTTTAACATTTATTCATTTTTTGAGAGATAGACAGACAAGTGCAAGTGGGAGAAGGACAGAGAGAGGGAGACACAGAATCCAAAGCAGGCTCCAGGCTCTGAGCTGTCAGCACAGAGCCCAACGCGAGGCTCGGACTTACAAACCATGAGATCAGGACCTGAGCGGAAGTCAGATGCTTAACCAACTGAGCCATCCAGGTGCCCCTCAATAGTTATTTTAAATTAAACTAAGCTCTTAAGGTCTCTTCTGGATTATTGCACTCACTTCTTAACCAGTCCCTTTGTTTCTACCTTTGTCTTCTCACAGCCTCTTAAGGGAACAACTAGAATGATCCTTTCCACCAGAGGGTTTGCAATAAAACAAAAGTTTTTACACCTCGTTTTCAATCTTTGCACTATTTACTGCCTCTGCCTAAAGTGTTTTTCCTTCATATGACCCCAGTCCTGACTTCCTCACTCCCTTCATATCTTTGCTCAGTTTTTCCTTTTCAATGAGCCATGACTTTGACCTCTTGATACTACTTGCTTCCTGATGCCAACATTTCCAATCTCTATTACTTTGCTCTATTTCTTCATTTTTCTAGAGCATATATTACCATCTGACATATCATATGTATGTATGATTTATTGGCTCACTCTCACTTCTTAAATGTAAGCGGCAGTTCAGGGATTTTCATCTGTTTTGCTCACCGAGGTATCCCAAGCACTAGACCAGTTATTTCTACATAGTATGGACTCAATAAATATTTGTTGAGTAATTGAATAATGGTATAATTTTCAACTCACCTGGAAAAAAATGTATTCTTAAAATGCAACATCGCAAAAGGAAGTAATCAACACCTACGATCATAATTTAAAAGTCCAAACACAAACGTTTAAATGTGCAAAAAAAAAAATTAGACCAAGTCTATTCCTATGATGGCATGATGAAACATGTTACACTTTTATCCACATGGATGTGAAAGTATGAATGGCAAGGATGCTCCTGAGCCCCATCTGAGATTGTGCGGAGTGTGAAGAGGCCCTAGTACAGTGTTATATACTCAATTATACATTTTATGTGAAGAGGCATTCATAAGCCTGCATTTAAAACAAGCAAACATATGAAAACACAGCAGAGCCACTCATTTCCTAATCAAGGGTGTATTTTCATCAATTCAGATGTATACATGGAAAGTGCGAGTAAACTTTTGTTCTGGCTTAGTCGGTTAAGCGTGCAACTTTGGCTCAGGTCATGATCTCGCAGTTCATGGGTTCGAGCCCCGCATTGGTTTCTGTGCAGGCAGCTCAGAGCCCGGAGCCTGTTTCAGATTCTGTGACTCTTGTCTCCCTCTGTTTCAAAAATAAATAAAAACTATAAAAAATTTTTAAAAAAAGGTTGCTTAACTGCAATGTGTCAAAATACAGGAAATGATGCATTTAATGTTTATTTTCACATTAGAGACTGTAAAAGAATTAAATAGAAATGTGAATCAAGTAATTACAAATCAGGTTTTCTCCTAATTGCCTGAAATAATAATAGATATAAAGATGCTTCCTGTTATTACAATTAGATGGGATTTTGAAGAATTCCTTCACTACCCATATCCTCAAAAGCAGTACATGTTGAAGTGTTTGTGTAGTTGTGGCACATCAGCCAGAAGTGGCAGATACCAGCAGTGTCCTGTCTTATTCTTCAAATTCCATGTGCTCTGGCCAACTTCCATTGCCCAGGGTCTACATCTTGCTGCTTGTAGATTTTTTCCCCTGTATCTCAGGAAGGCTCTTTTGTCCTCAGAGGCAGACCACAATCAATGGCTCTCAAAGATCTAAGTATCCTATCTCCCTCAGCCTTGTAGTGATTCTAATGTGTATATCTTACACATTCCCCAGAGTTGCCCCCACAGGATTAAGTTCCTCCATGGCTTAAAGTAATACACCTTTTCTTGTTTGCTTTACCTTCCACATACCACTTGCTCATTCCTTCATAAGTATTTACTGAACATCTCAAAAAAAGTGCTTCCACTCAGATCATCAGGTTACCAGGTAACTAAGTTGTAGCCAGCATAACACACCACCAGTAGTTGACTATGATATGTGGAAGATTTCTAAAACTATTTTCCTATACAAATGTGACACATTATAATGACATTGTACACATTTTATTTATGAAAATGTGCCAGATTATTTTCATTTTTCTCCTCTAGATATATTTCCCGCTCTTTTACACCTTGTTCTATCCTGCTCCCAGGATAAATCTACGTACATGGACTGCGTTAATGGGCTCCCTTGATCTCTGGCTTCTGATCAGTAGCCAGTGGAAGGAACTGAAAGAGGGGATAAGTGAAAGGAGAATGGGGTCCAGGTATTTATTCTGGTGGTGTTTTTCCTCTCTCCCACATCACCATGGATTGATTGGCTGCAGATCTCTGACACAGGCTACCCTCCTGTCAGGCCATCCTATCCACGCAGCTAATCTTTCCAGTTCTGGTGACCCCCTCCTCTCATTCTTGAAATTTAGGAGTGGCAATGGCTCCCTACTGTTACTAAGCCAGAATGCAACACTTCTACCATTGGTAGGAGTGGAGAGACCAAAATTATGATAAAGCCTCCCTTTATAAAATGCTTCCTGGATTTCTCAGTTTGACTATGCCTTTGCTTCATGACAGGACTCTGACTTTTACAGTAAGAAATAATTCTTTTATGTGATAAAAGAATTATACCTCCAAACCAAACAAAGTTACAAAATTCATCTGTTCCTCTCTCTAATTTTCATTCCAGAGAGGTAAATATCTTCAACTGTTTCTCTCCAAATAATATATTTTTACTTCTATATTTTTGGTTAGTAGATACCTAGTAAAAGCTATTGATTCTTTGCTTGGAAATTAAAAAAACCTGGCTTATCCACATTATTGATAACTCTCTTTCCTGTATTTCATCAGTCTTGGCAAGTTAAATTACTATGTGTAGATGTTTTTCTATCTTTAGGATATTACTTGGTATAATCCAACCTTTCTTTAATGATCCATCAGCTTTAGAAAATATATCTTCTCTTCTCACCATAAACTATGGGAAAATAAGTAGTTCCATATTTTTCTATCGCCCTTTACTTTCCCCTTCACTGCCCAATTTCTGTTAGCTATATCATGGGCTTATACTGTTAAGTGTATAAAATTTACAATTTTTTCAGAATTCTGACCATAAATTATTCAAACAGCTTTTGGGTTTTCCTGAAATTGCAATACCATTTTTATATCTTTTTTCTACTAAAAAAATGTCATGCCTTTATCTTATTAATGAGCCCATTCAGCTTTTAATCACATAATTTGATAAAATGAGGACAATTTCACATTGCGTTTTTACTAATTGCTATCTAAGCTTACTGTGCACCTTATCTTGTAAGCCTGTTTTTCACTGCCCTCCACTTGCCCCTGTATATCAATGTTTTTCTTCTTGGATTCCATTTTTATTATTCCTCAATTCTTTTTTTTTTTTTTTTTTTAGGGAAAAATGGCAAAGAAAATAAATTTTCTGAGATCTGCTATTAAAAAATTTTTATTTTCTCCTTATAGTTCATTGTTACTTAGATTGAATCTATAATGCTAGTTCAAAATAATTTTCGTGAAAAACTATGAAGACATTACATTCTACTGTTAGAATTACAGTGTTGATGAAGTGAATAAATTGCCCTTTATTTTTTCTTTCTGGCAGATTTTTGGATTTTGTTGATTTTTTTTTTTAGGGTTCTGTTGATTTGTTTTTCTTTGATAATCAAATTTTAATTTCTAAGAATTTTCTTTTGTTCTTATATTGTCCCCTTTACTCTAGCAATTCTTGTTTCTTTAAAAATACAAAATGTTCTTGTATAGCCATAAAGATAATATGTAGATTTTTTAAAGATATTTTTTAATGCATTACTTAACCATTTCTCCAGGGGCTGTTTTGTGCTTGCTTAACTTTGGCCTTCTCTGTTTTATTTCTTTGCCTTAAGTACATTCTGCTTGTAAACAAAGGACTGGAATGAATCAGTTTTAGCAGAATCCCTCTTTTCCCATATAGCAGTGCTTCCCAACAGTATCTATTTCCATGTGCACTGACTGGGCATGTCACATGGAGGGTACTATGTATACTTGTTGGGTATGTCCTCTGGAGTTTTCTATGTACATTAGTTGAGTATATTATACAGTAGGGTACTCTGTACACTGCTTGGCTTGTTGTATGGGATGGTAGGGTTCTATGTACATTCATTGAACATGTCATATGGAATACTACTTAGATATATGGATATATTATCTGGATAGGAATGTTTTGTAGAAACTTCTGTAAAAGTTGTTAGGGCATGTTATATGGAAGTTTTAAAATATACTAGTTGGGCATGTCATATGTAGTTTATTTACAGATCACCATTGTTAGAGTTAGGTAGACTGGCCAGAAATGAGGAGAGGTTTGTGTTGACACCCAAACCACAAGCCCTAGCCCTTCCTAGATAGATCACTAGTTTTCTTAACAATAAGAGTGCCTGGTTTTATCCTGAGATTAAATATTAATTCTGGTAGTCACTTTTCATATGAAAATGACTGAGGAGAATGTGGTGGGGGACCTCATCAACACAGCTGAATCTAAAACTTTCAAATACATATCGCTGTAAAACCAGGAACCTTTTGGAGACCCCAGCTTCCATCTGTGCTGCTGTTATTCATGGTGCATCCTCGGAGCCACTGCTTTCTTCCTTTTTTTTCTCTGACACTGAAATTGTATGCACTTTTTGTTTTCTTCTCAAAATGCCTGGCCAACAATAGTCCTCCATTTAATTTTCACATGATTATGGGTTTATTTCCGTTTCTTAGAGAGACACTGTGGTACGCTGGTTAAGAATGTGGCTTTAAACTCAAAGTCAGGCTCTGCCATTTACTCCTGAGTAACCTCAGGAAAGTTATTTGAGTTTCATATACCTCAGTTTTCTCACTTGTACGTGATAAAAAAGAAAATTATCAAAGTAGAGATAATAGCAATATCTATTTCATAAGGATAATATGCATACTTATCTCAGTGATTTGATACTCATTTAATACTTAAAATATTCTCTGGCACATAAGGATACTGGATAAATGTTAGCTATTGTTATTCAGTATTATTTAATTTATGTGATTTAAATGGAATTTTGAAATGAAAGCTTGGTAACCATTCCTCTAGCTTGAACCACAGACAGGTGAATATTAAGTTCAAAAATGTCTTTTAATAAATATCAGAAAAAAAGGATAATTTGAACTTGGACATAAGATGTAAGTACTTATTGGTGCTGGTCTGTGAGTTTATTTCTCACCAAACACAACTGAGTATTGGGTTGCTTCCTAGAGTTACCCACCTCTTTGTGCCACGTCTGATATAATAAAATTCCAAAAAGATAATTTAGTAAGCTTCTCATTCTTATCAGAGCAAAAGTTCACTAACATTCTAGTTCTGATAAGATTTCTTAAAGTTGAGATACAAGATAGTTCTGCTCAAAAAGCTCCAGCTTTGCTTTGTTCCTATTTATATCAAATTCATTAAAAGTTTGCACTTAATAACAAAATCGAAGTGCCCTTTGTAACTCAACTGGTAGCGTACAGTAAGATTTTGTTTTTGCAAACCCTGTAGCCTTGCAACATAACATTGGCATAAATGTTTCTTTTCTGAAATATTCGTAAAGATATCAACTTTTATTTTTCCTATTGTATGTGTTTAATTAGACCCATAGAAGAATAAACTTTAGCATATGTTCTCATTGATTCTTTTAGAAATACATATTTAAATATTTTTCTCATTCCACAACACTCAAAATATTGACATTCTAAAAAAATGCCAGTTTTCAAGTAACATTGTGTTTATATTTTTTTAAATAAATGTGATGGTTTTTCTAATCAGATTGTTGTTTTATTTTTATTTTTATTTTTATTTTTTTTTTAAATTTTTTTAATGTTTTATTTATTTCTAGGAGAGAGAGAGAGAGAGAGAGACACAGATAGACAGTGTGAGCAGGGGAGGGTCAGAGAGAGAGGGAGTCACAGACTGAAACAGGCTCCAGGCTCTGAGCTGGCAGTCAGCACAGAGCCCGACGCGGGGCCCGAACCCACGAACCGCGAGATCATGACCTAAGCGAAAGTCGGACGCCTAACCGACTAAGCCACCCAGGCGCCCCTCAGATTGTTGTTTTAATCCAATATAGCTGTAGTAACCATTGTCCTTCTTCATATAACATCATTACTAACTAGAAAACATTTTTCCCTAAAGAGTAAGACAATGACACAGAGAAAATGGCATAATCTTTCTCAGTAGAAGCTGATATTTCAGACAAAAGTTATTCTACATGTTGTTTATACCATTTAGTTTAAGCCCAAGATTCTGACACTATGATGAAAATTATCATAATATCCAGAAACCCAAAAGCATCTACATTTGAATAAAATCAAAGAGAAGTGAGGAATTAAAGAAATGAGCAAAACACAGTTATATCTTTAGCCCACATTTTTAAAGAACAGTTTCATAGCACCAGTCTCTTCCTCTCTAAACAGCAGCAGCAGCAGTAGTAGCAGCAATGCAGCCATTCAACTAAGCATGAAATGAGCATGATTTCCAGGTGGCCTTCATCAATGGAATAGCATTCAATGACGATTTAAATTTGCCAGGAAGTGAAACATTTCTCAAATAAGAATCCTATACAATCGAAATTCTGCCAAGGAACTAAGAAGGGAGATTTCAGGCTGATACCTACCTACCTACTACCACCATCATCAAGCATGCGAACATTTTTTAAATGAGCAAGCTTAATGATAATGAAACTAATTTTACCACACCATCCTGGGAGAGGAAGATTTTCTATAAACTTTTGCTATTAACAGCTAGGATATTCTGAAAATATTTACCATTAAGAGATAAGCACAATGAGAAAAGGTAGGTTTTAATATACAGCATCGAATGTGGAAATAAAACCACTGATACAACAGAATCCCAGTATAATAGCATTTGCAACAGTCAACTTTATAGTTAGGGTTACAACTCAATTTCATATCCCTGTTTCACATGCTCATAAAAACTTGGTAGAAAGTTCTTCAGCATTAAAACTTTTCATACTTGGTCTCCAAGTAAATATGAATGATAAACATGAATGTTTTTCAGTTTCTTTCCCTTTCTTCAGTTTCCCAAGAAGTCACTCAGACAAAAGAATGAACAATGAGAAATTTAAAATGAGAAATTTAGTTTCCTAAATAAATTTCAAACATTTATTATAGATCCCTTTCTTTTAAACAGCACCTAAAATTCGGGAAATTAAAAAAAATTACTTTTGACAAAACATTGGTTCTCCAAAATGAACTATCTAGATTCAAAGAACCACTGTGATCAACTAAAACTTGCTTACATCTTAACTACAGAGGCTGACTGTGATTATGGGAAGTTTAACAGACTGATTATTATAGTCTGTATACTACTAAAATAATATAAAATCAAATTTTTGCTTATAGACCTGCCCTAGAAATTTACTCTAATGCCCAGATGTTATACAATGTCTCCCTGTCGAGACATTGTTGAGTCTTATCAATAAATTGGACCCCTAGTATTTGACAATACTGCTTTCTTTCTATCCCCTTCCTTCAGATAACTTTCTTCAAAATTTATCTAATATCCCAGGAAGTATTTAGCTCTGCTCCCATCAGTTATATAGGACTGTCTTCTAAAAACTGTTGACATTCATTTAAATCTTCCTCTAACTTTAAAGATTGCTTAACCTATTCAATGCTACTAACCATGAAACAGAACCCACCCAGCTAGTGGCTAGTGGGGTTTTGCTCATGCAGATAGTAACTTGGGAGGTAGGTGGAGAAGGCAACACTTCCTTTTAGTGAGTGGGAGTTAAGGATGTCAATTATCTTGCAACATCCTGTAGCTGCACAAAATGAATTGTACTGTCCAAAATGTCAGCACCTCCTTGAGAAATAATGGTTTATGTATTCTCTTACATCAAATTTGGTCATCTAGGATGTTATTCATGTTAGATCTGCCCAGTCCTAGGTATCTTAGCAAACTACAGCTGTGGAATATTGCATAACCTTCAGCTGAAAATGGCTGTCTTGCTCAGGATCTTGAATAAACTTCAAGAAAATGCTTCCAAATTGAGTCTGGGAACCTAATAATGGTTATTGGAGACTTAGATCTTCTTTTTCTAAAGGACTTTGAGCATTTGCAGATAAGATGAGGCCAGGAATATAAGTACCCTCACACCAGTTCATCAATATCACCAAGGTGATAGGAAAGAGTAGAAAAGGGGTGCAGGCACTGCAGCAGTCTGGCAAAAAGAAAACAGTACTCTTCACACATAAAAATATATAGGGATGGTAAAGATAATATTCTTTGAGTATGGACTCTGTTGTCTGGCACTCCCAGGTCCCAGTCCCCTTTTCTGTTGCTTAATATAAATGACATTAGGTGATTCCTTCTAGAAAATCAATCTTGTAATAGATAAAGTACAAATGAAAACATGAAAAGAGAGAACCAAAGACCAGTTTGGAACCCCTCATTCTGAGAAGAGTAGCACTATTAGGAGGTAATTATAGGTAGAACTTACTAAGTGCTTACTTTATGCAATGTGCTAATATAGTTATTATTTCATTTAATCCTTACAACTCTAATAGGTTTTGTGGCCCATTTAAAAAATTTTTAATGTTTATTTATTTTTGAGAGAGAGAGATCAAAGGAGGGAATGTGAGTGGGGGAAGAGTAGAGGTAGAGGGAGACACCGAGTCTGAAGCAGGCTCCGGGCTCTGAGGTGTCAGTACACAGCCAAACATGGGACTCAAACCCACAAACTGTGAGATCATGACCTGAGTCAAAGTCAGATGCTTAATCGACTGAGCCACCCAAGCACCCCTGTGAACCATTTTAGATACATGGATCATGAAGATGAGAGAATTGGAATAACTTGACCAAGGTACATGGCAGCACTGTTTGGACCCAGGTCTTCTTTAATTGACATCAGAATCTCTCAGCCCTACTCTTCTTCTTCTTCTTTTAATTTAAATTCTAGTTAGTTAACATATAGGGTAATATTGGTTTCATAAGTATAATTTAGTGATTCATCACTTATATATAACACCCAGTGCTCATCATAACAAGTGCCCTCTATAATGCCCATTATCTATTTAGCCCATCCCTCACCCACCTCCGTTCCAGCAACCTTCAGTTTAGCTTTAGTTAAGAGTGTCTTATGATTTGTTTCCCTCTCTCTCTTTTTTTATTATCCCTTACCCTATGTTCACCTGTTTTGTTTCTTAAATTCTATATATGAGTGAAATCATATGGTATTTGTCTTTCTTTGAACTGAGTTACTTTACTGAGCATAATACACTCTAGCTCCATCCACATCGTTGCAAATTCATTCCTATTCTTCTAACCTTCCTTCTTGGACTTTGTGATAGATTGTCACTGAAAGAAGCAGTATTATGGTGGTGAGGAGACAGACCAGTCCCCAGTCATAGAGAGAGCCCTCTTTGGGCCTCTGTTTTGCTGGAGAGAATAAGCAGCACTTGAAAAGAAGAGTACTGCCTAGATTCACTTGATAACTATGCCAGACAGAAAGCCAGCAGGAAGGTGACATCCTGTCTTTGATACAGCACACAGGAGCTTGGACTAAGTTTTTTGGAAGCCATGGAAATTAGATGCTTAGCTCTTCTGTATGGGAGCATAATAGACTGAAGGTCCCAGCAGCTGCCTCTTTGAATCCCACTCTGCATTCATAGTCATGAACTGCTCCTAGCCAATGATGATGGGCTGCAGGGATACCAATGCAGGTCCATTTTTGTGAGACATGGGACTCCTTTACTGGCAGACAACTTTGGCTTGAAGACTCTTGATTGGCCTGGCCCAAACTTACTTAGAACTGTGCTGAAGTTTGAGAGTCTTCATAGCTAAGACTTCTTCCTTCCATCTCTTAATCAGTGGGGTGAGACCTGTATTGAAATTGTGGTTTGAAGGTTTTCTCCATCTTCTCCAGCATAATCCCATTTCTCCTTCAGATATGTTTCCCCTAATTAATATCTCACATGTCTAGTCTGATCCTTGGGTCTGCTTCCCAGAGGATAAAACTAACAGTCACAGATTATCCATGACTTCGAGTCAGATGGCTTCTTCAGTCTCAGAAAAGAAACAGTGAGAGCTTGATTTCCTTTAGGGATGATCAATGTATATGCCTCCCCCAAAACTTATGTCTCTTGGACATCTGGGGTGCAGTACAATAGGACGGCTATGAAAATAAAATAATATTGAGATCAAGGCAAGGCAAGGATTACAGAGTAAGTCAAAGGATAATCAAAGAATTAAAATTAATGTTTTGATCAGCAAAGAGTATAATTGATGTCACAAAAGAGATTGATTGATGGAGGATCTATTGAAGAGTTCTCCCCAGAAAATAGAGATGAAAACCATGAAAGAGCAAATCATAATAGTAAGAGATAGAGACTCAAGGGCTAACATATTAAGTAATATGTGATCTTGAAGAAAAGATGAGGACTAATAAATAAAAGAGATAAAATAGAGCAAAACATTCTTCAGCTAAGGAATGAACTAGTTGCACAGATGAAAGGGCTTCCCAAACTTCAAGTTAAATTGACAAAAGAGCACTGCAGCTGCTCGAATTTTTAGTCTAGTCCTTATCTTTCAAGCAACAAGATTTTTTTCACATTTCTGAAGGCTTTACTCCATTCAATCACCCTTACATCCTTAAAGTGGGAGTTCAGACAGGTTTTGTCAAACTTTATGTGAGTTATAAGGAAAGCAGCCTTAGGACTCTAGATTCATTCTTTGTCCATATTAGGAGAGCCAAACTGATGTTAGCTACCAAATTGCTGTCTCCTTTCCAGCGAATTCCTTAGTTATCTTCCTTTCAACCAGCTAAAATAGACTGTTTAACCAGTAGACCAATTGACAACTGAAGATAAGAATTACAGGCAGACACTTGGGATACAGGCATAGTTATTACTGAAGTTCTTCATAGGACATAATTTGTTCCCTAATGACTGCCTCCTATTGAAGGTAATCAGCTTTGCCCACAGTTAGTATTGAAATATGCTTGGGAGCTGTATTAGTTTAAAATTTCAGTTGTGAAGAGTAGGTGGGGAAATAGAGGAAGGGGAAATACAAGAAATAGAAATGGGCTTTTGTCCTGAGTGTTCTTTGGTTTTGTTATTTGCTTGTTTTGTTGTGATTCCTTCCTTCCTTCCTTCCTTCCTTCCTTCCTTCCTTCCTTCCTTCCTTCCTTCCTTCCTTCCTTCCTTCGCTATTTAGGCAACCTGAAGTTATCTACACTAATTCTCTTCCTAGCATAACTGCTAATTTAAAAAGCCCACTATGACAAAGATTCCACTTTAAATAACATATCTTACCTTTGAATGGAAGCCTGTTTTGTTCACCCAGCCTTTGTATAGGATTTAATGAGATTTGAAAGGAATAACTTTGTGAGTGTAACAGACAGGAATCTTGGTTTCAAGCTAATAAACAGAAGCTGACTGATTAAGCAGAAAAGTAGTTGAGATGTTTGAGAAGTTGATATAACAGCTGGAAGGACTAGAAAACCAAGCTTAAGATGAAGCTTGTAGTTTTCAGTTATCACCTCCCAAAAGGATTATAAGAGAAACCTGTTGATAACAAAAAAAACTAAACTCATTAGACCTACAGCAGTAGGGAGAAGACAACCTGGAAATATTCTTAATAGTATCTCAGAAGGGGGAAGTCAGGGGTAGATATTCCTAGGGTTTTTGGTGTCTGAGCTGAATGATTTTAACACAGGTGTTTTAGTGAGTGGAATTGCTTTGGATTGGACATGGCTTATGAAACAGAAGCTTTGGACTGGTAGGCAAAGCGACGCAAAAAGAGTCTTCAAGACATTCTTTTTTTTTAATTTAATTTTTTTTTTTACAAATAGTTTATTGTCAAATTAGTTTCCACATAACACTCAGTGCTCATCCCCACAAGTGTCCTCCTCCATGCCCATCCCCCCCCCCACATCCATCAGTCCTCAGTTTTTGTCGGCATTCAAGAGTCTCTCATGGTTTGCCAAAAATATGGAACGCTTCACGAATTTGCATGTCATCCTTGCGCAGGGGCCATGCTAATCTTCTCTGTATCGTTCCAATTTTAGTATATGTGCTGCCGAAGCGAGCACAAGAGTCTTCAAGACGTTCTTAACGAGTTATCTGTTAGTCTGACTGAGGACACTCATTTAGTTGGTTTCATCTTATTTTTCAGCAAATATTTCTTGGAGCAAGTAGCTAGACTATTTTTGCTAGTTTTCAGTACCAATTAACAAAGGGAAGGAAAGGAATGCTTGTCCCATATTGCTTATCACAGGAGTAGGGAAGCGTGTGTGACCCCAAACCTGCTTAACTAGGGACAGAAATTTATGTATCAATGTCCCCCAAATTGTGCTTCCGAACCGTCCTGATAAAAATGCATGACTCTTCTGTTTCACCAAGCATTAGAATAAACCATTTAACTGCCTTATTGAAATTGTATATGTACTGGGAATTCTGGAATGCAGGTAATCATTGTTATTACCAAAAGCCAAATATATCTGCCTTTGACAAAAAAAAAAAACAAAAATAGAGTTGCTCTAAATTATGGTCTTGCACATGTATATCTATCTGATAGAAGTGGAAGTTAGCTCTCAAGTTTGTATCTGAGAGAGGCAATTCCATAAGGCAAAGATTTTGGGTTTTCTGGATCTTACTGTAGATATTTGAACACAAAAGAATTTACATTTGCTATATATAGCTAGTATGTTGAGAATACCTAGTATCTAGAAAGTATAACCAAAAATTCTATTAACATTCATCCCCTGTAGGTCTAATTACAGCATACAGCATTCATCCATCCTTAAACAAATTAGTAATAGCATCAACTACAAAGGATTGATTATTTCTAGTATAATTCATCTATTTCTTATAAAAAAGAAAAGGAATATTTTTCTTCATGAAAGTAGAAAACTCCAATCTTATCAGCTATTGTAGCCAACTCTGGGTCTGAATTCCTGGAAGATAGCCATTTCTCCTTCAGCTATACCCTTTCATCTTAACTTTCTGTCTCATTTTGTAAACTTTCTGTGTCACTTTGTCATGTGTTAGTGAAATAGATGAGAAATCAGAAAAGAACAGGATTATTAGCTAAAATGTATAAACATGTACATGATACAGAAAGGAAGAAAATATGGATATTTCTTTCTGCAAGACCATCGATGTTGACAGCATGGCATGCCTCTTCACTACCATTCCACATTCTCTCTGTCCTAAGGTTGCCAGGATTCTTTGCCTAAAGAGTTGTATTGGTAAGAAGATTAGGCTTCTGTAACAAAAAAGATCCAACAGTAAGTCAGTGACTTAAAGGCATTAAAACTCTCTCTTTTATGAACACAGTATTCATTCAAGGTGAGCATCTGATAGCACGTCACTTCCAAGATGCTCCAAGCACTGCTATTTCTGTCCGGCAGGGAGGAAAATAGAGATATTCATGGCACAGGATTTCCTTTTAAGCAAACAAGATGAGAGTGAATACATCACTCTTCCTCACATTACATTGGTAAGAATGGCAGTTGGGATATAATGTCTCTTGCTGCACAATCATGCATCCTGAATAATGGAGAAAATGGCCTTGGGGACATAACTAGCTGTATCCACCACGTGAAGTGATTCAAAACTCCTTCTCCCTATCTGTGAGCCTGAGAGGCAGAGACCAGGTAAGTGATTTGTTACCAAGATTCAGACTTTCTTCTGAGAGACTATTCCATTTCCTAGACCAGTGTGTAGGGAGTTAAGATGCATACATGTTTGGCATTCACTATACAATGTGTCTGCCAAGCTATATTTATCAGTCATAAAGATGATATTTGCTTCTCCATCTGCAAATAGTATTTCTGCTTCTCCACTCATGCATTCAGTGGGCTCTACTTTAAATTATACCAATCTAATCAAAGCCATGATCACCTCTTGTCTAGACTATCAGAAAGACCTCTTTCTTGCCCCTGCCTGCCTGTCCTCTACTTGCCCCTTTGAATCCATTCTTCATACACAACCAAAGAGATCGATCCTCTTAAACATCTATTTGATTATATATCGCTATGTTTAAAATCTCCAGTGACTTCAGAACACAGTCTAAGGGTGCAGCATTCCCACTGAATCTCCTGATGTCATATCCAACTATACACTTTCTTGTTCTCTCTCTCCTAGCCACCCTGGCCTCCTTGCTGTTTCAGGATTCACTAAACCTGATTTTCCTTATAGCTCTTTCCATTTTTTATTCCTCCTGTGCTATTCTTTCTCACAGGTAGTCTTGTGGCTATTTCCCCTGCTTTCTTCAAGTCTTTCCTTGAATATGACCCTAACATTGGGTTTTACTCTGGCTGAATTGTATAAACCAACATCTTCTACATCTCATATAAATTATTTTTAAACTTTTGAAACTGTCTTTTGAAAAATTTGCCCTGTCAAAATTGAAATTTTATAAATGTTCCAAGAAAAAAAGTTAGGCAGAAGACAAGGAAGGTAATTTTCATATAGAAAATCTATAATGGTTTGCTTTCTTCTATTTGTTTTTTTTTAAATAGCTGAGATTTCTTTTTCTACTATTCTTGATGAAATACATGGTCAGTTTTTGGCTATTTTGAAAATGAAATGAGATACAGATATAGATAGATATAGAAGTAGATATAGATCCTCTAGACTCATCTATTTCAGTAGTTAATTTCAAACAAATAGGGCTTGTGTTTATGTTTGCATCTCACTATGCTTATACCTCCTCCTAGGAGAACAATTTTAATTTTACAAAGAATGTGTCTTAGCAGAGGGTTAGATGACATCTTTCTGCCAAAGTTAGTGGTATAATTAAAATGTGTATGAGGCAGATAGATGGCAATTGACTCCCTGTGGTTCCCTCTAATATAGATTCCCTAAATCACAGGCCTTGGTTATGACTACAGCAGTGTGATGCCTTCCCCTAACTACCTTCTTCACAATTGCATGCACCATGCAGAGGATGGATTTTCCCTTACTAGCTGCCGGAAAGCAAAATGTAGTTCAAGGCCTAAAAGCCATTTTATACATTTTCTTTAACTGAGGATATACAATAAGATGAACGTTTCAAATTCATGGAAGAGGCAATGGTCCTCCACTTCCTATGAAGTAAGTTTTAGAAAGTAAAGTGATACAGTTTCCAAATAAGTTAGCAAAGGCAAGCTGCTTTGGATATCGCAATTTAATGGAATGTTACCCCAAGTCAGCTATGTCATGAGAGCTGTCAATTCTTAGCAGAAGACAGAATTGGATGCTGGTAATTGAACATGAGAGCTATAAAGCCAAAATCATAAAGGCAGACCACCAACGCTTAGGTCTTTTGAGAGGAAAACCTTTCAGTAAGTGACAAAGAAAAAATTGTGTCAGTTTTTACTAGAGTTGCACAAATATATGACCTAACACTGAGAATATCCCCCTCAGCTATGTCTGAACAATAGATGTGATGTTCAGTGCAGCATTATTCATGATAGCCAAAATATTGGGGGGAAAAACCCTTAAATATGGGTCCAGAGACAAGAGATAAATGGTGGTGTATTCATGAAATAGAATTATATATAGCAATTAAAACTCATGAATTAGAGGTACATGCAACAATGGGAAATGAATCTCACAAACAGAATGATAAGGAAAATAAATTAGACACAAAAGAATCCTCAAAGTATGATTACATTTACAGAAAATGTCATAACAGGCAAATCAGCAATGCTGGAAGTTTGGATAGTGGTTATCTTTAGAGTGGATGTAATGAGGTATGATTGGGAGAGGTTATGGATAAGGCTTCTGTATTGATGCCAGTGTCTATTTCTTGACTTAGTGTTTACAAGGGTATTCACTTTAGTATAATTCAATGAGATTTATATATTTTTGTTTTGTTTACTATTCTTTATGTGTGTTACATTCCAGTAAGAAAAAGTTTTCTGAAATGGAACACATAATCTGTTTGAAAGGACAAGTTAGTAAAGTTCTAGCTAATAGAAATTGTTATGGTAGCCCTGTTGAAACTCAAGTGTTTGTAAATACAAGCTACAGCAAAAACAAATAGATAAATAGTAGTCTCCTAAAGCTACATTAATATAAAATCACAAAGGGGGAAATTCTGCTTGTGACTGAAGTCACTTTAGCCTGCTAAGAGATGGAGACTGCTCTCTTGGAGTGGTTACCTTATAGTTGAGAAAAAATTAACTGTTTTGGATGCAGAAGTGTAGTCAGCACTGGGAATAGTGTAGAAGGAGACAGCAAGAGTGAGGTGAATTGCTCTTTGTAGAAAAATATCAGGAATAGAACTGGGGGAGTTTAAAAGCTGGCAGGTGGGAGATGGAAGTAGACATGCATTGGGGTTCCTGTGTCTTCAGCATAGTTGAAAGCACGGAATGCAGACTCTGTTTCCATCTAGTTTTATATGATGCAAAGAAAAGGAAACAACAGCAAGAGGTATGGGATGGTCAATACTAAAACAATAAAAAAGCAAAAATGGGAAATAATAGAGTGTGAAAAGTAATGTAGAACAACATAAGCCTCATCTAAATAAGCAAAGCCTACCAATACTAAGAGAGAATTAAGTGGCCCTTCTTATACAAGACAGAGTTTGGGCCATTCTGTATATATTTACAGGTCAGAGTGATTCCAGCAAGCTGAAAGATTTAGAGACATTTGGGATACATAAACATTTGCATAGTATCTATAACATAACACCTTTTACATTTCATCTGTATGTATAACTGTAAAACAGTTATAAACCTGATTTTATACCTAGAGGTATTATGACTAGGCCAGCTAAGTCACGCTTGTCACTCATGGTAAGAAAGTGACTCGTGTACATGCTGCCAGTATATGATGGAACCAGACATCAAAATAACTCTTATTTTCTTTCCACTCTCTTCGTTACCTCAAGATGATCAATAATTTCCAATCTAACTCCATGTAAACTAAATTTTGTTATCTTTAACCTATGAATATAATATTTTTTTCATTGGATACAGGTATGGCACAAATTCTGTTTCATTGTAGCTTTTTTGAGAATATCTTAAGTCTGATGTTCATAAATCCCAGAATATAATAAAAAAAGAAAATTCATTTATTATTCTCATAATTCAGAGATATTTTGTATATGTGAATAGAGTAGACTATCTGTGTAGGTCTCAGATTCCATATCAAAGTTCTAAGAAAGCAAGGAGGAAAACCTACTCCTTCACAGAGTGAAATTTATTGCTAAAATTATGTTACTGAACATCAATCCTTTATTTTAAATGTTAAATTGTTTAAGTGTACCGATCCCCTTGGAAGTGGTAACAAATCAGTGAGCAGTCACCTTAGTAATAGTAATGCTTAGTTTCTCAAGCATTCTTTAGGAACACAGAACAAGGCCCAAGCTTTGGAGTGAAACAGACTTGGGTCAGAAGGCTGAAGGCCAGCTTTGCCACATACTAAATGTACCTTAAGTTGCAGTGCTTCTATTTCCTTAGTTATAAAAGGAGAATAATACCTAATAGAATTTTTGTGAAGATTCACATTTATAATGTAGAAAAACACCCTAACACAATATCTGGTATATGAGAAGTAAATAAATAATACCAAAATTGAACAAAATCATGATGGTGCTAGGCTCTGTAGGCTGGTAAACTATAGCTTGCATAAGAAATCTGGCCTACCACTTGCTTTTATAGATAAACTTTTATGAGAACACAACTATGTCCATTGTTTATGCATTATCAATAATTACTTTCAAACTCCAACAGCAGAGTTCAGTAGCTGTGATAAAGACAAAATGCTTGTTGTACAGCCCACAAAGCTGAAAATATTTACTGTCTGGCTTCTTATAGAAAAAAAAAGTTTATTCCTAGGGTACAAGGAAAGAACCTTGGTAACTGGACCCTGAAAATATCAACCTTTGATGTTATAATTTTTCCTATAGAAGAGACATTGATACATAAAAGATCAACTTATAGAGGCACCTGGGTGGCCTAGTACGTTAAGCGTCCAACTCTTGATTTCAGCTCAAGTCAGATCTCACAGTCTGTGAGATTAAACCTCCCATATCAGGCTCTGCAGTGACAGTGCAAAGCCTGCTTGGGACTTTTTCTTCCTTTCAGCCCCTCCTCCACTCGTGTTTGTGTGTATATGTGTGTGCTCTCACGTGTTTGTGTGCGTGCATGTCTCTGCGCACATGTGCTCGCTCTCTCTGTCTCTCAAAAATTAATAAATAAACTCAAAAGGGTCACTTTATATTACTTTAATTTGAAATAATTATTAACAAAATAATTATTCTCTCTGGCTAGAGTTTTTGCAAATGTTGGCACTAGCATAAGAAGTTCAGACATTAGTTTGACTAATCAAAGTCATTATTATTACTGAAAAAAAATCTACAAACATGTAAAATAATCATATAAGACTTTCTAACAATATCCTGTACTTAGTGATTCGACTGTCTGATCATTATTAGCCAAAGGTGCATTATGAAGATAGATTGTTATCTTTTGTTCATGTAAAAACATTAAAAAATATATATAGTATAGGGGTGCCTGGGTGGCTCAGTCTTTTGGCCTCTGACTCTTGATTTCAGCTTAGATCATGATCTCATGGTTATGAGATCAATCCCCATATTGGGTTCTGTGCTGAGCATGGAGCCTGCTTGAAATATTCTCTTTCTCTCTCTCTGTCTCTGTCTCTCTCTCCCCCTCCTTTGCTCACACACACACTCTTTCTCTTAAAATAAATAAACATTTAAAAAAACCTAAAATTTTCTAAGAATCAACTTTTATCATTACGGTTTAATAGCAATAATAGTATTAAAAACAAAATTAAGTGCTTACTATTTGTTGGTCTTGGAGTTAGATACTAATCTCTAATTAATAAACTATTACTCCATCTGAGAGATGGAACACTATCTAATACTTTCGTCATGAAGTTTTATGTTTTCTGAGCTTTTCATCTTTGTTTCATGATTAAAAATAAACCAAGAACTTTATAAAACTGGAAAGGAAGACAAATGTAACTACCTAAACTCATTTACTTATCTCTGCTTCAACCTTTGTAAATGAGAAGTTTTGGGGGCAATGCTTCAAAGATAGTCAATGATAAAAATAAGGGAGAAAGGAGCCCAACAATGAAGTTACCATTGATGAAAGAGAAAGATACACGAATAAAAATTAATAGCCTAAAGAAGCAGAAAATAATAATCTAAATAATCATCATCACTAAGGTAAGAAGGCTTCATGCAATAAAAAAAGAAGGGTGATTACAAGTCATACACTATCTCAAGGGCAATAACCAAGTGGAGGACAGGGAAGATAATGAAAACAGAATTCATGCAAATAACAATGAGTTTGAAGAAGAGAGCCATGAAAATATATTTGGCTTCATCAATAGGTATAGTGAGAAGGTAAATAAAGGTAAAAGAAAAGATTGTCAGAAATAATTTTAGTAATGGGGCGCCTGAGTGGCTTAATCGGTTAAGCGTCCGACTTTCGCTTAGGTCATGATCTCGCGGTTTGTGGGTTCGAGCCCCGCGTCGGGCTGTGTGCTGACTGCCGGCTTGGAGCCTGGAGCCTGTTTCGGTCTGTGACTCCCTCTCTCTCTGACCCCCCCTTGCTCACGCTGTCTCTCTTTCTCCTAGAAATAAATAAAACATAAAAAAAATAAAAAAAAATAATTTTAGTAAGAACATGATTGATGCAACCAATTTGGAGTTGAAAGGGAAATATATTATTTTCCATGTTTGTATTCCAAAGAGAACTGTCATATGGCTAAAAGAATGGAATGTGAGATGTGTAAAATATAATTGAGAATAACTCATATTCCACATGTGAGAGAGAAATGAAAAGAAAGATAGACAGATTACATAAAGCATCATCAAAACCTTTACCATTCTAAAAAGGTCTCATGTGTTTCTTAGGAGGTGACAAGGAGGAGGTTTCCATGAGCAAATAGCTAAAAAAAAAATTACCAAATTTACACTAATAAACCAAGGAAAGTAAAGGCAAAACTAATGTGGGTGTCTGTCATAGCTTTAACCCTGAGAATCCCACTAAACCCTTCAGTCCTGGGCAAATCCTTGGTATTCAGACCCTACCAGAGAAACTGACATAATAGCCATATTTCTTCCCAGCAAAGAGATCCCCTCTGCAATTCATCTGCCCATTAACAGAGAGCACTTAGTCCACAAAAACCCTTACCTTAATGCCTGACCATACAGATCAAAAAACCCTCTCTTCTGTACAAAAGCAAGAGAGATAAAGATCCCATGGGCATCTCCTTCTGCCCACAGTATTCTGGATGAGAAAGAAGGGAGATTGACAGGGAAAGCCACTGATTAAGATAGAAAAGATCTTCAGCAAGGGTTTTTTCAGTATCACTGAAAACATTCCAGCCCCTTCCAGCTAGCCTTGGAGAGAAACACACACACACACACCACCACCACCACCACCACCAGTGTATTTATTTTGATTATTTCCACTTGACAAAAAAAGGAATTGATGGAGAGATTAAATAACTTATCCCCCTCTCCCGAGTATTATAATAAGAATCAGGATTTGAATTTGGTCTGCCTGGCTTCAAAAGCATGTGTCCTTAATTGCTCTGCCAATGCTGTCAAAAGAAACAACAAAAAAGATACTTTTGCTTTGAAAACAGGGATTCTTGGACAGTTGACAGCATTTATAAAAAACAAACTTAAACTTTTCCGCCTGCTTCCCTGAGTGTCATTCCACCTGCAAGGAGCTTGCTCAGAGCTCCTGGCTCTTGCTAAGTTAGCACTGCCATTGTCATCTCTCCCTGGCCACCATCATGATCCTCTACAGGGACTTCATCAGCCATGATGAGATGTTCTCTGATATCTACAAGATCACCCATTAGCTGATGGGTGATGCCTGATGGGTGATGCCCGATGGTAGAGAGGAAGATGGTCAGTAGGACAAAGGGTAACTTTGATGACTTGCTCATTGGTGGAAATGCCTGTGCTGAAGGACCGAGGCCAAGGTACCATAAACACAGCTATCACTGGTGTTGATATTTGTCATGACAAACTACTTGCAGGAAACTAGCTTCACAAAAGAAGCCTAAGAGAAGTACATCAAAGATTACATGAAATCAATCAAAGGCAAACTTGAAGAACAGAGGCTAGAAAGAGTAAGAACTTTTATGACTGGGACTGCAGAACAAATCAAGCATATCCTTGCTAATTTCAAAAACTATCATTTCTTTATTGGTGCAAACTTGAATTCAGGTGGCCTGGTTGCTCTGCTGATATGATTTTCTTTAAGGATGGTTTAGAAATGGAAGAAATGTTAACAAACTGGCTGTTACTTTGGACAGATCAACTGTTGTCATAACTGGCTTATGTCCTTCATCCACAAAATACCAAGACTTGGACAAAATGGGACTGATATCATCTTGAGCTCTTCATCTGTTTTTACCTTGATTTATTTGGAACAGAGGCATTGTTTTTAAGGGAAAAAACATGTTGTATAGGTTGTCTAAAAATAGAATACATTTAAACTAAAAAACAAAACAGAAACAAAAATAAGAAACAAGGAAAGACCTTTTCCCTGAGGAGACTTAAGCTTGTTTAGAAAGTATTTCAGTAATTATTTTCTAAAGGCTAAAATGAGGAGAATTTTAAAACTTTTATCTTGTGAGAGGTAGAATTCATTACTTGTCAGAGAATATGAAGACTATGATAATTTTTTTTAAAAAAATTGGAAGCATTCAGGAAAGTAATGAATTCTGATTTAATAGGATATGTCAGGCATGTACTAATAAGGTTCATTCTATTTCCTTTGCTCAGGAATGATTGACTATCTGACCAATATTATGTAAAGATTTGCTTATATTTTTGGTGAAACACTTTTTAACCTACAATCTTCAGTGCTGCATTTACCACTATAGGTAGATGAAAACAAGATATTTGTTTTTGCCTGGAATATGTTTATAACCCAGTTAGAAATAAAACATACTTGAGGAAAACCTGAAGAGAAGTTTTAAATTCACAACACATACAAAATAAAACAATTAGAACACATTGTCAATATACTAATTGAAAAAAAAAATTCCCTCCAAAGTAAGCCACATAATTACCAGTATTATGTGAAATACCAAAAATTCTATGTTCTGGTCACCAATTCAATGATCTGCTACAAAATGAATAGAAAGAAAACTGGCTTGTTTATGTTTTGGTCCAAGTATAAAAATCCTAGAACTCAAGAGTTATGATAAGGAAAATTAGTGATTTAAGTCCTAAAGAGCAACCCAGTTTTATTTGTCATGTTAAAGCTTAACTGCTTACTTGACCACGTCCCTGTGATATACTTATCCCATCTAACCCCCAGCTCTTTAAGCAACCCACACTGTATTTTTGCATCATTCACTTGAATATATTTCCATAAATGGTTAAATTATTCCCCTGAGAAAGCTTGAGTTTCTAATGCTTATTAAAGCTCATTCTAACTTTTTCATTACCAGAACTTTGAGAGGTATAATGAGGATTCTGAGTAAAATCAATTGTGTGCTGGATGTGCAATTATTGGGATCTTTAGCATATATGCAGTAAGTAAATAGGAAAAGTCTTGCTGTGAAGGGAGTCAAAATAAAATAAATGATAGAACTACAACTGAAGAAGCAGATTATTTCTCACCAGGTGTTGTGGGAATTCAGAACCACACTGTAGGGTTTTGTTTGGTTTTGGTTTTGGTTTTGGTTTTATTTTTTGGTTTTTGGGGTGTGTTCGTGTGTGTGTGTGTGTGTGTATGTATTTTCTGAAACAATTGGAAAAAGCCCCAGAAATAACTTTATTTAAGACAAATAATTTATGCCACACAAATCATTAAACCATAAGCAACTTCATTAAATAGCTTCCCGTTGGTAGCCTGAAATAAAACAGCTGGCCTGACGGTTGGATATTGAAGAAAAAATAAAATTCCTTTTGCAACTTAAACCCTTTCTCTCAGATTTGTAATGAATGCCTTTATTTAAAGTGACCAGAGGAAAACAAATCAGGCTAATTAATGCTGACAGTTGGGGTCTGAGAAAATTCCAGTCAGAGATTTGCTTTAAAAGGGCCCTGGACAGGATGCCTGAGTGGCTTAGTCACTAAAGCATCAGACACTTGATTTCGGCTCAGGCCATGATCGTGTGGTTTCTGAGTCTGAGCCCTGCATTGGGCTCCACTTTATAGTGTAGAGGCTGCTTGAGATTCTCTCTCCCTGCCACTACCACCTGCCTCTCTCAAAATAAATAAATAAACTTTTAAAAAGGGGAGTCCTAGATATTTTATGGTGATAATAATAATAATGATGATGATGATAATAATAATAATATAGCTAGTATTTACTACATGCTTACTAATTTCCAAGCACTATTCTCAATGTTTTATTTCTATTAACTCATTTAGTATTCATGAAAACTCTGTAAATATTATCAGGGCTGACTATACAATTTGAGTGTCTGAGTACACAATGGAAATGCAGAGTCCTTTGTTCAAGAAGGAAGAAAGAATATGTTTTCTTTCTTTAGAAGTCTCTCTCTTACCCTGCCATGGAGATTTTATTTGCTATTTAATGTTGGGTTTCTTTCTACATGGAGAGTTAAGCCTGAATATTTTCTTCCTCTTAGAGATATGGCAACTGAGGACAAAAAATACAAAATTTAATTGGACATAATAGTTGATTTCAGAGATGCATTCAGATGATGCATTCACATGATGCATTCAGAACCAATGGAACATGATGAGACTTTGTTGGAGTCCTGGGAAGAATTTCTTGTGTCATTGGACTTGAACATCAGAGGTCTGTGACTGTTGCCACTCCCATCCTTCTATGTGAGGCTGATTCTAAAAGCAATGAAGTAGGAGACAACCAAAAGAAGGCAGCAGAAATTGTATATGTAAGATATTTTGAATTCCTGGTCAAGGTACAGCTTTCTTTGGATTCCTCAGTTATATTAGCCAATAATTTCCATATGTGGTTGATTCTATCTTCAAGTAAGCCATAGGTCTGTCTGAGACAGAAAATGTTCCCCTTCCTCATAATTGTTCAGATCCTATAATTGTTCAGATCCTAATCTCTGGAAGCTGTGGATATGTCATATGCAAATAAGATAAAGATCTTAAAATCAGGATTTTCCTAGATTATCCAAGTGGGCCCAAAGTAATCACAAAGGTCCATATAAGGGGGAGGCAGGAGGCTCAGTCATAGAAAGAGTTGTGATGACTGATAAAGAGGTTGGAATCATGTGGGGCCATAAGTTGAAGAACTCAAGAAGCCTCTAGAAACTGGAAAGGCAAAGAAATGGATTTTTCCCCAGAGCTTCTAAAAGGAACCCTGCTGATCTATTTCAGACTTCTGACTTCCAGAACTCTAAAATAATAAATTTGTGTTGTCTTAAACCACTAAGTTTGTGGTAATTTGTTGTAGCAACAATAGGAAACTAATATGACACTGTTTGCAGAAAGTTCTGACACACATTTATACCAGGATACATGGCCGAAGATCATGATTTATTTAAATATAAAAGGAAAAAGTGGAGAACTATCAGTAAGCCAAACATAACTTTATCTCCTATTTTCAATGTTCAAAATGTACTTCCAGGAAGTTGTTTATCATATATTGCCATTTCAGTATTAGTATTTGATCATAATTTTGCCTAATACTCAAGCTTTTTTTTGTTGTTCTAAAGAATTTATTGTCATTATCACTTTTAGAACTAACTATGATATCTAGTGATATAGTCACTTGGAAAGATTCTAAAGTTTCAGGAACAGACTCATTAGAACAGGTATTCTCAACTTCTTTTCCTCCCTGCACCCCTGTGGAATACTGCACATACCAGAAACAGTGAATTTCAAGCATGTGGGCTTGCTCCTTTCCTGCTCCCATTGTGAATCTCATCATTAGCAATAACTGTTTTCTTCTGTTCTTTGCATCAATATGAGAGCAGAGAGGTGTAGAGCCCTATCTCTGTTAACTCAGCTATAGAGGGAAAATTCCAGGATATGTACATAGAATCTTATCTTCAGTGTTAACTAAGTTCACTCTGGTTATATGTGAAGGATTATTGCTGTAATCTACTAGCAATATATTTGCATGAAGGATGCAGAAGACTGCTAATAAAATACTCACCCTCAGTGAAGAGCACCCTATGTGTTGCTTGAGGAGAGAGGCAGTCCTAATGATAGCATGGGATGTTTCACTCAGATTTGTTGCCTGGCCCATCCCCATGGGCTAGGATCTTGTTCTTAAAGGAAGAAGCTACAACTCCAAAAAGAAGGAAATGACATGGAATGTCTTCAGAGGAAATAAACATGAGAAAGAACTAATATAAAGTGGAGCGGCACTGTCACTGGAGAGTTCAGTCTTCATCAGAGAGCCTTGTAATACTCATCTTTGACACACTCATGGCTGAAGTACTTCAGCTCCAGCCTGTATGGAACCCAGCTTCTAGAAAAAGTGGTGGAAAACACACTAGCATGCCCAGTGCACACAGCTCCAACAAAAACAGATGCCGAGATGAGACAGTGAAGCAAAGAAGCCAAGTTCTGTCTTAGAATGGGCAGGAGGGGTGACTTTAAAGGTTTCTACAGTTTTCAATGGGAAATCGAGCCCCTCAAAATATATCTTGCTACTATTCTTGAGGCTTAAGTTTTTCTTCCAAGGACCAAATAAAACACAGTAATATGTGTTTTGGTCTTTCCTTCTAATTTACCTTCCCATATGCCTATAAACAGTCCAACCCCTACCCGAACCCTGAATCTCTCTAGTGTATGTATATAAGTACACACCTATTTGAGTCCTTGAATTTTAGCCATTCATACTTGTTTATTTTTTCAAGGAGGACTTATTATAAATAGTAGAAGCAGCATAAAAGTAAACTCTGGTTACCAAGGAGGAGAATGGCTTCTACTCCAAGAATAGGAATGGGTACAGATTCTTCATACTGAGGCAAGAGAATTTGTCCAAACTCAGATACACTTTGTACATTTCAAGGAAGAGGGAGAAAGTGTGTATTGCTGAAAGCTTGTTGTTGATAGTGAGAAAGAAGGGAAGGAGAAAATTAGTTATTAGTTTTTATATAACTTTTCTTAATGTTTTATTTATTTTTGAGAGAGAGAGAGAGAGAGACAGCGTGAGCAGGGGAGGGTCAGAGAGAGAGGGAGTCACAGAATCCGAAAGCAGGTTCCAGGCTATGAGCTAGCTGTCAGCACAGAGCCCGACGTGGGACTCAAACCCATGAACTTTGATCGTGACCTGAGCCAAAGTCGGATGCTTAACTGAGCCACCCAGGTGCCCCTACTTTTCCATGTGTAAACAAAATTTATTGTTAGTAGTAATGAGTTAATACTCTTGGTCAGCCAGAGGTCCCATATTAAAATAGCTTCTATGGCTTTGTCTACTGGAAAAAATGCACCAAGGGCCTCTAAAGCTATGTCAGCTAGAAGCAAAGAGATATCAGGCAAGAAAGAAGAGCAGAAGCCCAAGAGCCAACAACATCTGAGGACCCAACATGGTGCCCATTCCTCTCTGGCTTGTCAGTAAAATTTTTCTTTCATATATCATGAGTACTTGATGACAGTTTAAAAGGGAACATGATAGAATAACAGGAGAAAAAGTAAGCAAGGAAGAAAGGAAGCCAAGGTTACGTTAAAATTCCTCTCAGCTTGACTAAACTTTAGTCTGGTTCTTCTGACTATAGGCCTTTGATCTCCCTTTTCTTAGAGCATTTACTTGATAAACCTTATAATTGTAAAATCTTTCTCTTGCCTCTTTGAAATATAAATTATCTGCAACCCAAGTATGTTTTTCTCAAGGTCCTGGTACCCCTCCTTTTGAATATAATCATCAAGAAGAATAGGACCCATATGTCTTAATTTTTGAGGGAGAATGGGAGCTGAACTTTGATGAGGGACAATTAACAAATACAGGTAGCCTAATCACAGTGGCCAACCTCCCCACTAATGTCCTTCAGTGATTTTCCATTAACTTGTCCCAGCATTTAAAAATCCTCTCCCCTTTTGTTTAAGCAATGTTGAATTAAATCTTTCTCTCCTACTGAAATAGTCCTGACATCTATTAGTCTTGAATAAAGTCTTCCTTCCTTTACAACTGGTCTAGTGCATTTTTTTTTCTTTTACACAGAAAGGAAGTATTCCAATTCATAATTTGGACATCTGGGATCACACTTTCCAGAACTTTGGCTTTGTTCTTATTTTCATGTATTCAGTTTGTTATTATCTAATTGAAATTTTTCTTAAATGCTAAGACCACTGCATCTTTACAGTGATTATGAGAACTAGAATTAGACCTAAGAAACATTTCAGCCAGGCAGAGCCTTTGGCCTCTCTTTGGTTTTGGCTTTTCCTGAGCTGTCCCAAATCCTAAATAATTTCACACTATAGTACACACGTTTCAGAATTAGAATATTGTGTAACCCCCTCACAGAGATATGTGTTTTTTATAAAGGTAATAAATACTTTTTTAAAACTATACTTTATCAAAGTATGACTGACATGTAAAAAGCTGTACATATTTAATGAACACAATTCAGTGAATTTAGGAATATGTATACATCTGTGAAATCATCACTATCAGCAAGGCCATAAACATACCCATCATCTCCAAAACTTTCCTCTCATCCTTCTCATTATTATTACTATCATTGACTTGTGTGTGTGTGGCTAGATTAATTAACACGAAATCTGCCTTCTTAACTAATTTTTATTATACAACACAGTATTGTTTGTTTGGGAGGACATTTTTTCCCTGACACTCAAGATTCTCCCGTCTGATTGAAGAATTAAATTGATGTGAGATAGATTAACCAGAGAAAATCAGAATTAATTATATACTTATGAGGAATTCATATGAGCATGAGAGATTCCAAAGACAGTCAGGCAAAATGAGATATATATATCATTCTGTACTAAGAAGAAAGGAGTGGCACTCCAGCTCCACGAAAAGAAGACAGTTTACAGAAAGAATGAAAAGGGTATGATACACAAATGTTTGCTGGGACATTTGGAAACAATGGTACATAGAGAGGACGTTGATGAAACAGGCCTTGCTGGGTTTCTCCCTGTCTATCATACTAGTTCATATTATACTGTAGTTATTTATAATTATAGCTCCCTTCCTGAAATAGATTCTCTATTTACACTTTAGTCAGTAGTGTATGTGGAGGGGAGCAAAAGGGAAAAATTTCTTTATTCTTTCTTTTTTTTTTTTTTAATAATTAGCCTAGGGGTACCTGGGTGGCTCAGGCTCAGTCGGTTAAGCATCTGACTCTTGATTTCAGTTCAGGTCACGATCTCACAGGTTCATGAAATCAAGTCCTGCGTCAGGCTGTATGCTTCAGTGTGGACGCTGCTTGGGATTCTCTTCCTCTCTCTCTGCCTCTCTCTCTCTCTCAAAATAAATGAATAAACTTAAAAAAAATCTTAAAATAATCAGCCTAAAATAATCTGCATGCCAAAGAGACACATTTTGGGGTGGCAAATTCTTCCCCCTACATTAGCTGTAGGTCCTATGATATATAGTAGATCTCTAGAACATGTTTTTACTCCACTCTGCTGAACTTATCTATCTTGCATAACTGAAATTTTATACTCTTTGACCATCACCTCTCCATTTTCTCTTCCCTGCAGCTACTGGCAACCACCATTATATTCTCTGCTTCTGAGTTTTGCTATTGTAGATTCCATACATAAATGATATCATAAGGTATTTGTCTTTCTGTGCAAGGTTTATTCATTTAACATAATATTGTCTAGGTCCATCCATATTGTCACAAATGACAATATTTTCTTTTTTAAGGCTGAATAATATTACACACACACACATCAGGTGTACTCTATTGTAGATAATGCTACAATGAAGATGGAAGTGCCGATATCTCTTTGAGACACTGACTTCAATTCCTAAAGTAATACATTCTTAATCCAGAGGAATGATATCCAACTGCTTAATTAAGTAAATTGAGGTGTTCCTCTGTTTGAGAGGCAGGTTGCATAAAATACCTACCTAGAAAATACTGTATATACAGCTATGTGCTCAATCCTCCCCACCAATGGGAAAAACTATTATACATTATGAAAGATGTCTACATTACTGACAAAGGGTCTGGAAGCATTTTCCTATAATGTCCCACTCTTTTGAATTTATTCCTCTTATTTTCTATGACAAGGAAATGAGAGTGGTTATCAGCTTGGCACTTTGTTGATTAAATCAAGTTTCCACAGCAATACAAGTCAAAAATATTTTCCCCCAAAGAAAACCTTTAATAGCCTATCATTCATGTTTAAGGAGAGAAATAAAGAAGAGAAAAAAAATAAATAAAAATAAAACTACATTTTGTAAGAAGAAAATAAAATATCATTGTGTTCAAGTATTTCAAGCATAAAACCTGAAATCCACTCTCATCTAATCACTCTGCTCTATAGGAGTAAACTATTCCCTGTTTGAAAGGCAATTAACTCTTTCAGACCTCAAAGGAGAGGACAGTGTTGTTTATCACTCATCTCCTGGATTAGGTTTGAGGTGTTTAGGGCTATAATACATCCAATTATCCCTCTTTGGGGTTGTTTTCTATCTTTAGGAGGGCATTTTGATGTTTTATGACATCACTTTATCCAAGGAAAAGAAGAAAATATATTGTAAATATTTGGGTGTTTCACGAAGATAGTATCTCTGGTTTTAGCAAATGGCCTTGGCGAGCTTCCTCATATAGTGAGTGTACTCTAACACAGATACTAAACCCACAGCACCAAGGGCAATGGAGCAAGAACTTTCTAGTTGTATAATGAACCCCATCTATTGCTGAAACTCTTTTAGAGACTAAATAAAACAATCTTTTTAGCATTTTTATGTCTTGTTATTACAAGCTATTGCAGCATCAATAAATAGGTAGGTGAGAAAGCAGTTTAATATAATAATTAAGATCATGGAATATGGAGTAATAGGTATCTGAGAATACTTCCTGCTTATCATTAATTTTTGTGTGACCTTGGGTAAGTAACTCTCTAAGACTGTTTTATCATCCATAAAAGAAAGCCATTAAAACCCACTTCAGAGTATTATACAAGGAACTGAGGGAACACTTAGCACAGTGTTGGGCACACTGTAGTATTACATAGTTATATGATTGGCAACTCTCATTATTATGTTGATCATATAAGGTTGATCAGAGGTTGTCATAAGAGAAACACAGGACTGGAAAATAGGGCAAGCCATTATCTTATTAGCAAAAATACTAAACCTCACAGGAAACCTATTATGAGCTTCGCTTCTTTTAAATGAGGTATAATGGGCTCTAGAGTTCAGGTCCCTCCTGCATACCAGTTCTGTCATTGAGGATATTAGGAAGTCAACCAGTCCAATCTGATAATAATGAAAACACATGACCAATCTTGAAAAAATATAATCACTTCAAGGTAAGGTGAAGCCTCATCACTTAGGATTGTTAACAAAAACAGCCAGAATAAACATATGAATTACAAGAGAAAAGAAGCAAATCAGTAAAATTAATTTATAGAAAGTTTTCTCTACCATGTCAACATGAAATGATGGAGGATAACAGATTAAAAATTTATAGCTCAACAGAATAACATAGGTGGTTTTATTTGTGGTTAACAAATAAAAAGTCAGGTCTTCTATAGTCTCAAATAGTTTATTGCCATGCCTCTACCCAAAGGACAGGATCTCTTTAAGGGATCCTTAACCATTCTTTTATCTTAAACTATTCTTTTATCAAAGCATGTGTTAGTGTAACTCATCTCAGAGGAAGCCTTAAGGGACAGTGCTGGATAGCATTTAAGAGCATAGGCTCAGATGCCAAACTTCCTTAGGTCTCATCCTCACTGTGAGGACACTTATTGGCTACCTAATTTTGGACATGTTTCCTCTCTGACTCAGTTTCTTCATTTTTAAAAATTAGCAATATAAATGGAGAAACACCAATCCCAAGTTGTTGTTTTTGTTTTGAATGTTAATATAAAAACTCTTAGAACACTACCTGACACATAGTAAATGCTTATTCAGCTTAGTTATTTTTACATTTAGGTTTTCTTTCTTATGCTGGCAGCTTGTCAATATGGCTTTTCTGGCCACCAAGCAACCACAACTAGCTTCACAGACATTTCACTTCCTTTTTACCTGCAACAATGAACAACTCAGACCTTTCTCCAAAGCCTTCAATAATTCTCAGATAAGAAGTTTTTGACTTACTCCATAATCATATTCCTTTTTGGCTCATGTCCTGCCAATCCCCAGACATCAAGTTCTGAGTTGTGGGAGTTAGCCAGTCAACTAAACTACCCTTCTATTTATGAGCTCAAATTACCTGTATTTCTCATCTTGGACTACCTAATCTTCACAACAAGTTAAATTTGACCAAACTGTAGTCAGCCTCTGCCCAAAACAGTCTAAAATATTCACTCATTTGATAAGCACTTATTGAATGATAAAACAGACTAGTTTCTGAGAAATCAGAGTAGAATGAGCCTCCTTCTTGAGGCTCTTCTTCTTCTTCTATCAAGTCCTGCTTGATAGAAAGTAGGCAGCTGATACTTGAAGGGGTTTAGGGCAAGTGCCACTTAGGCATATTGGTTAATTTGAAAGAGTTACTTAAGAAGCAGCTGGTGCAGTGGGGTGCCTGGGTGGTTCAGTCAGTTAAACGTCTGATTTTGGCTCAGATTATAATCTCATGGTTCATGGGTTCAAGCCCCACTTCAGGCTCTGTGCTGACAGTTCAGGGCCTGGGGCCTGCTTCTGATTCTGTGTCTCCCTCTCTCTCTGCCCCTACCCTGCTTGCAACCTGTGTGTGTGTCTCTCTCTCTCAAAAAATAGAAAAATTTTTAAAAAAGAAGCAGTTGGTGCAAGAAGGATATTTTGACCCTCCTTTGTCCCTCTAAAAATAATAAATCTCCCATGTGAAGGCTATTTTGCCTGTACCAGGAAGTAGAAAGATATCCTTATCACCCGAGAGAAAGAGTTGGAGCTGAGAAGACAATGTAAACAAATTTTGTTAATTCTTCACTAATTTACTACCCTGAACCCAAACTTCTTTGTCTTGTCAATTCCTTACAGATTTATTGGTTTTATTTTGTGTAAAAGGTATAAAAGCTGTCCATTTTGATCACTTCTTGAATCCCATATTTTGGGGGGCTCCCTTATATAAAAAATTAATTTTCCTATGGTTAGTCTTGTATCAATTTAATTCTTAGACCATCCAAAGAACCTAGAAGAGAAGAAAGGAAAAGTCCTCCTCCCCTACACATTAGATGTATATACAGACAGGTATTTGAATTGTATAGCCCAGCCTCATTACCCTTCCAGAGCTATATCTCTATGTAGAGTGAAACTGCCTGGTTCACAACCCCTCCTTATTAGGAAGCTATGGTTTGCATAGCATGTCTTTGGCTCCTTGGGCACAAATGATTACCCAGAGACTGGATCTGGCCCAAGGGCAGCCAATCTACAGTTTAGAATTAAAAAAACAAAATACAACAACAACAAAAAAAAACCTATGTCATATAAAAGAGATAATTTGAGCCAATCAGGCTCCCTTTTAAATCTGAACCAAGAATACTTGGGTCCATCAGTGATAGGAGGTAAAGTAAAGGATGCTGTGAAAGAGAGTTTTGTGCCATGGCAAGCTGTGCTAATTACACATTAATCACCTTAAGCGTTTGTTTGCTGAAAGGACTCACAGGACATAAAGGGTTTATATACAACAGCTTTATTACAGGGAAAAAATATAGGTCAGCAACAGCAAGAGAAGAATATACATTGAGTGGGACACACAGAGTTCAGACAGAGGCTTCTTTGCTTCCCCTTCTCTGTTGTTGTTGTTGTTGTTTTTTAATGTTATTTTTTTTCTGAGAGAGAGAGAGACAGTATGAGCAGAGGAGGGTCAGAGAGAGAGGGAGACACAGAATCTAAAACAGGCTCCAGGCTCTGAGCTAGCTGTCAGCACAGAGCCCAATGTGGGGCTCAAGCCCACAAACTGTGAGATCATGACCTGAGCCGAAGATGGATGCTTTACCAACTGAGCCACTCAGACACCCCTGCTTCTTGGGATTGGGTTACACAGAGCCCACTTTACCTCTAGGTCTTATATTATTAAAGCACTTCAGCAACAAAATTCCAAAGTCATCTTATGAAAGGGATCCTTTAGAATGAGCTATCTGACCAACCTTAACCATTGAAATGCCCCTAAGCCAAATCATAAATTCAGTTATTGTTGCTAAACAGAGCTGACATGCTGCCATTTTTCTCATGGAGGCGTGATCATAGAACATCACATATGTTTAGTTAAAACATTGCATAGTGGGGACGCCTGGGTGGCTTAGTCGGTTAAGCGTCCCACTTTCGCTTAGGTCATGATCTCGCGGTTCATGGGTTNAATCAACCAGACTAGTTGAGATTAACTCTTGTTATACATAGATTTAAACTATAATTGAATAGGAACTATGTGTAAACATAGGAAGCTATTCAGTTGAAAAAGGAACACAGAGATAGATGGAAAAGTGAAGGGAAAAAAATGTGGAGTGAGGGAGACCAATGTTTTTAGGAATTTTTCCATCTGTAATGAATTTCCAGATCTCATTCCATTTTCTCTTTATTCAAGTAAACTCACTAAGGACCTGTTCTCTATAAAAGAAGACAATAAATGATACTGTAGATAGATCTTTCTAGATATTGCACCTTATTGTATTTCTGATATGAGTTTCTGAGACAAATGTTAAGAATTAATGGGGGCCAAATAAGTCATACCCCTTCCACAATGGGTTCTTAACTAATTGAAATTCAGAGTGAGAGACATCGAAATATTCCATTATTATAAAGAAGCAAGGAAAATAGAATAGGGTAAAATGTATGCTCTCTCAAGGTGACATATCTCAAAGGAAAAATCCAGAAATATGAGACATAAGCCTGCCAGTTTCCAGTGTCAATCTCAGTATTCAGATAAACCAATCCTCCTTCCTTGGTAAACTGTGAGTTGCAAATGAAGAAAAAGACTCAAAGTGTTGTTGTAATTGAAGTTCTCTGACAGAGCCATGAGAATAGGATTTCGATAACAAAGAAATATAATTGATATGTTGGGAAATATTAGTGATCTGTTAAAATATCATGGACAGGAACTTTATATTTAACTGAAGTTCTATTTTTTCCTCTCTTCCCTGAGAACTGGCTCATGGAGTTACCTCAAATTCACCCACATATAATAGGAGGGAGCCCTACAGCCTACTCAGAGTAATTTAACTTACATAGCAAAACATTGAAAGTGAGATTCTGGATAATGAGGGTGGCCTATCCCTACGGCAACCTTTTGAGTTTAGACAGAGGCAAGTATGTGCTAGTGGAAATCAACCCGCCACTTTGCACTTTAGTAGTAAACCAAAAACTGATTTCAAACTCAATTCATGGAACATTCAAGAAATAATTCATTTCCCTTCACATTAGTCTTGCATTTACCTCTGTTCTTCCAAGATTCTTTCTGACACCACAATTAGGGAAGCTGACATACTGAAATAAAAGCATCTGCTATAGTCACTTCTCTCCAGTTAGGAACACAAATTATTAGGGGAAATCTAGAAGACTGCCTACAAAGATGTGTCTTCCAGTCCCTTGCTACAGACTCTTTTCATAGAATATCACAAAGGGTACTAATTGGCTCTCCTGGTGTGCCCAGCCCTACATACACCACACCAAATTTCTTCTAGTTAATGCCAATGTTAAGAAGCAAAAACTAAAGTTTTAGTTTCAAAAGGGGATGTGGATGTTAAGGAATATCAACAAAGAAAATGTATGAAATATAAAAACTAATCATTTAAGAACACTGATTTAATATTAAATTTCCAGCTTAACAAATAACTGGAATCAAAACACGTTCAAATAAGAGACTGCTAAAGTCTTCATTGTGAATAGATGGCATTCAAGAGATACTATTGCATTCTTAAATTTAATAATGTTAGAAAAATAGTTTAACTATTTTATTTAAAGATAACCGTGATTTAAATTTAAAATAAAATATATAACTTTCCAAAAATTGTGAAGGCCTATAGGTTGCACTATGCACCAAATTAAAGAAAACAAAGGAAGAAAGTCCAATCTTATTGACCTAAGTCTTCATGATAATGGCTAGAGTTGGGTGACCTAACTCCATGGGGGATGGAAGACCCCAATGTTTGCATAAGCACACTCTCCATTTCCATACAGAAGCCAGCCTAGCAAGGGGACCCTTCTGAGCTTAATGCCAGCTTACTAAGTCTATGAACAGTAAGGGCACTTACAAATCTAAAGTCCCATATCCTACTGCTATAAGCTTACAACTTGCCTTTCTCATCTATAGTAATCTTTATTTTTTTCATTTTCTGTGCTGATTTAAAAATACTTAACTATGCTAGGAACTTTGTCATTTACTATAATGCAATTCTTCTGGAAGCCTGCAGTCAAGAGTGGCCAGTGGTTTTATCAGTTCTTTTTTCTTTAACTTAGCTGTAACCTATCTTGTTAGCCCAAAGCTCATATGATTCCCATAATAACCAATTTTACCCTGTGTGAGGCCAACCCACTAACTTTACATTACCTTATATTCATTTATTTTTTTCTCTAGGAAATTTTAAATTTTTAACATATTATGCTAAATGAACACTTTTGATTTTATTATGTTACTGATTCTACTAAATTTTGACATCCCTGATGTTGATTATTTTCTCACATTTCTTCTCCCATTCTTTCAGATACAACATGCTTTTTGATGCTGTGCTATGAAATAATAATTGCTATGAATAATATAAATCCCCTCTCAACATTTTCACTAATTTCTCAAATGCTGGAAAATTTTTTCTGTCCATCTGTCTTATATGTAGTCTAGATATGTACAGTAGAACATGTGTTCAAACACAACTAGATACAACCAGGATATGAAACTAAGTAATGTACTGAGTTGAGAGGTAAAAAGTGGTAGAATATACATAGTTAAGCATAGAAAAGGGACTGGAAGTAAACAGTGAAACATTATCTGTGTTACTATCTTGGTGGCCAGAATATCAACATTTAAAAAGTCTTATTGTTACCATTTTAATAATTAAATATTTTCTATAAGTATTATTATATAATATAAAATAATGAAAAATATATACATAGATATACTATGTAAATAAAATATTTAAATAAATGCAGTATCTCAATAGATACATATTTCTCAATAAATCCTGAAATAGGTTAATTGAAAAACATGTAAAATTTATTTTATTATACCATAAATAGTGAGTTCATTTCCTAGAATGAACCAGACATATAGAGGTTTGTAACTTAGAACAAAGTCGTTTCTGTGATCTCTCTTTGAACATTACTTTTTCCTTCCTATCAACATTAACAGAAGAATAAATATACTCAGATTTGTTTTTCTTCTCTGCCATAATGTTAGGTGTATAAAATCCTAACTTTTTGAATATCATGAAGCATACAGAAGTAAATACATTCAAATCAGTATCATGTTTCAGCCATCTAAACCAAAAAAAAAAGAAAAAGAAAAAAGAAAAAAAAGTACACCCTAACTGAACAATCTTAACTAAAAAGGCTTAGAGATGTGGTGATGTTATTAACTGCATCACAACAAAATCCTGAGTTATTGGCTACCCTCAAGTCTAAATCAAGGCATCCCATGTTGTGATTTATAATTTTAAGTGGTCTGAGCAATCATCCTGCCCAAGAGAGTTGAAATCAAATCTATCACAGACAATTAAGGTAACCAATCAATGCTTCTAAGAAAAATACAATTCTCCAAAGTAGGTTGAAACAGCTTAAGGACACACACCCACATGAAATATGTTCATACCTTTTTCTCACTTTGTGGAGACACAAATTTGAATTATCATTGTCACAAAATGCTTTATTACCTAAATGCAAAGGGTAAGCAATCTGTAAAAAGCAATACAACTGAAATCTACTGTTGCATTTTAATAAAGAGCATTAAAAGTAACATCTGGGTTGCACATATCAGCCTTTTTTTTATGTCAAAGATAAATTACTTTTCCAAAGGGACAGTAGCTCTAACTTTTACAACTATTGGTGAAAGAAAATAAAGAAAAATAACGATGATAAGCGTTATTTATAAATGTGGAAGTAATATTCAAGGAGCTAATAAGTTGCATGAAGTTAAGAGAAATAGTCAAATAGGAATACTTCTTAGACACAGGCCCCTTCTTGCCACCAGCCTAGTCTTCTTACTGAACTTGAGGTTTACCATTGCCCCCCAAACTTGGCCTACGTTTCTCTCATCCACACTGCTCCACCTGTTCAAATTTTAGTCATCTTTCAAAAGAAAGGTTAATAACATTTCTTTCCTTAAGATGTTTCCTACAACAGCAGTCTACAGAGATCTCTGCCCTTTCTAACCTCCTGGGTACCTCTCATTGGAGCGGAGTAGTCTATGCAGAAAGAGAGAGCTTTGGTTCCTGTGGAGTATAGACCTTGCTTTTATAAGCTTTGTAAGCTGCTTGAAGACACACACTCTTTTGCATTTCTCTGAATCCCCACATTGCCTAATAGGCTGTTTCTGACCATGTGACAGCCTCTAGCTGTAGCTCCATCTCTCTCCCTATTCATCTGTTCCCATTCAGTCTTCCAATTATTATCAACTGGCCACCATTGTCAGTGTTCTAGGTGCCAGGAAACCTCAGGGAATAATGGAACTGAGGTCACAGTTCAAAAAGGGAACTGGGGTCTCATAGTCTCATTCAGGAGACTTTCCTCCATAATAGGAGGAATATGGTTGGGAACACATTTCTGGTACATCTAATTTAGCATTGGGAAGCAACGTAGGCTTTCTGGTGAAAATTTTAGATTTTTTTTTTTCTAGCAAAAGGAAAAAGATAAGGAGGGAAGGCTATTCAAAAGAGATGTCAATAGGTGCAAAGTATTGAGATAAGAGAGAATCCAGCAATTCTGTTCAGGAAACTGAAAGCACTGAAAGGGAAATTGAAAGAAGTTCACTATTGTTTGGATACAAAGTGCAAGAAAAAAGGTGGCAAAGGACAAAGCTTGGACAGGTTCTTAGTGCAAGATTATGAAAGATGTTATATGCTCTTAAGGACTTTGAACTTTATCCTAATGGAAATGTAAAATCAACATTCTCACCACATTGTGGGAAATACATAAAAGGGGAACAAGGAAAAACTGGTACAAGGTTGATAGAAATAACTCAAGGAGAGTATGCGACAGGAGAGTATCTTCTAGGTAAAACCATCAAGAATAATACCAATAATTAAAGACTGGGTGGGGGAAATGAGATTTAGAAAGGAGCAGTGAGAGAGGCAAGAGAACAGTGAGGAACCACATTGTTACATAAACTAAAAGAACTGTGTTTTATAAAAGAAGTGCATAGCAAACTGGAACCCAGATCATGGTTTCTCATACCCCACTTGAATAAAAAGAAACTGTTTTTTAGAGAAATGGTTGACTGTTAAGATGGGGACAGAAAATATACAAGGCAAACCTGGAGCCATTATAGTTCCAGGAAGTAAGAAGTTATTTCTTTTTCTAATACAAAAAGCTTCTGTGATGCAAAGGAAACAATCAACCAAACTAAAAGGCAGCCTGTGAAATGGGAGAAGATATTTGCAAATAAAATATCTGATAAAGGGTTAGTATCCAAAATCTATAAAGAGCTTATCAAACTAAACCCCCCAAAAACAAACAACCCAGTTAAGAAATGGGCATAAGACATGAACAGACACTTTTCCAAAGAAAACATCCAAATGGCTAACAGACACATGAAAAAATGTTCAACATCACTTATCACCAGAGAAATATAAATCAGAATCATGAAGAGATATCACCTCATACCTGTCAGAATGGCTAAAATTAACAACACAAGAAGCAGCAGGTGTTGGCGAGGATGCGGAGAAAGGGGAACCTTCTTACACTGTTGGTGGGAATGCAAACTGGTGCAACCACCGTGGAGAATAATATGGAGATTCCTCAAGAAACTAAAAATAAAAGTAACCTATGATATAGCAATTGCACAGTTAGATATTTACTCAAAGAATAAAAAAATATAGATTTGAAGTGGTAAATGCACCCCAGTCTTTATAGCAGCATTATTAACAATAGCCAAACTATGGAGAGAACCCAAATGTTCATCAACTGATGAATGGAAAAAGATGATGTGGTATGTACACACACAATGTAATATTACTTAGGCATCAAAAACAATGAAATCTCAGGGTACCTGGGTGGCTCAGTGAGTTGAGTGTCTGAATTTGGCTCAGGTCATGATCTCATGGTCTGTAAGTGCCTGGAACCTGCTTCGGATTCTGTCTCTGCCTCACCCCTGCACACTAGCAGGCGCTCTCTCTCTCTCGAAAATAAACAAACATTAAAAAATTAATTAAAGCAAGAATGAAATCTTGCCATTTGCAGTGATGTGAATGGAACTAGCATGTATTATCCTTAGTGAAATAAATTAATCAGAGAAAAATAAATACCATATGATTTCACTCGTGTGGAATTTAAGAAACAAAACAGATGAATATATGAGAAGGAGGGGTAAAGAGAATAGAGGGAAACAAACCACAAGAAACTCTTAAATATAGAGAACAAACTGAGGGTTGATGGAAGGAGGTGGGTAGGAGATGGGCTAGATGGGTGATGAGTATTAGGCAGGGCACTTGTTGTGATGAGCACTCAGTGTTGTATGTAAGTGATGAATCATTGATTTCTATTCCTAAAGCCAATATTATACTGTATATTAACTAAATAAAATTAAAATACACACATTGATGTAAAGCATGTCAGAGGGATACAGAAGCCAACTGGAAAATTTCCCAGTGACCAAAGCTGGAAATTTTTGAGCAAGAAAATAGTTTTGGATTATAACAGAGTATGAAACAAATATCCATGAGTCCGTACTGATATAAATAAATGATTTGATAATTAAATATATGGCAGGAAATAGAAAAATCTATGCAGAATTCCAACTAATTTATGTAGGTACTCCACCCTGAAGGAACCGAAGCATAACTTCTGACTCTTTAGGTATGGGCTACATAATATATAGTGACTTCCTTCCAAAGAATATAGTATGAGAAAGGAGCAAATAAGAGTTAATTTACAGGAGAGCAACCTTGAAAACAATTCCCCCAGCAAGAAGATCAAGGTCAACATGCAATGATAACTTGTACTGATAGTATACACCTTGATGTGATGTGATGAAATGACACTTTACTTCTGTGATCTTCCTTCCAAAGACCCATAACCCCACTCTAATCATGAGAAATCCCAACTGATAGACATTCTACAAAATACCTGACCTATAGTCCTCAAAACTGTCAACGTCCTTTCCTTGAAAACAAGGAAAGTCTGGGTAATGGTCACAGCCAACTAGAATCTAAAGAGACATGATGACTAAAAACGTGATATCTATGATAGGAATCTAAAACAGAAAGGGACGTTTGGAAACAACTCAAAAAATTTAAATAAAGTATAGACTTCAGTTAATAATAATGTATCAGTATTGGTCCATAAATTCTACCAAACATTCCCCACTAATGTAGAATGTTACTAACAGTAGAGACTGTGTGTGAAGTCTATGGGAACTCTATACTATCTTCACAAGAATTCTGTGAATCTAAAACCATTCTAAATAATATTGTATTTTAAAAAATAAGGTACTGTTGGGAGCCATTCTGAGCCCACTAGTCGAGAAAACTCCTGGTGAGGTTAAAGCAAGNGGTACATTCAACCATGTCAAATGGAGCCAAAATAAAAGAAAGAGACAGACTGATAAACATCCTCTAGCTTTTTAGGCCTTGCTGACCCTGGAAAGAGTTGTTCCAAAGTAGCGGAGGATCAAAAACAAGATTACAATACAAAATAAGGCAGAAGACTGAGAGCACATAAAAAATCACTTTAAGATGCTCTGACTCTAAAAGAAATGAGAAGACTAGAAACAGAAAAAGGAAGTGAGATCAAGATCAAAAAATCATTTTAAGATGCTCTGACTCTAAAAGAAATGAGAAGACTGTTGTAAAAGACTGCTTCTAAACAGAAAAAGGAAGTGAGATCAAGAGGAAATAACTAAAAAAGCTATAAAAATATTTTATAATGCTAAATTATATTTCAAATATAATATTTAAAACCAATATTTTAAAATGCTAAAGTGAAAAAAAAAATGTATATAAGGGCTGAGAAGGAATGACTTTCGAAGATACTTTTGGTGTTGGGACTGTTGCAATCCTAAATTGAAATTACCATTTTCTTGTTTTATATATTCCTTACTTCGACTATAGTCTGTTCCTAAGCAAAAGACTCCGAGCTAGATATAAGTGTGCAGGAAGTTTGAACTCAGGATCAGTACTTGCAGGGAAATAAGCTAGGTTATGGTAAAGGCACAACAGGAACTCAGCCAACCCTGCAGGGAGCTATGAAATTAAGATGGAACATCAAAGATGTCCCACATCACAATATGGGAAGCAGGTCTTTATACTTCCTCATCTACCACTCACTGGATGCCAGCTTCCCCAGGAAGGGGCATGACCATGGGTGAGGCAACCAACTCTGGCCCAGGGCTAACTACAGAGAACAGATGCCTGAGGGCAGATTCCCACAGTTGGGGCAAACAGACCCTTGAGTCCTGAAGAGGGATCTCTGATACATATCATAGCATCTACTCATACTTGGAATTCTTGCTACCCCTGTTCGATCTTTTCTGAATTCCTGTGACCTTTCCTATATATTAATGCTCATGGTGGCAAATGCCACCTAGTTTTTTTGTTGTTGAAATTTAAAATTTCATTTTTGCCTCTCATTCCTCTTTTTGCTTTAGGTAATTTCTGAGAGGAAAAGTAACCAGGGCTTTGGAGTACTGAGTTGATGCAATCGCTGAGGATCACATGAGGATATCATAGAAGAAGTCTAGCCCCTACATTGCCTTGAAAAGATTCCACCCCAAAAAAACATTTACTCACAAATCAGAAAAGAATTGGAGGTATACTTTCAAATATCAAACTGATAGATGGGGAAGTAGACAGGGGAAGTTGGAGAGGGAACTAGTAATTGATCAGCCAAAGACTTGATACTTATGCCAGAGAACGATAGGTAGAAGTCCCCATTTTTTTACCTAACTGTAAAAAGTCGTCTAGCTTTAGTAATCATGGAAACAGTATAAATTATTATCAACACTTTGTACACAGTCCAAATTCCTCTAGAAAACATTTCTTCCATATAAACTATTAACTGTATGCCTGTAAGGATACAACATGCCAAGTGAACACACTTAAAACAAGGGCTTCAGGTCCACTCGTAGGTGTTATGGGCTCGATTAGTTGCACTGAAATAGTAATTTTCTAAAAGATACCACAGAGGCTTTTAGAAGTCTATTGAGTTTCAAAAAAAATGAGTCTTCCCTCTCCATTCATTTGCAGATCAGATATAATGCATTTTGGCTCATGTTTCAAGAATAACAGCATATCTATACTTAAGAAATAGTTTAAATGAGTAAACAGATGTTTAAGAAGTAAGCAAAAATTAAAGCAACTGTAAAGGTGGAAGCTGAGCACAACATAACACATTTTGGAAAATTAATTTTTTTAATTTTAGCAAAATTAGTGCATCAGTCAATATCTCTGCTCAAGTGAAAAAAGAATTTAAGGCTAAACTAGTGACACAAGCAGTGGGTTCAGTAGCACATGGGTCAGGAAGTACATGAAGCATAATCTTCAGGGCTACCATTGCCACCTCACCCCAAGTCCTTCCCAAGGCCCTGTAATTACTTTCAACATTTTGTATTATTTTTCATAAACAGGGCCTCAAGTTTCATTAATCTCTCCTATACATCTGAACACTCTCACCCTCCCCCCCACTAGAGGCATACAAACATATAAAAATCTAATATTATATAAAAGAGTAAGGGACATCTGTGACTCATGATGATTTTCTATCCCCCAGTCCACAATAGTTATACTTCTGATATCCTAAAATAAAAAATATACACATCTACGTTATGAAATTCCTAACTGGAGAGTAAGCAAAGTCATAGCAGGCAAGTTAGGCATGCAAGTTATAAACTGAATACATGTGAAGATAATTTTAAAAAAGAAAAAGTAATCCTAAGCCATTTTTATTTTTTGTTCAACTAATATTTAATTGAGTACATACTATGGTCCAGGCACAGTGTTAGGCCTCCAACAAATAAATTTCAAATGACCAGTAGAGCTAAAATGAAAAGAGGGATTTTATGTTTGAAATATGAATAGCTAATACACAAAACCACAGCTTCAATAGTTGAGCCTGCAGTCTTTGTTAAATTGAAGGGAATAAAGATAGGAAAACATTTCTGAAGAATTATCTATGTGCATCAGATTTGTTCATCATGGAATCATAGAAGTTTAGGGCTTTTTATTAGCTGTTGTATCTTTTAGGTGTTTGCCCTTACGTATATACATTGGTTGCACTTCTCATTGAGGTTATTTTCAAGGGATTATATTGCATAGAGACAGTGCCACAGGTAATACAAAGCAACAAGCAAAACATTCATTATGCAGCAAATGTGTGTTGAACACAGCATCTACCACATACGAGGTGCTTGTCTTTGTATGTTCAGGCCACTATAACAAAATACAACAGACAAGATAGCTTTAAACAACAGAATCTTCTCACTCACAGTTCTGGAGTTCTGGAAGTCCAAATTCAGACTGCCAGCATGGCCAGGTTCTGGTGCAGGCCCTCTTCTGGATTGCAGACTGCTGACTTCTTACTGTTTCCTCATATGGTGGAAGGCATCAGGGAATTCTCTAAAGCCTCTTTATAAGGCTCTAAATCATTCATGAGGGTTCCATACTTATGATTTAAGCAGTTCTCAATGGCTACACGATCACTTGTCATGTTTAATATTTCAACACATGAATGGGAGGGGGGGTGGGAACACAGCATTCAGACCATAGCAATGCTAGACATTCACCAATGAGCAAGACTTAGCCCCTGCCCCACAGTCGACTCTGTTTGAGAGCCAAAGAGTAAGAATGATTACAATACATTGGACTAAGTTTTATAAAAGGAGATGTGCAGGGTGTTCTGAGAGCACATGGAAGGAGTATGGAACCCAGAGTTAATAGAAAGTAAGTTCAGGGAAGCTAAAGTATTCCAGGAATTGAATAACCAAAATATTTAGACATACACTCGGGTGGGAGTGAGTAGAAGGGTAGAAGGGAATAAAAATACAAAGTCAGATCACCAAAGCCTTGCCTTTCCATTTCACCAAGTTTGAAATTGGTCTAGGATATTAAGAAGGAAGATACCATGGTATTTGGAAACATCTCTGACTTCATATGCTATCTCCAGTAAAAATTAGATGATGTAGCTATGGCATAAGTAACTTGTCAGAGCCTCAGTTTTTTCATCTGTAACGGATGAATAATAACTTATTAAACAATGTTGTGTGAAGCAAATAAGATAATAGATGGAAAGCACTGTGGAAAAAATGTGTAGACATGTTCTACAACTATAAGGTGCCATTATCACATGAATGATTGTGAAGTTCGCTTAGGAAATGACACCAAAATTGAAGATAAAGTGCAGTGATATCCAAAGGCTACTCAACCAAGAGGATCTATGTTTTCTTCAGCACAGTTGATGTATGGGAGAGAAGGAAGTCTGACAGCACAGTGAGTGTAGTCAGCACATTCCACTGCATCACGGCACGCGGCATGGCTATGCAACTGGGGCTCTTTCCAATTCCAAAAAGGCCCAAGGATATTCAGAAGGACTCTGCTGAATTCACACATTTTACAGTGCATTCATGCATGTTGGGAACATTCTATGTGCAGTCCTAGGAAGGTTACTTTCCTGAATCAAAAGGATAACCCCAATGGCCAGATTAGGAAATGATAATCATAAATATGGTAGTAGATTGAGGACTCTCCATTCGATGTGTTAGGAACGTTGCTATCTATATCCTGAAAGACTGAAATGACTGTTAGCTCCATTTGAGGAACCTGAGGCTTTGATGAGAAAAGTAGCTTGCACAACATCATACTATCAATAAATGTTAGATTTGGTATTTCAATCCATTATTCCTCTGACCCTGTATTGTGCAGAGCCTTATATAGTAAAGTAGAGATTTTACTTTTCAGTCAAAATGTGATCACTGAGGCAGCCAGTCCCAAATGATCACTACAATATCAATGAAGATCAGAGAAAAAGACAAAATTCTCAATATTACTAAAAGTTAAATGCACAGATATCATAGTGCTAGAATCTAGGAAGAATATTCATTCAATATAAGATTCTATGGAACTTGATTTAGAAAAATTGACCAAGCTCTGCCTGGTGGCATATAAAGACTTAGACTCATGAAATTAAGTTTGAGTCAACACAAGTTCAGCCAGGCCTTACTGCCAGAGGCTTCTTTTGAGGTCTTAAAATGTATCGCTGTGTACCCCGAAGTTGTATTTCAGTTTGGAAGGTAATAAGATTGATAGAATAATTCTGTAAACAGAATTGGATTTTTGGATTTGGATTTTAGCCAGACATTAGACAAAGTGCTTTATTTTAGCCTTGCAGATAAGTTGAAGAAACATGAGCTAGTACCTTTAGTTTAAAGTGTAAATAATTCATCTATATACTATATACCTAGTCTGAATTATAGTGACCAGTCTGCATTAATATACTAGAAGAGAAAATGTTTGCCAAATTATAGAATGCCATCTAGTGAGGAGTAAAAGCTCACTGATTTGATTGCAGAACCAATGTCCTCCAAGTACTAGATAATATGAAATGTTAATAGGTACAATTACGTTTCTGCTCTGAGATCTAAAAACTAAGCACAACAATAGTGGTGTGATAATCACAGCTAATTGTCCATATTAAGAGCTTCACTGCACAGAACACAGTTGACAAGAAGCCAGTAGATCTCCATAGGCCCTTGAGTGGAAATATCAATGTAGGCAATGACAGTTCAGTTATTTTGATAGAATGACAAGGCCTGTGACCTATAAGTAAGGATCTCACTCATATACCAAAGTGTTCCCTGATCAGTGTTTCACCTCTAGTGAAACCACTGGAAAAATTAACTGTGAGAGAACAGGTTGATCAAGGCCTGAAGACCAAGTACATAATTAGAATGTCAAGAAATTCTTACTACAGAGGTAAGATCTTTAAACTGAAAAAATGTGAGACTTTCCTATTTCTTTCTACAATAAATATACATTCTTATAATGAGTAAAAAAGGTTTCTTTGGCAATGTTGGAGTGGCAGAATAATTTGGGAGAGCTTGCAGAAACCATTACAGTATGTCTGAGCACCTCTATATAATTCCTGAAATCCCCTTCTAAACAAGGCTTAGGACATCACATTGTTTGTTCTCATGAGTCTTATAGGCTCCAAGAGCTTAGTAAAGTCTTCTAAATGGTACGATTGTTTCCGTCTTTTCCACAATACTCTGAAGCCCTTTGGAATCATATGTAAAAGAAAAACTCCCCTTATGGGTAAGTAAAGGCATTCAATAAACATCTGATGAATAAATGAATTAAAGTTATTAATTCTATAAGGGAAGAGGAATACAAATATTCTTATAAGGCTATCTTAAAATTAAATGTGGGAATTGAGATTCTAACTAAATACTTGTTAAGTATGTTAAAAATAAAACTGATATAACAGAATAAGGCTTAAAGTAGAATAACTTTCTGTGCTGAGATTCTTGAACATTACAAATATTCACAATGACTATGGGAGAAGTTTTAAGGAACAATACTCCCCGCCCACCCTGCCATGCACACACATACACAGAGCCAACTGAGCCAATTATAACTATAGGGAGGCTTCAGAACAGCCCTATGCCTGCCATAAAATCTTCTGACACAAAATCTCAGCCCAGACTTCTCATGATTTCCTCATCTCTCTCTACTTCCAATTTTGAACATAGTTGTGTAACATATTAAGATACCCTTCAGTGCAAGTTATTTCCTTCTGAAAATGTGTTAAAAGATTGACTGCCTCAGGGGATGTATCAGAGTCCTCCAGAGAAACAAAACTAATGAGGTATGGTGTGTGTGTGTGTGTGTGTGTGTGTGTGTGTGTGTGTGTGTGTGTAGAAAGAGATTTATTATCCGGAATTGGCTCATGCATCTATGGAGGCTGACAAGTGACAAGTCCCAAGCTCTGCCGTCAGTTGGCAAGCTGGATACCCAAGGGAGAGCTTGGTGTAGTTCTTTTCCAAATATGAAGGCCTGAACCAGGAAAGCTGATGACTTGTATTCTAATCCTAAAGCCAGCAGGCTTGAAACCCACAAAGAACCAGTATTTCAGCCAAGGTCCGAAGCAGGAAAAAACTGATATCCCAGTTCAAAGGCAGTCAAGCAGGAGTAGTTTCCATCTCATCTGAGGAAGGGTCAGCCTTTTGTTCTAGTCAGGCCTTCAGCTGATTGGTTGGATGAGGCTCACCAGATCAGAGAGGACAGTCCGCTTTACTCAGTGAATAGATTTAGATGTGAAATTCATCCAAAAACACTCTCACAGAAATGCCCAGGGAAATATCTGAGCAACATCTAGACACCCTGTGATCCTGTCAAATTGACACATGAAATAACCGTTGCAGGGGACATACAGAGAACTAGAGTAGCTTCGAGGTAATCTGTGAGGTTTATATATGAGGAGGCTGGAGCATTGGAGGGGAGCTCTCTTCCTTGATGATGGCCTTCCTTGCAGAGTCCACTATTCTCCCACTGAAAACATTACAAGAAAAAAGAATACATTATTATTGACAATTCACTTTGATTTGCACTCTTTGATTTTCATCAAACCTAGGTAGACAAAAGCTAATGCCCTACTTTTCTTGTGAAAAAGAAAAGCATGGGGAGGGGAGTGCATTGCTGGTAAAGGCATTTCAAACATGAGCTGATTAGCGTAGAATGTGTTTTGTGAGGGAAGCGTTCTTTTTCTTTATCTTCTCAGCAAAGTCTAACACCCTCAGACAGTACCCGTTGAAGGCTGTCTGGATAGTTTTGTGGTTTCGAATTATATGCTACATTAAAAAAAGCCCATTAATTTCTTATAGTGGATGGCTACCACTATTTTGTTGTTTTGCTTTGTGTCATAAATCTCTCAACTTCTACTTGGCAGTAGAATTGAAACCAAAACTGACATTTGATACCAAACGCATTGGCTAAACCTTTCCCCTGGGTTACCAGATCAGAAGAATAGTCAAGCTCAAAAAAATTCAAAGCCACTTCTATAAAAGCTTCCCAACCTTAAGGTCTGTCTTTTAACCTAGTTCCGGAGGGATTTATGCTACCAAGTTTTATCTTTCTGAAGAAAAATAACTGCAAAGTAAGCAGTATCTAAACAGGGTTTACAGAGCTGAAAGAAAAACAAACAGAAATTAGGAGAACTAAGAAATGAGATTTTCAGGGAAAAGCTAAGCTCAAATGTTATTCAAAGGAAAAAAAGCAGTTGGTGTGCCTCGGAGAAACCTCTTTAGGAATATGAAAGAAACGCCTAGAGCAGTATGTCACATCAAGAGGAATAAAATACTGCTCATAAGCATCCCTGATTCTTATGAAAGTAAATACTATCTCTTTTGTTCAATTTTAAGAGGAAAATTTATTTAATATTAAATAAGTTTTTTTAAAATATTCAATTTAATGACACACAGCATTTAAATGTACATAATATAAAATGCTGTTGTGATAGGATATTTGGCTTATTATCAGTAATGTTCACAAACACCATTTATTACTTAAAGGTGGATTTCCTAAGCAATTAGGCATGGGAGCATTCTAATTAAAAATTAAATCAGTGTTCAAATAAGCATAATCGAATAATCACTGTAATCCTCTGAAACACATTAACAGCTAGAAGAGTATCTGGTTTTATCACATTTTTAAAAATCTCATCATCTCTATAGTAAAACTACTCTGAAACCACTCTCAGAAATCACCTTTATTGGGAGGCTATCTGAGTAATACTTTGAATTAAACTGGCTGCATGTGTGCCTTTGTTTTCTTCTTAATGGAAGGTAGAAATTACAACAGCAGTAAATCCAGCACAAGAATGAAGGCTCCAAGGAGGACAGACAAATGGGATTGGGTGGGGCTAGAGAGGACGGTTTCTCAAGTCCCTTGAAGGTTTGGTAACACAGTGATGTCCTTACCTTGCCTCATCAGAATTACCAAGGCCAAAGGTATTTTAGGTGAAACAGTAAAACCATCATCGAGGGTATGGAAGACTCTGGAGCCAGACTGCTTAGGTGCTAGACCTAGTTCCACCACTTATTACCCGTATGACATTGGATAAGTCACTTATTGTTTCTGTAACTCAGTTACCTTATGAGTAAAATGAGAGTAATAATATCAACCCTTCAAGTGTTGTTGTAGGGATTAAATGAGCTACTATATGTAAAGCCTTAGAATAGTACCTGACACATATCCAGTACTCAACAAATTTAAGTTGTTATTTGGACAGGAAACTGACATACAGCAGGAGGAGTGAGTGAGAGTCAGAGTAATGATCTGGGACCTGCTGCTTAATCCTGTTTGACTTTGGGCATGTTATGAACTTCTCTGAGCCCCTATCAGATCATCTTCAGATAAAGGTAACTCCAGTATCTATGTTATAAGTTGCTAAGAGGATTAAATAGATGAAGAAGGCTGTTTTATAACTAAGGAGTTGTTAAGTATAAACCCTGACCCCCAGGAAGGGGTGGGCACACCCCAGTTGTGGCACAAGGCCTTGGTACTTTCTTCTCTGCCTTTATTGAAGACCTTTAAGTACTGCCCTTTTGCGACTATGTTTATCGGAAATATTCAAGGGAATTTATTCACGCCTTTTTTCTTTTGCACGAAGTTAAAAGCAAAAGACAATGCTTCCAAAGTCCATCTCATACATGAACTGTTTTGTCAAGAACTGTACCTTTGTACCCAATTATATTCAGGTACCAAAGTAAAACAAAAACAAAACAAAGCACATGTATCATCTTGTTTCTTGGCTGCATGAATTTAGAGTTTATTAAACGTAGTCAAATTGCCTGTGCCTTCATGGAAAAGAAATTGAAAGGATTTTCTATCTCTGCTTGCCCCATCACACTATACTCCTTAGAGCAGTGACATCATTTGGGACCAGACATAACTTGTACCGTCTATGGAATATGGCAACAACTGAAATGACATTTTATTATAGTTCTAAATACCAGTCTGTCTCAAACCAGGGTGACCCACAAAATGCTAGGAAGAGGAGTTCTGACCTGGGTGTGTGGTGAAACTTTGATTCATCTGATCAGACTGTTAAGACTGCAATCCTGACTCATCTCTATCATTTGGACACTTTTTGCAGAGGAAACCCAGCCAGACCTTTTCTTATAAGCCAAACATTGGTCAGGAGAAAGGATTCAACTGGTACCAACTTGGGCAAGATTGCAAACAGAATCAAAGCAAACCCCTTGTAAGATCTGGAAGAGATCCCCCAATCTCTGCAGTTTCCCTTAGGTCCTCTTCAATCTTTGTGTCCTTCTGATGTTTTATAGGTGCATTAAACAGGTAAAGGGAGGGGTTAGTTTTATTTAGAGGATTTAGGTGTTAGGTAGACATGGCCAAGAGCATGGTGGCAGATAAATGGATGAGGAGTCAGAGGTTTGGCAAATTCTGCTTTGATTTGGCACGGAATCCTGCTTACAACTACATGGACTTGGAAAAGGACCTGACTATAGATAAGAAAACAGCCCAGTGATGCCTTGATTTAGCTGTTCTCTGAGCAGAGAACCTGGTCACACCATGTCTGAATTTCTGACCTACAGAACTGTGATCTAATAACAACTTGTTGCTTTATGCTACTGGAGTTGTACATACACAGCAATACAAAACTGATACAATTCCATAGGACCTTATACTTACATTTCAGAAATTTATCTAAGCTCCATGAAAGCAGGGACTATGTCTTTTATCTCCAGCACCCAGTCTAGTGCCCAGAATACAGTAAATGTTCAATAAATATTTGTTAATAAATAAGTGCATATATCAATCCATCCTTTTAAATCACATTACTTTCAATTCGATAAATCAAAATATTTCTGTGATGAAGTTAGAGAAGTATGCTCTTTTCATTTACATTAAATTGTCTTCCACTTACATTCCTTTTTCTTTATCTGATGTGTTTTATTGAATGTTTTCATTAACTTAACCAAGACTGAGACTGCTCACCTGCAGAGTCCAGGGGCATGGCCATCATCTGTGGAATATACCCTGCCCACTCCTGTTTTCTCTCTAGCCTCTGAGCTCTGCACTCAAGTTTTGAGCAGCATACTGCCTGCATGCATGCAAAATGAATTTACATGGGTGCTCCAGGCCACTTGGAACAAAATGATTTATGATGTTTCTCTTGGAGAAGTTTCCTCCCCTTTGCTCCCCTCTTCTTCTAGCATTCCTTTGTCATCTGCCCTGTGATTGTTAACTCAACCCTGCCAAGGTATATCTTGATGAATACCCTCACCCCTCCCATTGCCCAAGCCCACCTAACACTGTCTTTGCTCATGGGAGTCTCCTTTGACTGTAGTGATCTTTGACATCTTCACTGCTTGCAAAATTTCCTCTCATCAGTCAAGACCCATATTAAATCCCAACTCCACTTTAAAACTCTCCTGGGTAGTTCCTACTTCATTATCTTTTGTATAATACTTTAATTTCAGTAATGCCCATTCTATGAGAGCTGTTTACACACATATGAAATCCTCTGTGGACCATGAGTCCTTCAGGGTCAGGAACAAGCCCCCATACCTAGCAGAATGCCAGTTCCAATTAAGTGCTTATATATTCACCTATCATTTTATCTTTGCTTATAGTTGAAATGATTTAAAGCTAGACCTTCAAAGAGCATCGGTGTGTTAAATAAGAAACCTTGAAAGCAGTAAACCTCACTCCCTAGTATAAGGGGAAATCTGCTTGGTGACATCAAGACTCTTGCTAACCCACTTTGAAAGGAGCCAAATGAATGGACATTATAGACTCTTGTCTAACTTCATTCATGAGACCTTGGTCCCCTCCGAACGTCCAACAAAAATTTATCAGCTCCAGAAATATATTTTGGAGATCAAGAAATCCTTCTTATGAGAGTTTAGTAATATTGAAATATTTCTATATTGTATACCTGGTAGGGATGAGGCACTGAAATATAGAGATCAGGTATATGAACATGACCTTATACAGACTGAAGTTAATATATTTGGGCATATGACATAAAACAAAGATCTAGTTTATGTTTTTCTAAATAGACCAAAGCAATTTAATTGACTAAAAAAAAATCTAACTTTTAATAAGAACTTACTATGTGTCACATGTTTTACAGGCTATGTTTAATTTAATCTTCATTATACCTCTGAGGTAAACATAGGTTAGGCTAGTAAGGCTTGGAAGGTTATAACTAGTCCAAGGTTACATGATAAGTGACTGTCAGAGCTGGCACTCACATCCAGGCCTGACGATGTTATGTATTAATGAGAGATGAAAAAGACAGTGTATGCTGATGCAGTGGAGTTGCCCCAGCAACAGAGCTTGGACTGCAGTGGGATCAGATACTTTTGGGGGTCAGGTACTTGCTAAACTATCCTCCTTACCCACTCGAGAGAACTGGACTAGCCTATCTGGGCTAAAAATGGGCAGAAAATAAATATTCCATTTTCCTTCCATTGTCCTCGTCCAGGGTTTTTAAACTTTGCTAATACTTACATTTTGTGGTGGGATACTGTCCTGTACATTGTGCTAAACTGATATGTAGTAGCCTCTGTTGTCCTTACTCAATGCCAGCAGCACCTCTCAGCCAGTTATGACAACCAAAATGTCTCCAGATATTGCCAAATAATCCTGTAGGGGTGGGATGGGGTGACAAAATCCCCCTAGGTTGTCCTAGTAGAATAAACACTGAAATAAGACTAGAAGATCTAGGTTCAAGTCCTCCCACAAAACATCTAATCTTTCTTTTTCTAAAATATTTAAATTAAAAATGTTAACAATGTAAATATTAAATATTTAATATGTCAATGTTAAACAACATACTACTGCACAAGCAGTGGGACAAATGAGAAATCAAAAGGCAAATCAAACCATGTCTCAAAATAAAAGAAAAAGAAAACACAATATTACAAAACCTATGGGATGTAGCAAAATCATATGTTAGACTGAAGTTCATGCTATAAATGCTAGTACTAAGAAAAAAAAGTTTAGGGTGCCTGGGTCACTCAGTGGGGTAAGCATCTGACTTCGACTGAGGTCATGATCTCATAGTTCATGAGTTTAGGCCCTGCATCGACTTTCTGCTATCAGCACACAGCCTGCTTCAGATCCTCTGTCTCGCTCTCTCTCTGCCCCTCCTACACTCTCTCATGCATGCTCTCTCTCTCTCAAAAATAAATAAACATTTAAAAAAAAGACTAGAAAAAAAATCAAACACTACACCATAGGAAACAACAACAAAAAAAGAAATTTAGCTGCAATTTAGTAGACAAAGGAAATAACAAAGAAAAATCAGAAATAAATAAAATAGAGATCAGAATAAACAATAACATAAAATTGAAAGTAATGACTTATTTTTCCAAAAGATAAACAAAATTGGCAATGCTTTAACTACATTAAGAAAAAATAAAGAGGGGCGCCTGGGTGGCTTAGTCGGTTGAGCGTCCGACTTTCGCTTAGGTCATGATATCGCGGTTCGTGGGTTCAGGCCCCGCGTCGGGCTCTGTGCTGACTGCCAGCTCAGAGCCTGGAACCTGTTTCAGTCTGTGACTCCCTCTCTCTCTGACCCTCCCCTGCTCACGCTGTCTCTCTCTCTCCTAGAAATAAATAAATCATTAAAAAAAGAAAAAAGACTCTAAAACCAAAATGAGAAATGGAAAACAATATAACATATAATCACAGAAATATATAGTATGATAAGATTACTGTCAACAATTTATATACTAACATATCAGATAACCTAGGGGAAAAAAATAGGCAGTTCCTAAAAACGTGCAAATTACCTCAATTAAATCATGAATCTTGAATCCAGGAAATAGGAAATCTTCTTAGACCAATAAAAACAATGAAAGTTGAATTAGGAATCAAAAGTCTCACACCACAGAAAAGCCTCACACCACATGGTTTCACTGGTGAATTCTACCAAACATTTAAAGAAATAATTAATAAAAATGTTTATCAAAATCTTATCTATAACGGAATAGAGGGAACACATGCAAAAATATTCCATGAGGCCAGTACTACCCTGATACCAAAGCAGGATAAAAACAATACAAGAACAAAAAAGTTTAGTTTGACCTATATAAGTAGTGCTAGTTGGACTTTTTTGACATCCATTTGCATGATAGGTGTTCCTCTGTGCCCTCACTTTCAATCTGCTGGTGCCTTTAGGTCTAAAATGAGTCTTTTGTAGGCTGTATATAGATGGATCTTCTTGTTGTTAATACATTCTAGCACTCTATGCCTTTATATTGGCACATTTAATCCATTTACATTCAAAGTAATTATTGATAGACATGTATTTATTGCCATTTTAGTATTTGTTTTGTTGTTTCTGGAGATTTTCTCTGATCCTTTCTCATCTTTGTCACTTTAGGTCTCTCCTTTGCACTCAAAAAGAGTCCCATTTAATATTTCTTGCAGGACTGGTTTAGCAGCCAGAATCCCTTTAGTTTTTGTTTGTGACCATGGCTTCCTCGCCTCTGCAGCCTCTGTGATCCATTTCTCCCTTAAAGCAGGTCTCTGCACCTCCTGCTTCTTCGATGTGGCCTCTTCTTAGTTGTGGAGTTTGTTCTGTCAGTCTTTAGGCCAACTTCTGAGGTATTTAGGATGATTTGGTAGTTACTGAGTTGTGTTCATGTGAGATGAGCCTAGTGCCCTCCAACTCTATTGCCATCTGTGATGCCTCTTTGCTAAAGCTTTCTTTCTTATCTTTTAAATTTTTATCTATTAAAATTATTTTTTTAATTTACATCCAAGTTAGTTAACATATAGTGTAATGATGATTTCAGGAATAGAATTGAGTGATTCGTCACATACGTACAACAGCATCCTGACAAGGTCCTCCTTAATGCCATTTGCCCATTTAGCCCATTCCCCCTAACCAGAACCCCAGCAGCAACCCTCAGTTTGTTGTTTGCACTTAAGAGTCTCTTATAGTTTGGCCCTCGCCCTATTTTTAAATTAATTTTGCTTCCCTTATTTTATGTTCATCTGTTTTATATCTTAAATTCCACATATGAGTGAAGTCCTATAATATTTGTCTTTCTCTGACTAATTTTGCTTAGAATAACATATTCTAGTACCATCCATGTTGCTGCAAACAGCAAGATTTTATTCTTTTTGATCACCGAGTAATATTCCATTGTATATACATACCGTCTCTTCTTTGTTTCTTTCTTACATAGTTTATTGTCAGGTTGGTTTCCATATAATGCCCAGTACATCCCAAAAAGTACCCTTCCCCTTACCCATCACCCCCCTTCCCCTCTCCCCCACCCCCATCAGCCCTCAGTTTGTTGTCAGCATTCAAGAGATTTGAGTCTCTCATGGTTTGCCTCCCTCCCTCTCCCCAACTATTTTTCCCTTCTTCTCCCCATGGTTCTCCATTAAGTTCCTCCTAATTTATCAATATGGGCAAACATATGGTATCTGTCCTTCTCAGCCTGACTTTTTTTGCTCAGCATAACACTCTCAAGTTCCATCCATGTTGCTACACATGGCCAGGTTTCATTCTTTCTCATTGCCATGTAGTATTCCATTGTATAAATATACCACATCTTCTTGATCCATTCATCAGTTGATGGACACTTAGGCTCTTTCCATGATTTAGCTATTGTTGAGAGTGTTGCTATGAACATTGGGGTCCATGTGCCCCTACTGAAAAGCTTTATTATTTTTATTATCATTATTGCTGTTATTAGTATTAATGCCTTGAAGCATTTCTTTCTTACACAGCAGTGCCTTGTTTCTTATGGAGAATTCTTTCCTTCATTAGATGTGTTCACAGTGGGATGGAAAACCCAGGTGCCACCTCATATCATAGAAGCCCAATACACAGATCCCTCTCTGCATAGTCATGAGATGAGTATGTGACCCAAGCTCAGCTTATGTGCTGGTCTTACCCAAAGCTTGACTCCTGATCAAGGGAGACATGGATGGAGGTGTGGCTTGAATCCCATTGTACCCTTCCTACGAGAGCATCCCATAATTTCACCTTCTAGCCTTTTAGAGTTGCCTTTTTCTATGTCTGTTCCTCTGGTTTCCTCTCAATTCTGTCAACTCCTCATATCCTTCTGTCTCAAAAGCTTACTGATTATCCCTGATTATGTGTCCTTCTCTTCTTCAATAGTAATTACAGTGTAAGTTTTAGTAGGCACATTGTCATCCAGAGTAAAATACATTTTTCAGTTTCTTTGTTTAGGCAAGTAGGTTGGGTTGTTTGATTAAGTTCTGGCCAGTGGGATGTAAGCAGAAGTGATGTGTGCAAATTCCAAAAATAGCCCTCAAGAAGAAAGGTCATGCATTATTTTTTTTTCCTTTTCTCTACTGATTACAAAGTCAGCATAATGCGTGTGCCTCCAAAGAGCATCTTAAACCATTAGGTAATATCTCGGATGGGAGTTTTGCATGATGGAAGGATATTGGTTCCCTGACCAGAGAACTATGCTAGACCTGTATTGATTATTTTGAAAATTCTTGAACTTCAGAGGAAGAATAAACTTCTGTCTTTATTACTAGGGTTGGTGTTTCTGATCTTTGCACTGATCCTAACAAATTCATTACTTTGTTTCAGTTAACCCTGGTTACTGTCTATTGCTTATGCCTCTTTCACGTGAAGGTGATAGAAAATTCAATTTAAACTGGCTTAAACAATAGGAAAAACAATATTGGCTTACAAAACTGCAAAGGCCTGAGGTAGCCAAGAATCCAGGCAAAATTCAATCAGCATTTCAAACGCTGTCACTAGAGACCAGTTTTCTCTACCATCCAGGCTTCCACATTTCAACTTCACCTTCAGTTTCCGTATGTTGATTGTCTTTTGTCTCCAGCAACTTCCTATGGTCTTGTGAGAATGGTTGAAAGAGTTTAAGACCTTACATTTCATGCCACACTTCCTCATTGAGGAAAGAGGAAGGGTCTTCTGCAGCAGTCTCCAAAGAAAAGAGGGTGCTTCCCTCCCTCTTTTCCCTCCTTCCTTCCTTCCTTCCTTCCTTCCTTCCCTCCTTCCTTCCCTCCTTCCTTCCTCCCTCCCTCCCTTCCTTCCTTCCTCTCTCTAATCCCCATAAACCTCCCTCAACAATAAGAACAACAAACCTCAGGAGTTGTATCTTTATATTTCATCGGTTCTAACAAGCTTACAGGCCTATCCCTTAGCCAATTACTGTGGATAAAGGATTAGAAATATTAATTGATTTCTATTAATCACACTCCACTCCTGAGACTGGAAAGTGGGTCATTCCCACACAACCTATGTATCTTAGAATAAATGAGATGGTTCTCCACAGCAGAAGGTGGATTTATTTATCTATAAAATAGGAATAGGAATATTTATCCTGCCTACCTGAGAAGGTTGATATGATGATTAAATCCAGTAACTCAAATGAAGGTGTTTTGAAAATTATGAATTACTACATAAATATGCATAAATTGTGCATAAATAGTGCACTGCTCTCTTTATTTTTTATCTGTTGAACTTTCTTACAGTTTGTGGCACCATTTTAAGAGCAGTAGTAACCTAAAATTCCATAGACTTCTTCAATTTTTCAAGACAAACATTTATGATATTATAATTTAATCTTTTCAACTACAACTGAAAATATATCTTCCATTTCCTCTGATTATAGTTTTCATAACTACAATAATGGTATGACCTTTCTCTCCCATTAAAGTTTTAGATGTACTTCACTAAGTCAAACTTTTTGGGTAAGAAAGTAACCAGAAAACAAGAGTATTCTTTTCCCCTTTTCCAACCCAAGCTGTTTATTTAAGATAAAGGTATAGCCCTATTAAAATGGAATTAAAATTCTTCAAAGACTTCCCAGTACTTTGGGGGTAAATCCAAGCATGGATGAGGAGGCTGTGTGTCATGGGGCTCTGGCCAGCACTCCACATCCATCTCCCATCTCTCTCTCCTTGCTCTCTTTTCTAAGTCTTATTGAATTTCTCCAGGCTCTTCATCTTCACCACAGTCTCTCTGTGGGCAAAAATGTTGCCTTAATGTTCCTTTGTACCTGTAAAACTCACAACAACCCTATGTACTTGCCAGTACCACCAACAGTTCCACCAATTTATTAATCCTCATACTTGTAGTCAGCTTAAATATAATTTTCTCAAGTCAGCTTTCTCTCTGGAGCTGTGAGACTTAAATGGGTCTCCAATTATGTGGCCCACTAGCATATTATGCTTCTGCTTTCACAATACTGATAGTCATTTGTTTAATTCTTATGATTCCTAATATTTCCCTAAACCTCTGAGTTCAGAGAGCATGTATTTTTCAGAACTGTATCCTCAAAGAATAGCACAATTGCTGGAGGCTGGCTCTGGCATATCCAGGGGTCCCTGAAGGATAGACAGTGTNCTCATTTCCAACATGAGCCAGTAGTAGCAGAAAGAGATACCAGTTTTCATTTCTCATGGCAGGAGCTGCAAACACTGCCATTTCCTTGCTGTGACTGCCATCCAGAGAGGCCAATGCGGCTCCTGGCACACAGTGTCCAAAACATAATGGTAATAAACACAGGTATTGAATCAGTCAATTAATGAATCAACAAAGCCTTTTGTTGACAGAATTTATTCCTAGAGATGAAAATTGCAGAACACTACATAATAAAATGTAATATCATAAATGGCCACCTACTAACACAAGAATAGAAACTTTGGTAAAGGTTTTAGAGTATGAGGAATATTTGAGCTTTAAGTTATCATTCTGACACCTTCAGTTTGATATGCTGTGTTCACATCTGTGACCTCCACCTTTTAGAATTTGAACATGTTACAATTTGATTTCATGATGGTCTCATCTTTTAAAATGATCTTTTTCTAATACAAGGGATTAAGGATTATTTCTTTTGATAACATTTATCAGCATTCCCTGAGATACCTGATAATTCCCTGGGTTCAAAAAGCTCAACACTGATATTCACTCACCGAAATCTTAAGATATCTCTAATCTAGCAAACCAAATCCAACCCTGGGAGGTGTGGATCCATGTGTTCATTCTTTGATCTTATATCTTCATGGGGGAAGGATGGCAAAGAGATAAAGGTGGCAGTGCAGGAACAAGCAGCCCAAAGCAGATCATAAAAGAAGTCTGAGCAATTAACACATCTTGAAGTTGTCATTAATTTCAGTTCAAAATAAGACAGTTTTTCTTTGTCAAAGTTTTGCCTTTAAAATGGGGTGTAAGAGGTTTCTAATCCTAGGACAAGAATTCATCCATGATGGATAGATGTTTTGAAAAACTACAATGAGACAATCGGAATAGGTAGGTTGACTCAGGCTAATCGTTCAGGAGTCCCTTGTGTCCCTTTAAATCTACTTTATAAGAGGAGCATTTTGAGTTGATTTAGTGAGCTGGCTAAAACTGAATTAGTTATCAGATAACTACCTACTGGACCCTTTATGAGATATAAGGTTTAGCCACAGCTCTAGCTGCTATGTAATTAATTTTAAATTTTATAAGTCATAAAGGTAATCACAGCCCTACGAATCAACTTAGGTAGGAAGAGGATATTTAGATGTTGCACTGACACTAAGACACCTAAAGCAGGTTAATTAGGTGGCAATTAGTAAGAAGAGTGTTAATTACCATACTAGTCTTATATTATGCAAATGAAATTACATTTTAATTAACATTTAAGATACCGAACAATTCAAAATGTATGGGCAATACTAGCAATTGGCATGTTTCACAGAAGCCAAAGAAATACTCTCTTAAGTGGGAGATTTTGATTTCACTCTCATTTCTGTGCATGGATTTAGAAGTACAGCTCCATATTTTAGAGTTGACACCTGCCATACCAAAGGTAATTTATAATAGTATATGCTACTATTATGTATGAAAGAAGAAACTCATGGTTCATTTACTTCCTTCTCTCCTTTAGCACAAGAGGAAACTATGAGTGAGAAAATATAAACACGTTGGCTAAATTTAAATGGTTAATTGGGGGAAAATCTGGATAAATATTTCAAAATACTGATATGATGGAACATCACTTGCTATCACAGAACAGTGTAAGTTTTAAGAGTCTGGTTGTGGAGTTAAACTTGTCTAGGTTTTTTCGCTCACTAGCTTTATGACGCTGGGCAAGTTACTTAACTTCTATAAGCTTAAATTCCCTAACCTTAAAATGAGGATAGGTACTTACTTCATCATTCATTTGGATATATTTATTGAAATAAGCTACACAGAGTTTGGCGCAGTGACTAGCACACTATGAACACCCTCAAATCATTGTCTATTGTTATTAGCAGTGGTTTCACAAAGCAAATAAATAAGTTGGCCTAATATGAGGAACTCAGAAAAGTAATCCTTTTCCCTCCCAGGAAGTCATATTGCTCAAAATTGTCTTATTAAAGATCATTTATTTTTTACTTTTGATCAAGTGCAATGGAAGCAATGACCCTTAACCTTGTTTTCAGCCAACACCTTAGTGGGAATTAAAGTTCTAGTGATAACTGAAGACAGAGGGTCCAGTCACTTCAGACTGCTGGGATAAGTGACTCTGAGGCAAAGAAAAATGGGAAAAGGGGAAATCTAGAAAAGCAATAGGATACAAAGTAAATGTTACTGTCTTTATAATTTTGCCAAGAATGTCTTACTGGGAAAATCTAGGTTGAAAGTTTGCCTCTAAGGGTATAACCATTGACATTGGAATTATTGGGTTTGGTGGTTTTGTTTTCAAGCTGTGTAAGTATACACAAGGATAGATAGTGATTTGGGGGTATTTTGACCAATATAAATTACTTGGCTAACACCATACACAGTTTAGGCAAACGGAATTGGGTTGGTCATGCTTCTGGGTTTGCCTGAATTATCAGTATAAATGCAGTTTCCATTGCTGGCAGGGGTCTGATGCATTATAAAGAACTTTGCCCATGAGTGAAAGTGACAGAGGAGAAATGAGCAGCTGAGGCTTTGCAGTATTTTTTCTCTGCACATGTAGGAAACTGGCCATTTGAAAATCTTGTAAAGACCATGACTTACACGATTGTAACAATGGATCAGGTTCAAGAAGGGAAAGAGGGAAGTTGGCATAGGAACTCCTTAAAGAGAGCAGCACAGTTTGAACAATGCATGTATAACTGTGTTTTCCCTTGACATTTACATTGCTCAAGGCGAAATAAAACTGGAGGTTTTAAATGTGGTTGCTTCCCTCAATTTATTTCACTCACCTTTGCAGCTTTCTTCAAATCCCACCATTTACCTTCAGTTATTCTGAAGATTTTTCAAGTGTATCTCATGCCACCTTCCTTTCCAGAACACTGTATCACACACTCCAACAACTTCCCTGATTAAAAGAACTAAAAGATACGAAGGTGGTCCCTGCTTCCTGATACTTTTCTCCTGTGTAAGCCTCTCACCTGTAGTGTGAACACGATCTGTGATTTGCTTCTTAACCATAGGATATGGCAGTTCACTTCTGTGATTATGTTATACATCATTGTAACATTTGCTTTGCTAGGAGTCTCTTTCCTTTGCTGGCTTGAAGTAAGTGGCCATGTGGGAAGAGCCATGAGGCAAAGAACTGAGGGCAGTCTCCAGGCAAAAACCAGCTAGGAAGTGAGGTCAGCTTCCAATTGACAACCGATAAGAAACTAAAGTCCTCAGTTCTATATCACTCAAGACCTGAATCTTCCAATGTCTATAGCTGAGAAGTATATGTTTCCCTAGCTAAGCCTTCAGATGAGCACTAGCCCTAGTTGACACATTGGTTGCACCACTGCAGGGGACCCAGCTAAGGTAACTTTCTCATGACCTACAAAAATTGTGAGATAGTAAATGTATGTTGTTTTAATCCAGTATCTGTGATAATATTGTTATGCAGCCACACATAACTAACATAGTGATATTGAGTGAATTAATATAAAAATTAAAGTTTTTAATGCATTGCTGAGTGGACATAAAAATAAACCTTTAAAACAAAGTGAAAATAAGAACCATAGGAGATAAACTAGCCTTAAAGCCAGATTTCACTGTAAGAAGTTATTTTATACTCTAGAAATGTTAAGTTTTGCTTTGACTGTTGCATTGGGCATTAACGAAAGCAAAACAAAACAAAAAAAATGTAGGATTTTGCCACGTAGGGAAATATAATAGGACACCCTTGGGAGTGGGGGAGGGGGGAGAAACTGATGACATCTGCTACGCTGAAAGAAGAATAAAAAGTAAATAATAAAAAGAAAGGTACAATAAGAAAATTGCTTTTCTTAAACTTGGCATTTAGTGGAATGTAAACAAATAATCTAAGAATTTATATGCAAGTCTGTATCATGTAGGTTTTAGATTTACTTATATAGCATGAAAAGTCTGAGGTAGATAATGTAGTTAAGCAATATAGGTAGTACTATCGGAGATTGTCAGAAGTAAATATTAATCCCAAATTTAAATCTAAGCATTAAGGAATTCCAATAGATAAAATTCCAAAGGAAATGAGCAGTCACAATTTAAAAGTTACAAAATCATACAAGGAAATGAAATATAGTGAGCAAGAGCCAGAGAAACAATAGCAATACAAATAGGAACACAAAAACTTCAGATATAAATATTTTTAGTAATACATGTTAAGTAATGTTTAATAAAGTTTTAAGTCAATAGAAGAACTTGAAAATGCGAGCAGAGAACAAAAAATAAACATATTTGAAAAATAACAAAATTGACTTTCTAGGAATGAACCACATAAAACACATTAGATGGAGAGGGAGTTCATGAACTATAAAATAGGTCTGAGGTTACACTCACAATGCAATCTAGTGAAAAGAAAAAAAAAATATGAGAATTTAGTGACCTAGAGAATAGAATTGGGTGCATATTATATAAAAGTAGTGGTATGCAATTAAAACTACTTTAGGGGCACCTGGGTGGCTCATTTAGTTAAATGACCAACTCTTGATTTCAGCTCAGGTCATGATCTCACAGTATGTGGGTTTGAGTCTCGCATCAGGCTCCATGCTGAAAACTTGGTGCCTGGAGCCTCCTTCAGATTCTGTGTTCCCTCTCTCTCTGCCCCTCCCATGCTCACTCTCTGTCTCCCTCTCTCTCAAATATGAATAAGAAAACATTAAAAAATTAAAAAAACAAACTTGAAATAATTAAAATTACCATCAATAGTAGGATGAATCATTAGCTTAAGTATGTATTCGGTGGAAAAATGAATGGACTGCTTAGTACATGCATCAGCCTGGCTTAATCTTAAAAAAGAGATGTTTATGCATAAATTTTAAACAATGTTAGGGAAAAGAAGCATAGCTCAGAATAATATAGTAAGAGATTCTAAAACAAGCAAAAATAGAGCAAAACTAAATAATATATTGTTTAGGAATGCCTACATAAATGCTAAAAACTGCAAAAAGGTTTGTGAAAATGGTTAACAGAAAATTCATGATTGTGCTCAACTCTGGTGTGAGAGATACACAGGAAGCTATAAGGTACAAATAATCTTCTGTCTCTTAATCTGCATAGTAGGAACCAGATGGTCAATTTATAATTAGTTTTAAAATAATAAGACATATTTTAAACCTCTTTTATAAGTGCAACACGTTTAAAAATTTTGGAAAGTTATACTGAACCTACATCCACTACCACTTGGAACAGGTTACACTCTTACCTTCCTGATCCTTCGTCTTGGTTTTCGTTTGTTTCCAAGTATTCAGCTCTTGAGAATGTAATTGGAGAGAAGCTTTGATAAAATTCCAGATACTTTGATGAGCTGCCTATCTCTGGGCATTGCTGCCATTTCCCATGGACTGATGTGGTGAGGTGAATGAGCCCCAAATGCTTTGTGAATTCTGCAATTTTCTGCTTCCTACAGCAATGTTCTCTGAACAGTATTCAAAGAATGTCTTCCTTCCTTCCTTACTTATACTCACCCCCTCTGGATATCCATCAGTATTGTTTTGCCCAGTGAATTTTAATAAAAATAACACTTGTATTTTGTGTTAACATCTTCTCCCTAGAACTAAACCCAGAATCCATGGGGTGCAGCAGGGGAAATATTTGAATCCAAAGAACTGAATTTACTCTGACTTCCCTTGACATCAAAAACATTTGTCCTTAACTGGACTACACCTCTCTACTTCACTCCCTTTTTCCTTGTGATGCTTTTTCTTCTAGGGGATTTCAGTCTCCAACAAGCACTTTCTTCTTCCATCAAAAATGTCCAAGGAATAGGGCACCTGGGTGGCTCAGTTGGTTAAATGATTCATTTCAGTTCAGGTCAGGATCTCCTGGTTCATAGGTTCGAGTCCCACTTTGGGCTCTGTGCTGACAACTTGGAGCCTGGAGCCTGCTTCAGCTTCTGGGGCTCCCTTTGTCTCTGTTCCTCCCTGCCTCATGCTGTGCCTCTGGCTCTCTCACAAAAATAAATTAACGTAAATTTTTTTTTAATGTCCAAAGGTGCCTGGGTGGCTCAGTCAGTTAAGTGTCCAACTTTGGCTAGGACATGATTTCATGGTTCATGGGTTCTAGCCTTGCATTGGGCTCTGTGCTGACAGTTTAGAGCCTGGAACCCACTTCAGATTCTGTGTCTCCCTCTCTGCCCCTCCCCGCTCATGCTCTGTCTCTCTCAAAAATAAATAAAACATAAAAAATAGAAAAAAAATGTCCATAGCTTTTAAATGTCAGAGAATGAATCTTTTGTTAAAATTAGAAACCTGAAATATTTGCAGAATACCTTCATCCATTATTTTCAGTAATAGAACATCAAAAATATTCCAAACTTCAAAGAATAGGGAATTAGTGAAATTAATCTTGAAATATCCACATAATAGAATATTTTCATATTAATATTGGGTAGGAGAATTTAAGTAAATTAAAATATGTCAGTCACACAGATGTAAGTGTCAGTTCAGGTTTTATAGTATGAAATCCTATTTGTACGGTTGTGTGGGTATATGAGTGTACCAGCATGTATGTACATGTTTAAAAGAATGTACACAAAGATATTAACAGTGGTTATTTCTGGGTAGTGGAATTATGGGTGAAAATTACTTTCTATAAAGCATAATACATAATTTTTTTTTATTTTTAATTTTCCCAATAACAGTAACATTTCTTAAAGATATTAAAAGTTGCGTTGTAATTCCTACGGTCTAACTTATGTATTTGACCTTAATAAACACATAAAAATTAATGCTGGTTTGTTTAAGTATAGTTCTTCTATCTGACCATTTTTATTAAATGGATGAGACTTGTTGAAAGAAAAATGGGTAACATATAAAATTCTAAACTGCCAGTCATATTCACCCAAAGATTTAAAAGAACATCTAATTTTAGTGTTGTTCAACATAAAGAACACTATTTAATTGCAAAACAAATACAGACCCAGTGTAAACACTGAGATTAGAATGACAGCATCATTTTTACTTTTTCTTACATAAAAAAGACAGTAAATCATAGCACAAAAGTATTTTACTGATTGTGTTAATAACAGTGATAATAAGGTGTTTTTGCCATTATCAAATATACCAAAAAAACCCAAAAACCCACAAAAACAAACCAGTAAATTGGAATTAAGCAAATCTCCTGTTTATCAACCTTGCCTAACCAAGAAAATGTGTACTATTAATATTGCTTTTTATGTTTTTTCCTTCATTCTTATTATTTTTTAATTTATTCTAGCAAGATCTTAATCAAACCAAATACAGAAAACAAGAGATTCTAAAGCAAAAACACAATTGCAAACTCACACCTAATTACATTGGCTCAGGTCAAGTGGATCTATGGAGAAATCGAAAACCCTGCAGCTATGCTTGGACACATTTTGCCATTGTGCAAGAATAGAAGGTGCCAAATTAAAATAGAGAGGGGGAAAAAATGGAATTTTAGAGCTTTGCGATGTGAATTCAAGTAAATATCTACATTTTGTAGTAGTATATTAGATGCTTGAGCCAAGCAGGTGACATGTGTCCCATGATCTAGGCCAAGCCCTGCCAGAATTTCCTATTAAACTGTCAGTCACCATACACTAGATGTCAAAAAGGACGAAGCTGCATATTTTGTTTCCTAATTTGTTATTCCCCAGAATCACAGCACAAAATGTGCTCCCAAACATGAGTGTCCAGTAATCATAATTAAAAATAACCTAATTTGTCAATATGTAAGTAAACATATCAGAGAAATGCATACAATTAGGGAAATAAAGCTGTTGCTCCACCAATTATAAATATATAAGCATTACAATGTAAATGAATAAAAATAAGTAACGCTGTTCTCAGTGTCTCTTGAAAGTACAAATCACAAACTGAAATTTAGATAACAAAATATGTATTCCTTTTGATTGCCTGTTTTTAGGAAAGATGTTTTTTAAAGAGAACAATTTGTAAGATAATTCAGTTTGGATCACAGTCAATAGTTATACAGACAAGTAATTCCATATTTAGTAGGCCACTTAAAAAAGTCATCTTCTTATCAGTCACTGTGCTGTATACTAAATACAAAATGGTAAGAAAAAGAGAGAGGGTCCTTATCCTCTATTGTAGTGGGAAAGGCAAAATATTTCCAAATAAAGAAATTAAAGTCTGAAATAAGTGTATATAGTAGAGTGAGATCTTTTTCTTTCTCACTTGACTTTTTCTTTTACATTCCCATTTTCTTTTCTTTTTTTTTTTTTACATTCCCATTTTCAATTTTCCCCACCTTGGTCATTGTTTTGTTTGTGAGTGAATATATTGATAAAATAGGAAAAGAACACAGAGACAAAGTAATGGCATAAATAGTGGCCAATATTAGGAAGAGAAACACTGTTTCTCATATAAATGATTCCCTCTGAAAATTTGGGAGGAACCAGAACCTCCTCCTACAACAAAACCAAGGAGCTGCTGCTGTCTGATCTCGGTAAGGACAGAGGCATAGAACAGGTTGGGCACATAAAAGGTAGTATTTTGATGGAATGGAAGCAAGGGAAAGAAGACCTTAGAATGGACCTCAGAGATACCCAGCTACAGTGCTGGCAATACAGTGAATCATCTTAGTACATTCTCTGGTTTCCATGCAATGATATATTACAATATTTTTTCTTCGGTTTGTATCATACATTGCAACATACCGAAAGGCATCAAAAGTCTAATCAGAAAGTAAATAAGACTGAAATTAGTGGGTTATAGCTAAAGAAGTCAGGGAGTGTCCTTTGAGGAAGGGGTGTTTCAGCTAAGACCTCAAAATGGGAAGATTTCATAGAAAAATAGCACTGAGTTTTCTTTTGCAAAAGTTAGAAGTGACAAAAAAAAGGACAAGTTCAAAAACTAAAAAATGTTGGGAGTTAAGGAGATAGGCACAAGATGTGGTCACTGAGTCAGACAGGGACAAGACCACACATTGAGGACTACAATCAGGACGTTATTCTTTACCCTGAGAGCAATGGGAAGCCTTTGGAGATTGCAAGAAGGGATGAGCCTAAGATCATTGAAACAATATATGAATATGATCACTCCACTACAGAGGGAGCTATGAGTAGAAGCAGGTAGACAAAGTTGAAGCCTATAGCATTGTCCAAGAGAGGTAATAGCCATTTGTTAGTAGTAGAGATGAAGAAAAGTAGACTCAAGAGGTTTTTTGGAGGTTAATTTGACCCGAATGAATTGGGGGTGTGGAGCATAAGAGAAAGGGAGGACTTGGAGATGATTCATCACTCCTGGCATGTGTATTTGGATGAACGCTGGTGCCATTATGTAAGATGGGGAAAATGAGGCCAGAAAAGGTTTAACAGGAGATCTTCAACAAACTTAAATGCACTGAGTTGAGATGCCTTTGCAATAAAATATCCAAATAGAAATGTTGACTCTGAGGCAGAACAGTCAGGTTAAGGTTTATAGGTACACAATTAAGAGTAGAAGCAGTTTGAGATGTGGGACATGGCTGCCGTCCAGGCAGCACCTGCAATACGCTGATGCTCAGACACCAAGTAAGAGGCCAATGGAAGAATAATCTAAGAATTTCAATACAGGTTTTGCTCACTCTCCTTACCTCTGCTGCTTCCCTACAACTTCCTTAAGATCCTCCCTAAGCAGTAAGGATTATTTGAACAGAGTTGTTGAAACTTATAAGGCTCTATTTAAAATAGTAATGATAATAATAATTCATCCATGAATTCATGTAAAGTTAGAAGCAGAGCACATTTGCTAAGTCAAAAAACAGGATCGAATACATGTGAAAAATTTATTTAAGTACTACAGGTAGATAAAAAGATATGATAAAAGCGAACATTTGGTCAGTCCTTCCTTTGTAAGACCCACTATTCTGAGTATTTTAAATATAACTCATTTAATCCTCAAAACCCATGAGGTAAATAGAATTGTTCTCTTCATTTCATAGATGAGAAAGTAGAAGAATAGGATGTCTCTGTAACTTGCTCAGTTGTTCAGTAGGAGACCTGATATGTGAAACCATCCAGATTGCCTTTGGAACCCATACTTTCAAACACTGTACTATCATGCAAAATAAGACTTGATGTGTCTTATGATCTAGCTAAGAATATTATACAGAAAAAAAACATAAAGGGTACAATGAATTGCAAAGCATCTAATTACTTAGATTTCAGAAGCCCAGGAGATTCATCACATGTACTGAAGTTTAAATTCTCCAATGATGAAGGATTTATCAGTCAGGATAGGCTAAGATAAGCTGCAATGGCAATCAACTCCAAAATATCAGCCACCTAACAGGCAGTGGCTACTTCTTGACATGGGCTTCCACAATCGCTCAGAAGGGTAATAATAAGTGCAAAATCATGAATAAGCTTTTAAAATATACAAGTCGGGGTGCCCAGGTGGCTCAGTTGGTTGAGTGTTTGACTTTAGCTCAGGTCATGATCTCGTGGTTCACAAGTTTGAGGCTGGCATTGGACTCTATACTGACAGCTCAGATCCTGGAGTCTGCTTCAGATTCTATGTCTCCCTTTCTCTCTGCCCCTCTCCTGCTCATGCTCAGTCTCTTTTTCTCTCAAAAATAAATAAAAACATTTAAAAAAATTTAAACAGATGCCTAAAACAGACAAACATCACTATGAATTCTGATCACATTTAATTTGTCAAAGTTAGTTATATGGCCACACTTAACTTTGAGGGGAATGGGGAAGTGAGATAAATGACGTATTTGTCAGTATCCATATTAGACTACTTCATTGGATTCACTATAAATTCTCATAAAAGTGTCTCCCATTGCCAGAAAACCCACAGTTAAGAAGACAGTGATTTCCATGCATAGAATTGTATTCCTTGTTTCTTTCTGATGAACTCCCTTCTAGCCATAGCACTTCAACAGAGGATATCAGAGAACTATCACCTGGTTGGGTGTACTGGAAGTCAGAAATATTCATTATGAAAGAAAAAAAGTACTCCAAGATGTAATATTGACTATCAATTCAAAGACAAGAAGAAAAGGAGAGTAGAAGCAAAAATGAATGTATTAAAATACAGAAAACAATAATTAATGCATCTAAAAGACGATTCTAACTGCCAGTGACAAGACTTATTTTACTGTTGCCATGGTCCTTAGGAAGTACTATAGTAGATTTAGAAGGAGGAGAACCCCAGCCTGATACCAATTTTATGACAGAAAAGTTGTATTCTTCTACCATACCACTTCTCTATACTTTTAAAATCAGAAATATTTGAAGGAAAGAGTCCTTCCAAATTCTTACTACCCTGTGACACCAGAGTGCATAAGGATCAGAGCTTTACTGAACACTATGGCTTGTGGATCCTTTATCATCCAGTACCAAGAGGTCAGAAAATAACCATGAGATAAAATAATTGCTACTTTGCAACTAGGAGAAAGGTTGAATAAGATTGAGAAAGTGAACGTTATAACTGAACATGTTTAAGTAAAGCAGTTTTGACTCCTTACTCCAGTGTAAAGGGCTACACTAACATTTTACACAAAATTTTGTATTGAGGTCTAACTGAATATTTAGTCGCAATAAAAATAGTAATATAAACATACTTCTGACAGTTGTAAAGAGAAACAAACTATAAAAATAAAAGTAAAAAATAAACATAAAAAATCCAGTTTCTGTTTCCATATATATAAGGAGCTTAGAAATTGCCATTCCATCCAAACAAATAAAATCCTAAACAAAATGACAAATCAACAACTTTATTTTAGATCTGTGAAAGAAGCAAGGTCACTGGGCAAACCACTCTCCCACAAATTGGAGAGTTAGGCAGGCAGTTATAGAGAATCCAACATACCTGAGCTTCAGAAACCTCCGCTCACTTTTGTGTGTTTTAGCTCCAGGCATCAACCATGTTCTCAAAGTAAATATTGGAGAAAAATCTTGGTATGCTTCTAGAAGAGAGTGGAGGAACGCAACCATTTTAACATACACCAGAGCACTCTGTTCTTCTTAACAAGGAGAAACTCATTCATTCATCCACTAATTCATTCATTCAGGAGAAACTAATTAGCCAGATCCTAACCTACTGGTATTCTTATCAGACCCTACTGATCTAAGGGAAGGGCAACACCCAACTCCAGCCCACTCTAGCCATCCTATCCCAACTATGTGGAAGAGGAGGGAAAAAATGGAGAAGTTCATAGTCCAGAGGTATAAACTCACTCAAAGATTGAGATCTAATCATAGGACTAGAGAACATTTTCCCTCTCCCAGCAGCTAAACACCATATTCCCAAAGGCCTAATTTATAGCAGAAACAAAAGCATTTGACAAAATCCAACACCCATTCATGATTAAAAAAAAAAAAACACACAAAACTCTAAGTGAAAATGGGATAGATAATTTCCTTAACTTGATAAAGAATATCTACAAAAACCTACAGTTAATATCATACTTAATGATGAAAAACTAGTTTTCCAAAGAAAATCAAGAACAAGGCAAGAATGTTTCTTCTCACTACTTATTTCAATAGTGGATTGGAAAGAAAACTTTGTTTATAGATGACATGATGGTATGTAAAAAATCCAAAAGGTTGATGAAAAAACTTCTGCAACAATTACACTAAGGTTGCAAGAGATAAGGCTAATATATAAGTTAATCACTTTCTAAATAACAGCAAAGAACAAATAGAATTTGAAATTAAACATGCAATATCATTTACAGTAACACCACTCAAAATGAAATTTTAGGTATAAATTTAAGAAAATATGTGTAAGAATAGATCTGTCCCAGAAATAGGTAGTTATAGAGAATCCAACATACCGACCAGAAACCCTCACTCACTTTTGTGTGTTTTACCTCCAGTTACCATCAACCAGGTTCTCAAAGTAAATAGATCTTATACATAATTTCTTAAGTTTAAGAATAGATCTTATACATATTTTCTTAAATTTATAAAAGCATGATTCTCAGGTCACACAGTTCTCCCTGGGCAAATGCAACTGTGAGCAACACCACTTGGATAAAGTAAGGATTTTGCTGGGCTTTAAAAGATCCTTTTTCCATTCTTACTTTGTTTTTTGTTCTTTTGTTTTGTTTTGTTTTTGTTTGTTTGTTTTTAATCTTCTTTCTCCTAGCTCCATCCAACCATTCTGCAGGCTCTGGCTACAAATCTACCTACCCATCCAGCAGGGACAAATAAATGATCACAACTTCTTCATATTCCTAAGTATTTAGGGGGAAACTAGGTGAGGGGAACGCCACTTTCCTGGAGACATCTGAAAGCAGAACACAGCACAGGCCTGTCTGAGGTTTATTTGCAGAGTTATAGTAAGGCTTTGGAATATGGTTCAATTTTATTCTGAAGAAGTAAGATGTTGGTTTTTAAATTAGAACAAAAGATCTCTAGCTGATATAGTTTTTTTTTTTCCTTCAAAAATACTCAGTATAAAAGAGTGCAGTTAGTATGGACATGTCTAAGTAGAAAATTCAATGAGGATGATAGTGTTTAAAGTAGAAAAGTGAAAAATCCACGTTCCTTCATCTAGTTTCAACCCCACAGATAGCCACTGTAAACTTTGTTGTGTATCCTTCCAGATTTCCATCATCATATATAAATAAACATATATGTCCAAAAAAAAGAAAATATGTATAAGATGTATTTGAGAAAAACTATAAGACATTGATAAAAGAAACCAGAGAATGAAAAAACTGAGAATTAGTTCATGTCTATGGATTAAAAGTCTCAATATTTTCAAGATATCAGTTCCACCCAAATTGACCAATAGATACAATGCTATCCCAATCAGAATCTTAGGAAGTTATTTTATGGATATTGACAAACTGATTCTAAAATATTTCTACAGAGGCAAAAAGACTCAGAATAGCCAACACAATATTGACTGTAAAGAACAAAGTTGCAGGACTGACACTACTCAACTTTAGACATTATTATTATTATTAAATATAGTAATCAAGGTAGTGTGATATTGGTAATATCATAGAAAAATAGATTAATGAAACTTAATACAGAGCTCCGAAATATAGCCAACTGCACCTGACACATAGACCGAAATGTAAAACATAAAACCGTAAAACTCCTAGAAGATAAAATAAGAGAAAACCAAATGACCTTGGCTATGGCATTGACTTTAGAGATACATTCCTAAAGGTATAAAGGTATATAAATAACTTTTAAATCTATATAGAATTTTTTTAAAAAAATGATTAGAAAGAAATTATAAATCTCTGTGAATGTGTGTGCAAGACAAAAAGATTATTTGTGCTATCAATAACAAAAAAAGGCATGTCAGAGATGTCAAGTATTACAATTGTTATCAGTTTAAAACAGATTGTCATAACTTTAAGATATCTTAAATAATTGCAGTAGTAATCACAAAGAAAGTATCTATAGAATATATACAAAGGCAAATAAGAAAGGAATAAAAACATATTACAAAAATCAATGAAATACAAAAGAAGGCAGTAAAGGAAGAAAGAATGGACAAAAAAGCATAAGACATACAGAAAGCAATTAACAAAATGTCAATAGGAAGTCCTTCTCTATCAGGAATTACTTAAAATTTTTTTAATGTTTTATTTTGAGAGAGAGAGAGACACAGAGTGCAAGTGGGAGAAGAGCAGAGAGAGAATGAGACACAGAATCTGAAGTAGGCTTCAGGCTCCAAGCTATCAGTGCAGAGTCAGATGCAAGGCTCAAACCCATGAACTGCGAGATCATGACCTAAACTGAAGTCAGATGCTTAAATGACTGAGCCATTCAGGTGCCCCTATCTGGGATTACGTTAAACATAAATAGATTAAATTCATGAGTTAAAAGGCATAGATTGGCTGAATGAATTAAAAAACAAAAACAAATCCAACTATATGCTGTCTATAAGAAATTTGCTTTAGGTATAAAGATATATATAGGTCTAAAAGAAAGGTTGGAAAAAGTCATTTAGTGAAAATAGGAACCTAAAAAGAGGAAGAGTGGCCATAGATATATCAAAGTAGACATTAAGACAAACTGCCACAAGATTAAAATAAAGACATCAGATGTTGATAAATGAGTTAATTTAGCAGGAAGATATAACAATTATAAATACGTATATACCTAATGTTAGAGTTCCCAAATATATGAAGCAACATTGACAGAACTGAAGAGAGAAATAGGGAGCAACACAATAAAAAAATAAAATCCACTTGGATTTATTGGTAGAAAAACCAGGTAGAAGACTTGCATAATATTACAGACCAATTGAACCTGAGAAGTATACAGAACATTCTACTCAACAATAGCAGTATACAAATTATTTTCAAGTGCACATGGAACATTCTCCAAAATAGACCATATGTTAGGCCACAAAAACAAATCCCAAAAAATTTAAGAAAACAGGAATCTTTCAAACCGTGTTCTCTGACCACAAAAGGATGAAGTGAGAAATCAATCACAGAAGGAACAGAGGAATTCTCTTAAACAACCACTGAATAAAGAAAAAAATCACAAGGGAATTTAAAAAATATCTCAAGAAAATGAAAACAAAAGCACAACATGAAAACTTATGAGATGCAAGGAAAGAAATACACAGAGGGAAGTTTATAGCAGTAAACACATTAAAAAAGAAGAAAAGGGGGTGCCTGGTTGGCTCAGCTGATTGAGCGACTGACTTTGGCTTAGGTCATGATCTCCCAGTTTGTGGGGTTTGAGTCTCAGGCTCTGTTCTGACAGCCCAGAGCCTGGAGACTGCTTCAGATTCTCTGTCTCCCTCTCTCTGCCCCTTCCCTGCTCATACTCTGTCTCTCTCTTTCAAAACTAAATAAACAGGGGCACCTGGGTAGCTCAGTTGGTGAGGCTTCAGCTTTGGCCTAGGTCATGATCTCACTGATCCCGAGTTTGAACCCTGTGTCGGGATGTGCTGACAGCTCAAAGCCTGGAGCCAGTTTCAAATTCTGTATCTCCCCCTCTCTCTCTCTGCTCCCCACCCCACAACTTATGCTCTGTCTCTCTCAAAAATAAAAACACAGGTAAAAATAAATAAATAAATAAATAAATAAATAAATAAATATTTAAAAAATTAAAAAAAGAAGAAAAGTCACCAATCAACAGCCTAACTAAGCTTGGACTTCAAAAAATTAGAAAATAAAGAAAGTAAACTCAGAGTTAGCAGAAAATAATACTTAGAGCAAAGATAAATTAAACAGAGAATAGAAAAACAGTAGAAAAACCAGTGAAATTAAAAGTTGTTTTTTATAAAGATCAAGAAAGATCAATAAAACTGAAAAAATCTTGGCTAGACTAACAAAAAACAATTGAGAAGAGTCAAATAACTAAAAATGGAAGTGAAAGAGGGAGTAAAACAACAGATGTCACAGAAATGAAAATAATTATGAGACTAATATGAACAAGTATATGTCAATAAATTGGATAGCTCAGAAGAAATGGATAAATTTCTAGAAACACAAGCCTACCAGGACTGAGTCATGAAGAAATAAAAATCTGAACAGACCTAAAACTATGGATATTGAAGCAGAAAAATATTGAAGTAGGAAAAAAAACCACTTCCAAGGAGGAAAAGTCGAGGACCAAATGGCTTTAGTGGAGAATTTTATCAAAATTTAGAGACTAATTAATACTGCCCCCCCCCAAATTCTTCCAAAGAATTGAAAAGGAGGTAACACACCCAAACTCATTTTATGAGCCTAGAATTATCCTGACATCAAAACCAGATGAGGATACATAAAAGAAAACTGTAGATCAATAGTCCTGAAGAATATTGATACAAAAATCTAAACAAAATACTAGAAAACTAAATTCAGTAGCACATTTAAAGGATCATACCCCATGACCAAATGGGATTTATGCATGGGATACAGGGATACTTAAACATATGAAAATGAATCCATGTCATACACTATAGTAACAGAGTGAAGGAGAAAAATCACATGACTGTCACAATTGATGCAGAAAAGGCATTTGATAAAAGGCGTTTGATAAAACTTCAGTGATAAAAACTGTCAATGAAATGAGTATAGGGAAATATACCTCAGTGCAGTAAAGGCTATATATGACATGCCCACAGCTAACAAACTGAATGGTGAAAACCTCAAGCTTTTCCTCTAAATCAGAAATAAGACAAGGATGACTACTCTTGCCGCTTTTGGTAAACATAGTACTGCAAGTCCTAGCCAGTACAACTAGACAAGAAAAAGAGATAGAAGACATCCAAATTGAAAGAGAAGAGGTAAAGTGATCTGTATTCACAGATGACATGACTTATATGTAGAAAGCCCTAAAGATTCCACACATCATGGACACCTGGGTGCCTTAGCTGGTTAAGTGTCAAGCCTCAGGTCATTATCTCATGGTTTGTGAGTTCAAGCCCTCCGTTGGGCTCTGTGCTGACAGCTTGAAGCCTGGAGCCTGCTTCAGTTCTCTGTCTCCCTCTCTCTCTACCCCTTCCCTGCTCACACTCTGTCTCTCTCAAAATAAATAAACAAAAAATTTTAAAAAAAGATTCCACACATCAAAAAAATACATTGCAACTAATAAACGATTTCAGACAGTTGTAGGATGAAAAATAAATGCACAAAAGTTGGTTTGTTTCTATACTATAATAGTAATCAAATTGAAAGAGAAATTAAGAAAACAGTCCCATTTTCTACAGCATCAAAAAGGATAAAATGCTTAGGAATAAATTTCACCAGGGAAGAGAAAACTTGTCTGAAAACTATAAAAAAAATTGCTAAAAGAAACCATAAATAGGTACAAATAAATGGAAGGACATCATGTGCCTGAGGATAAGAGGACAGAATATTGTTAAGATACCCATACTACCCAAGTGATCAACAGATCCTTATCAAAATCCCAATGGCATTTTTTTTTTCAGAAACAAAAGAAATGTTCCAAAATTAATACGGAATCTCAAGGGATCCCAAATAGGCAAATCAAATCTTTTTAAAAACCTAAGTTTGCACAACACACTTTCTGACTTCAAAACATACTGTAAAGGGACAGTAATTAAGATGGTGTGGTACTGACAGTAACACACACACACACATACACACATACACACCAGTGAAACAGAGGTCAGAAATAAACTCATGTTTATGGTAAAATGATCTCAACAAGAGTGTCAGAACTAAACAATGGGGAAAGACAGTCTCTTCAACAACTGGTGTCAGGAAAACTAGGTATCCGCATGCAAAAGAAAGAAGTTGGACCCTTATACTACCTAAGTAAGGACTTACCTAAGTAAGACCTAAAACTATAAAACTTGTAGAGGAAAACATAGAGAAAAAGCTTCAGGATATTGGGTTTGGCAATGATTCATAGGCTATGACACCAAAAGCAAAGACAACAAAGTGAAAAATAAATACATAGGGATATATAAAAGTTTAAAATTTCTGCATATCAAAGGAAGCAATTGACAAGAGTGAAAGGCAACATACAGAATGGAAGAAAATAATTGCAAGTCTTATATATGATAAGGAGTTATTATCCAGAATATATAAGAAACTTCTACAACTCAACAACAGCAGCAACAGCCTAGTTAAAATTGGGCAAAGGAATTAACTAGACATTTATCCAATGAACATATATAAATAGCCAATAAGCACATGAAAACATGTTAACATCATTCATGATTAGGGGAATATAATTAAAAACCATAATAGGATGTTGCCTCCAATTCACCAGGATGGCCACTATCAAAAAATTGAAAATAACAAGTCTTGGCAATAATATAGAGGAGTTGGAACTTAGGTGCACTATTAGTGGCAACGTAAAATGGTTCAGTCATTATGGTAAACAATATAGTAGTTCCTCAAGAAATTAAAAATGGAATTAGTATAGATCCTGCAATTCTAGTTCTGAGTATTTATCCAAAATGATTTGAAACAGAATATTGAAGGGAAATTTACATAATTAGGTTCATTTCATTATTCACAATAACCAAGAGGTGGAAGCAACCTAAATGTCCATTGGTGGATGAATGGATATAGAAAATGTGGTATATACATACAATGGAATATTATGCTGCTTTAAAAATGAAGAATATTCTGATACATATGGATGAGTCTCAAGGATATTTTGTTAAGTGAAATAAGCCAGTAATAAAAGGACAAATACTGTACGATTCCATTCATATGAAATATTTAAAGTGGTCAAAACCATAGAAACAGAAAGTAGAAGGATGGTTTCTTTTTTTTTTTAACAGTTTATTGTCAAGTTGGTTTCCACATAACACCCAGTGCTCATCCCCACAAGTCCACAAGTGCCCTCCTCCATGCCCATCTCCCCCCCGCCCCCACACCCATCAGTCCTCAGTTTGTTCTCATCATTCAAGAGTCTCTCATGGTTTGCCTCTCTCCCTCTCCCCCACCATTTCCCCCCTAGAAGGATGGTTTCTAAGGGCTGGTTTGGGAGAGGGGAATTAGGTTCAGTTAATGTAGAATTTCATTGTTGCAAGAAGAAAAAGTTCTAGAGATCTGTTGCACAGTAATGTGACTATATTTAAGACTATTGAACTGAACACTTAAAAATAGTTAAGATGGTAAACCTAACAGTATGTATTTTTTACCATAATAAAAAAAATGACAGAAAAAAGAGGAAAACATAATAAAGGCATACCACATGCAATTCAACAAAAATAAGTTCAGGAAAGATGATGAAAAGATGATTTTTCCATACATATACATGTGTACACTAAGTATACATATGCATGTTTATATATACACATGTATACATATATAAAGTGTTAAAATAGATTGCAAAGAGTTAGATATTCTGAGTGAGCCAGTGAAAGAGTGAAAAAAGTAATCATTTTAGCAATATATAAAATAAAATCCACTCCTAGAAAGGGCCGAAGGGACAGACGATTTAATAAGCAATTGCTCTTAAATAGTCATGGTCCAAAGAATTCTCATAATACATAAATTTATCCAGAATACAAAAAGAAGTAAAACTTTTCATTTTATTTACTCAAGCTAGCTTAATAAACCTGTTTCGAAGCATAATAAAAGAAAACTATATACAAATCTCACATCCCAATGTAAGATTTATATTTAACACACCAGTAAATCAAATGTAGAAGAATACTAATAGAAAAATATACATTACGAAATGGAATTGATTTTTAAAAAAGGATATTTTAGCACAAGGACAAATGTTGATGTAATTCACATTGCTTGATTCAGATCTCCAGATCTAGCCTTAGATGGGATTTCCAACACTGGCTCCACCAATTATTGACTTTGTGACCTTAGGCAAATTGCCTAATCATTCTGTGCCTGTTGTGAGGATTAAATGAGATAATGTATGTAAAGTACCTAGCACAATGCCTGGAAACCATAAATAACTATTGGATAAGCAGAAATAAAAAGGGACTTGATAGCATTTAACAACCATTCCATTTTTTTATTTTTAGATAAACTGGGAATAAAAGAATAGCATCAGAATATGACAAAGACTATGTCTATCTCACACCGTAAGGATTATGCTTAGCAATAAAACACTAATAAAATTCCTAATACAATCAAGAGTAAAACAAAGGTGGCATTACCTAGAATTAGCCAAACTGCAAGGTTAAAGGCATAGGTTGCTAGGTCTGTCTGTTAGTTCTAATACCAACACCAAGGAGTTTGGTTCCAACTCCAGGGTTTTCAGAAAGAGTTCATATACAATCACCATCACTTGTAACACGAAGTTCAGAAGTTTCCAGAAACTATCCTCAGTTTCTTTAATTTGCTAGAAGGATTCACACAGAATTCACTGAAAGCTATTATATACAGATATATACATGATTAATTACAGGGAAAGTAAACAAATTAAAATCAACCAAAGGGAAAGACTTACAGGGCAGGGTCTTGGGGAATCTAAAGGAGAAGCTCTGTAATCTCACGCTGTGTTACCCTTTCCTCAATGATGTGTGATAATATACGTGGAGTGTTGCCAACCTGAAAGCTTATTTAAGCTTTGTGTGCAGAGTTTTTCCTGGGGTTTCATCTATCCAGGCATGATTGATTGACTGACCATGTTGTTGAGCTCAGTCTTTACCTCCCCCATCCCAAAGGTCAGTCTGATATCATATGGACTAAGGGCCCACCAAGAGGCACCTCATTAGCATAAACTATTAGTTGTGTCCAAAGGGCTTACCATGAACAATACTCTTCTTACTCAGGAAATTCTAAGGATTTAAAACTTACCTCCGAGGAGTTGCGGACAAAAACTAGACCTCTCTTTTTAGGCAAGGCTACATTCTTTACCACACATCTATTTTTGCTATTAATTTTCTTTCGGACATTCCAGTCAATATAGTTATTGAGGTATAGTCTAAAAATATCCATAATTGGAAAAAATATATTTAGACGTGCTGTTATTCTCTACCTTGTAGTCGTAATAGTGTCAATTGCAAAATTGAATCTATTATTCAGATCAGTACCAAAAAAAAGTTATGATAAGTGAAACTGGCTCAAAACAAACAAAAAACTCCTTAGGATTCTTATATCATTCTTATTAAAGATATACATTAAAGAGAGAGCTGACATCTTTCTATCCAAGCTATATGTCACTTACTTCATCAGTTACCTCTTAATTTACAAAGCATTTTATAAAATAAATAGGTGCTAGTATTTTAACAATATATTTTTGGTGGATATTAAAATATGATTATTTTCATTTCTCATGATGAATTTTGTTAATAAATTTTCTAAAAGTAATTTATTATTAGATTCCTTGGAAGGAAAGAAACTTACACAGACATAACTGTATTTTCTCCTGTTTGCTAATTAAGGTTTCCTATTTATCCATCATTTTAAGCAATTTGATTATGAGGTGATTTAGTGTAGCTTTGTTCATGCTGCAACTCATACTCAGAGTTTGTTAGACTTCTTGGGTCTGCAGATTTCTAGGTGTTTTTATCAAATTTGAAAATTTGTCTGCGTTATTTTTTCAAATTCTTCTGTATTCTCTTTTTTCCTTAAGGGACTTCAGTTACAGATGTATTAGGCTGTCTGAAGTTGTCTTATAACTAACTGTTCTATTCATTTTTTTTCAGTATTTTTCTCAGTGTGTTTCATTTTGGGTAGTTTCTATTACATATCTTTAAGTTCGCTAAGTCTTCTGAAGCATATAATCTGCTGTATATCACAGAAACTATAATTTTCATCTATAGAAGTTCAATTTGGGACTCTTTTATGTATTTTCTGTCTCTACTAAATATACTCAATTTTCCTCTACCTTTGTGAATATATATTTCATATACCTTGTCTATTTTTTACTTAGGTTAGAGAAGAGAGAAAAGGCAACACTTACTACTACATCTTTTCCAGAAGCAAAATTCCTGTATAATCAATTTCCACTTTTTTCTGTAAATGGTATTAAGTTCCATTTAGATGTATAATTGAATTATAACCTCTTGCTATTCATGTTCATGTTACTGTCATGAAATCCGTTTGAAACTTTCCATTTTTAATATTTTACAACAGTGAGAATTAATATTAAAGGAACATAAATTCTCCTTAAATCAAAATGCCACTAAGTTATAGGGTGGTACTGGAGGAAGATTTAACAAAATTATTCTAAAATATATTTAGAAAACATAAATAATATGCAAAGAAGTATTGAAAAGAAAATAGGAATAAGAGTTTAATCTCCCCACAAAATAAAATATGGCATAAGAATAGGAAGATCAATGAAATAGAACAGTAAGACCAGAAATAGTTCCTAGTAAGGCAATAATTTAATATAAGGCATGGAAAATATAAATAGGTAAGTGATGGATCATTTAATAAATGTCACTGTAATGAAGAATTAACAATAATAAAACTATTACTGCACTACTTCATACCACTAATCAAAATATATTCCAGAATGAATTATATAAGTACATTAAAAAGTAAAACTGGTAGAAAATTCAGATGAATGCCATGTATTCTAGTGGTAAATAAAATACTAATTATAAACTCAAAGCACACAAATAATAATGGAAAATATTAGTAGATTTGAAAACATTAAAAAGTATTTCCTCCACTTGGAAGAATACATAAATAAGATAAAATGGCAAACTGGAAAATTATAATATGTGAAAGAAAAAAGAATTCTTATAATAAAAAACCTCTTATAAAATCAATAATAAAATTATCAAAAACTCAATGTAAAATAATGTGGGCAATATATATTTTTAACAATGCATATAAGAACCCAAAATAATAAACATAGGAAGAGTATTTATTGTAGTAGCAATACAAAATAAGAACTATAGATCAAAAAGTACATTATGACCTCAAAAGTTATAAAGCTTAAAAATCTCAGGGTGGTGAAGGTAATAGAAAAAGTCTTGTATTGTTGGTGGAGGTAATGTTTTTAAGTTGGGGATAATAACTTGGCAATATGTATATTAAGAACCTTGACAATGTTGCATCATTTAACTAATGAAAATTATGTTCTTAAAGTCCATATAAAGAAATAGAACACTCATAATATAGTTTAAATAAAAAGACAATAAAAGAAATGCATGTGCTATCTAACATACTAATTCAATGAGAAAATATACCAAAGTGTAGATGGTGGTTCTCTCCACATTTTGGAAGTGTGGCTGATTTTTATGAAATAATAATATTTTTCATCATGAAATGATTCATCAGTTGTTAGGTTTCTTTTTTATTTGTTCATCTTTAATTTATTATTTATTCTCAGTATAAGGCAAGCACTCTATTGAGGTGGTGATGGGGGCTATGTTCTGTAAGAGACAATACAGTAACCACTCCTCAGGATGCTAGCATACATTCTGGAATGACAAAAAGTCTCTAAAGAACTCTGAGGCTAAAATAATTTCTCTCTCTCTCTCTCTCAAAGTCTGTCACTGTGAAGTTTAATCCTTCTGCTGATAGTCAGGCAATTTCAGCACTAACTTCTTAAAGCTGGACAGGGGCGGGGGATAGCATGCTTTTTCTGGACATATGTTCCTCATTATGTCAGTCCCTTTATAGCTACCACTTCAGGGTTACCTTGAAGGAAACACGCTGGAGAGCCAGAAGTTGGGTAGTGTTCACCAGAGAACCATGTTACAGTATGCAGTGTGTTAGGAGGAGATGCTTTATTTCTCAGAGGTGGTCCTGCAACCCTGTGCCTCTAAAATGAGTAGAGATGCTTCTCTATACATAAACCTTCAAAAGAAGTCCTACCACTGCAGAAAAGTGCATCAACTTCATGTGGTTCTCAAAAGAATATACATTAAATACTTAGTAAATAACTGCTAAATGGATAAATGGAGAATGAATGAAGCAGTGCAGTACCTTTACCTGGTGTCTGTTGCAAAGGTTTTAACCTTCATTTCCTTTAGCATCACTTTGTGAGATTTTTTTTTTTTATATATGGTTTTCCAGATTCACCTCTAGAAATATAATTGCATCAGGTTTCAGTAGGGACCTGTCAGGGCTGCCACAGACAGATATATATGCTACTCACTGAACAAGAATGGTGAGTCATAGAGGCAGGTGGATTCTGAAATTCAACCTAGGCTTTTGGAGTAGGCTAAATTTGCAGAGGAAGGGATACTTCTGTTTTGTTTTGTTTTGTTTGTTTTTTCTAATTCACACAAAGGTGTGCCTGATGCACAAGACATTAGAATACAGGGATGCATCTTCTCAGAGGTACAACCTTTTTCTATTCATAAAAAGATGCAGTATAAACTCCTATAGCCCTGGGTTCAGGCATCAGGATTTTGTTTAAAATTCCTCAGGTAAAATCAGTAAATAATTATGGTTAAAAACCACAGGGTACCATCACCTGTTGCTAGCACTGAGCTCAAATTCTTCTCTGCACCATCGGGTTCCTCTCTGACCAGATAATAACTGTTGCTCTCTGACCTCTGAGTCTCCCCTCCACCTGTGCTCCGCCTCCACTCTCACATAATCCCACCAACACCTTCTTCCCGCAATCTGTGAACTGTAGTTTTATAGTTTCTATATAGTAATCAAGTTCAGTGTTTTGAGTAACAAATTACATAGTACAACTTGCAGGAAACGGGACCACCACGCTGCAGAAAGTTGAGATCAGGAAGGCTGTGGCTTCCCTCTAACCCCGTATTTGTCACAACAGGAATGCTAGTTATCCTGGGAGGGTAATGGGCAAAAAAACTGTTGCCACATGGCTTTTATCGTCCATAAAAATTAGATAATGTCATTCAGTTCAGTCCAACCAAATATAACTTGTTTTTGATAATCTTCTATGTGTTAGGAAATCTGAGTAATAAAAATGGGAGGAAGATATAGTGTCGGAGGCCGCGCTGGCTCCGGCAGGTCCAGGGGTCCCTGAAGGATGGACGGCGTCGGCGAAAGAGAGTGAGAGAGCCCCGAGATCCTTTCTGACCACCAGGCAGGCACCTCCGTCCTGTCGGTTTTGGTGTCTTTATTTATAGGTCAAAAGTTAACATGGCATCAGGAAATGGAATTTTTACAATGGATAGCTCTTTGTGATAAGATGTTTTTGGAAAATGTGCAGAAACAGGTTTTACAGAGGTCTTCTTGCAGAACAGCCCCAATTATAGTGAGGTTGAGAAACTAAGAAAATAACAAGGTGTTCACATTATAATAACACTAAGATTAAGTCATAGGTTTGTAGATACTCTTATCCATCCTCATCACAGCTGCCAGGGTAAGGGAAGGTGTTTGTGGAAAGTAGGCCTTAGGGAAGCGGCTGCTATACACCATCAGGTAGCAAAGGTGCATGTACTAACTTATCTTCTGCCCTCATCTGTTCCTTCTCTCTAAGTTAGGCTCTTTGTCTCCGGGCAAGACTTGGTTTTCCAGTTATATGCTTTATTGCATCAGAGAGCCAACCATACCTTTAAAGAGTTTAGCTTATTTCCAATACATAGAATAGCCTCTTTGAGTGCATTTACCTTTGTGTCTACTTTTATGATTTCTTGAATAGCTAGGACATAAGAGACATTTTTGGTTAGTTGATTTGCATGTTGAGGTGTATGAACATCTTGGACTAATGCAACAGTAGGAACAGAATTGTACATGTAAAGGTCAATCTTTTATGACTAGGGGTCATTAGCCTGTTCATAGCTCAAGGGAAAGTATGGAGGGAAACAGGAGCTGCTGGAGATACGATGTCTGTTCCCATAATCAAAAGAAGAAGTTCCCACAATAAGTTCCTTCACAAGGTGCAATCATCATACCAGGGCCGGAATAAGGGGACAAGTCACTCCCGATATTGATCAACAAGGTACCTTAGGGGTCAGTGCTCAAGCAGAAATAATTGAGTGGGGGTGGATATCGGTCATCATCTGATTGGCAAGAGACCGTGCAAACTTGCTTTAACCTCACCAGGAGTTTTCTCGACTAGTGGGCTCAGAATGGCTCCCAACAGGATAGCCCTTACAATGTAGAGGTGCTAAAGAGGAATTAAAGACATGGGAGATACCCCTTTAGGATCTTCCCTTAGTTTCTCATCACTATATCTGGGAAAACTCAGGGGGAAAAAGATAATATCAAAATCTGGGAAGAATATGCATGAAATTTAAGGTATATGAAAGAAGAAATCCTTACAGAAAATAATCCAGAAGGAAGAAAGATAGTACAGAAAATTATCACTTGAATAATGTCTTAAAAGGTGAAGTGCTACAGGAAAAGACAGAAGCAAGAAGCACTGTGGTGGTTGTAAATACTGGACTCGAGATATCCCAAACTCACTTTAATAAGAGTGACGGAAAGACAGAAAAGAAAATAAATAATCCCTCCATCACGTGGGAGTTGCCAAATGTGTTTTTTCCAAACAGTGGACTTGAGCTAAAAGCTGTGCATACCTACCTCAGGTATACATGCATCCATGTGTATCGTTGAAGATATCTTGTGTTTTCCTGGACAACTCAGCAATTTGGCTTCCTATCCCAAGGAAAGGAGATAATCTAGATGAACTTATTTGTAAATACATGCTGACTTTCTCGGATTTTTTTTTTTAATTTAGGTTATTTTTTGACAGAGAGAGAGAGAGAGAGAGTAAGCAAGCAAGGGAGGGGGCAGTGGGAGAGAATCCTGAGCAGGCTCCACACTGTCAGCACAGAGCCTGACATGGGGCTCGAACTCGCAAACCATGAGATCATGACCTGAGCTAAAATCATGAGCTGGAAGTCCAATCAACTGAACCTCCTAGGCACCCCTCTGGGATTTTGTTTTAAATCAGGTGGGAAAAAAATCAAAAACAAAACCAAAAACTCTCCGTATTGAAAGTAAACAAAAGTAAGAACTGATTAGATTGCTTCTGAATTTCAGATGAGCAGATGGAAGTTTAAAAATAAATCAATACACAACAAAAGCCTACATGTGAATATTAAAAAAAATAGTGTAAATCAGAAAAATGAAACATCATCCTGTAGTCAAAAGGGGAAATAATACCTCTGAATAAGTTTAATATAGGAAACAGAAGAAAAACATACAATGAGATAAACACACATTCATCATAATGACTAAACTAAAAAGTCTTGATAGGAATGTGGCACAACCAGAACTCTCATATATTATTGTGGGGAATATAAAATGGTACAGCCACTTTGACAACAAACCTGGTAGTGTCTTCGAGTTTAAAACATGTACAACTTTCCAGTTGATTGCCATACAACTCAGCCCTTCCACTTCTACATCTTTAATCCAGAGGAATGAGAACATATTTCTTTTTTTTCAGTTTATTATTTTTGAGAGAGAGAGAGAGAGAGTGAGAGCATGTGCATGAGCTGGGGGGCGGGGGAACAGCAGGGAGAGAGAGAGAATTCCAAGCAGGCTCTGCACCATCAATGCAGAGCCTGATGCAGGCTCAAACTCATGAACAGTGAGATTATGACCTGAGCTGAAATCGAGAGTCAGATGCTTAACTGACTAAGCTGCCCAGGCACCCTGAGTGAAAACATATTTCTGTGAAAAGGCTTGCATGAGAGGCAAATAGTTCTGCAAACTATTAGGACTGTTTCTTAATAATAGCTGAACACAACCCAAATATCTATCAGTAGGTTAATAGATTTTTAAAAATCATAGTATAGTTATATAGAGAGAAACTACTCAGCAACAACAAGGAACAAACTGCTAATAAACATAACTAGTAAATGAATCTCATAAGCAGTACTCTGAAAGAAGCTTGCAAAAACAGTATATGCTGTATGGTTGAATTTGTATTAATTTCTTGACCAGGAAATTAAATGAAATTGACTAGGAAGAACTATGAGGGAACTTTTTAGGTAGATAATAGGGATTTGGGTCACTTGGTATATGTATTAGTCAAAATTCAATGAATGGCTTAAGATTTGTGCATTTTATTGTATGTAAACTAAGCCTCAGAAAAGCAGAAAACAAATAGAGGGTGCCAAGGTGACTCAGTTGGTTAAGTGTCCACCTCTTGATTTCGGCTTAGGCCATGATCTCAGGGTCATGAGATTGAGCCTTGAGTCAGGCTCCACACTGAGTAGGAAGCCTGCTTGGAAGTTTCTCTCTCTCTCTCTCTCTCTCTCTCTCTCTGCCCCTGTCCCACGTGCACTGTCTCTCTCTCAAAATAAATAAATAAACATAAAAAGAAAAGTATTGAATTCTACTTAATTTTCTACTTAGTTCTAAACATGCTGAAGTGTTTAAGGATACAGTATTATATTAGCTATCTATTGCTCTGTAAGAAATTGCCCCAAAATGTGTTGCCTTAAAACAACAAACATTTATTATAGTTTTTATGGGTGAAGAATTTGAGAGCAATTTAGCTAGGTGTTGTCGGTGCAGGCTCTCTCAGGACGTTGCAAATCAACATAATAGGAGAAGCTAACCTGAATGCTTGACTGACATTGGAAAATCCTCTTCCAGGCCACTCACATGGCTGTTGACAGGAGTCTTCTGCTCCTCATTATGTGGGTCTTTCTACAGCACTGCTCATGACATGATAGCTGGCTTCCCCTAGAGTGAATAATCCAAGGAAGATTGCAAAGCAGAAAGCTTGGTGCCTGTCATGATCTAGCCTTAGAAGTCACATATGCTGTATCCTTTCCTACAGTCCAAACCTGATACAATGTAGAGGGGTCTCACCTTAAATGCATCCAAAAAAGACAGATTGATAGATAGATAGATAAATAAATATACTCCTAGACATGAAATAATGCATATATTGCAAAATATTAACAATCTAGAATCTGTGTGGTAGGTATATGCATGTTCACTGTACAACTTTTTCAACTTTTGTATATGTTTGAAAATTTTCATAATAATGTAGAATATTGGGGAAAATCACTTAATTCTAAAGAGATAGGGGAAGACTAGCCTCCTCTAACTAGAAAAGGTAATTTATAAGAAGAACTCATTCTAATTTAAAGCCAAAGATATTGAAGAGCGATGGTTAAAATAAGACATGGATACTGTTCCAGGGGCTGGAATGGAAGAAGTATTCCCATGGGGTGACCAGCAGACAAGCCTGAAAAGCATCAGGATGGACATTGCCATCTAACCCCCAAATGTCATGGAAGACAGCAAGATACTTCCCATGTGTGTAGGTGACACACGTGGTGGCAAAATGGAAGCTGCTGTAGGGTTAGGATTCATGAGAGGACAGCAATGGCCTGTGTCACTGAAAATTGACATCTGAAGACCAGATAGGAACAGGGCATTTCAATGGACGCTGATGCAAATTAATAACAAACATCTGGGGGCACCTGGGTGGCTTTACATCCACCCAGGATGGTTGTAAGCATCCAACCCTTGATTATGGCTCAGGTCATGATCTCATGGTTCCTGGGATCTAGCACAGAGCTGACAGCACAGAGCCGGCTTAGGTTTGTCTCTCTCCCTCTCTCTCTCTGTGTCTCCCGTACTCATGCACACATGTGCATGTGCTTTCTCTTCCTCTCTCAAAATAAACAAAAAAAATATTTAAAAAATAACAGAAGTGCCCAGGTGGGTCAGTCGGTTAAGTGTCCAACTTAAGCTCAGGTCATGATCTCATGGTTTGTAGGTTTCCAGACCCACACTGGGCTGTGTGCTGACAGTGTAAAGCCTGGAGCTTGAGTTTCCCTCTCTCTCTCTGCCCCCTCACCCCCACTCACGTGTGTCCCCTCTCTCTCTCTCAAAAATAAATAAACACTAATTTTTAAAACAAAAATAACACATATCTAAATTAGATACAAACCCACGCTCACTCCTGGATATGGGTGAGGGGGTGAGGAAGACTAGCTAGAAACATAGAAACTCATAATTAATAATTAGTGGTTTTCTCTGGGCATTGTTGTCTTAAATATTTGGATTAGTCTTTCAAAGTTCCAAAGGAGATAGAAATATTTTTTATAATTGGCATTGATAATTTAATTAATTATAAAGACATGATGGAAAAGAATCATACAGATAGAAAAGTATCTTCGCTTGGAAATTACTATCAGTATTATCACAAGCATAGGTTTTTTTAAAGGTAATATGGCTTTTCTCAAAGGATACATTTCAAAGGATTTTCTTAGGAACAAAACTGTTCATACATAAAACACAACAAACAATGAAGTGCGACTCCAAGGTCTATATTTGACTCTGAGTGCCTATTATATATATAAAAAAAAAGTAACATGAATCATTCCATATGATTAAACCACATATTAATAGAGACAAACAGAAGCTCAAAATCACATGCACCCACACACAGGTTCAGAGTTTGAAATGGGAAGGAAAAAAGCAAGCCCAGAATTACTGAGAAATGGGGAGCGACAGACAAAAGCTAAAGATAGTGCTTGGGCTTTTGTTCTGTGCTCTGCCCCCATGGCCTCTCCAGTCTAGACAAGAGATCTTGGTGACAGACGGCAGAGAGAACCATATGTAGATGGAGCAATTCAGAACAGTAAGTCCAGGATAATGTGGAGCCTTGAACTGCCCCACCCCTGTAATTGTTAGCAGCGTAGATGAAACATCCTGAATCAGGGGTGATGCTGGTTGGGGTGGCTGATGGCTCACACTGCCTCTAAGAGGCAAAACCCAGCTGCCAGAGGTCTGTCTCTCACCTTTCAAGGAGGATTGCTAATCTTGACCCGATATGTTTTAGGGAAAGTTAAGCATCAAATGAAAGACAACCACTGAGTGTATGTTAAGGCCATGGTTTACTTTTTGAATTTTTTTCATAAAATATTTTACTTTGCTTTCTACTTTCACTTTTATTCTTGGTCAGGGGACCTACGTCATCTCTTTTTGAACAAGTAATAGAACCTCAGGGGTTATCTTTTTCCTGTATTTCCCTTGATAACATGCATGGCAAAATGAAGAGGAGGTCAGCCTGGTACTGACCAGAGAGCAGTGTGCCCATATAGCTGAGAGAAGATCCAGCCTCCGACTGGATTTGTGGTTCTCACAATCAGAAGCCCTGTAAAGACAACATTTCAAGGTGTGGCAGGATTTCCTGGAGCCTGATGAGCATGTCACCAAAATAACTGAGAAAACAAACAGACAAACAAACAACCTTACCAATGAAATTATGCTATAGAAATATAAAGAGGTGCACTATTTTAGGAATCTCATTTTTTTTAAATTAAAAATGTAGATTCTTCTTGTAACACAAGAGACAATTTGTACATTAACATTCTCTGGCTTTCAGATGCTGGAATTTCTTAAAGCAGGGCCTACCTGTATTTAATGATGCTGATTGCTCTAGGCAAATCCTACCTCCTCACACCAAGACAAGAACAAGATCTCCTGAGGAACATCCTCACTAAGAACTCTAGTGTCTAAGGACACATTAAGGCAGCTGTCTGTTCAGAAGACAAGCAATAAAATATTCTATAAAGATACCCAGTTAAATTTCCAATTAAAATGATTTAGTGCCTTCATTTTTTAAGTTTTCCCAAGGTTTGCTGATGACTAAAATTATGTAATGAAGCTTTCAAGGTTTTAAATCTGCTAATTAATCTCTGCACCTTTACAATAACCCAGAGCAATAAAAGGCACAATGAAAAGAAGCAGATTAATGTACAAGTGGATTAACCCTTAAGAGGCTGGTCTCTTGCAGCCTTGCCAGCTGGTGGTTTAAAGTGGGTCAGAGTATCATTTGGCCATGTGAGGAGCTAGAAGCATCATGAGTGTCTCTCCCATAGCACCTGGGTCAGAACTGATTCTGCTTCTACTGCAGTCCCTACTGTGATGCCTGCTAAGAGCCAGACTTCTGTGATTCAAAAGCAAGTAGGGGTGGGAGGGGAGAACAAGAGCACTGTGGAGTCCTGAAGGGTAGAACATTCCAGAACAGTTCAGTGAATGATTTAAAGGATTCTGAAAAAGCATGAAGGATGAAAGTCTGTGAGGGATATCCAGAAACCTCAGTCTATATGTTGAACTCACACAGATATGAAGTGGAAAGCTCCTGTTAACTGACCAAACATGCCTGAAGCATAGAGAGAGATACTTTAAGGCAAAAGAATACTGTATAGCTGTGGTAAGAAACTGAGTTGTACTCAAAGGGAATGTTTGTTATCTCAGACTGGAGTTAACAAGGAGCTCAGATATATTTGCTTTACTGTTACGGTTATTAACCGTGGTTATTTGCATGGGTAGGTACCTGTGCCTATTTTTACCTACTGTCTCTCAGCTTCCAGACCAAATTCTGTGGTGCTCTGGGATGCTGGGGCTGGAGTCTGCAGTATGTATTTCTCAGATTCCCTTGCTAGAAACTACTGGCTTCCATTTAGATTCTGCTAATGGAAGGTACTCAAGTAGAGGGAAGTGGGGAAGTAGAGAAATTTCTTTGTATTTTCCAACTCCTGCCAGCATCATTCAAGCACAGATGCAAACTACTTGCAGATTATTCCTGCTAGGAAACAGAGCTGGGATTAAGATTTGTCTCTGTTTGACTAAAAATATCATGTGACTTCTCCAGCTCTATACTTCCTCTCTGGTAGGGAACTGGGAGATAGCAACATCAGAAAACCCTAAGAGGGGTAAGGAGCATGTTTAGGAGTGCTGCATGCCACCGAAAGTGAGAGCTGAGAAGAGGCTGCTGGACATGGCACTTAGGGGTGTAGTAGTGGCCCTGTGATGACAGTTTAGGTAGGGTGATGGCAGGCAGAATTGTATGACTGACTGCATGGCCTTTGCCCCCTAGTGTTATAACCTTGATTGCTAGTTAGAACTTGTAATTTGCTTCTGGCCAATAGAATGTGACAAAGGTGAAGATATTATGCAAATATGATTAAGACTGTAATCAGTTAGATTCGAGCTCTTTAAGAAGGAGGTTAACCAGAGTGGGCCTGAACTAAGTAGGTGGTAGGTGAGGCTTTTAAAAGGAAACAAAGAAGGGGTGATGGGCATGAAGGAGAGCACTTGTTGGGATGAGCACTGGGTGTTATATGGAAACCAACTTGACAATAAGCTATAAAAGAAATAAATAAATAAAAGGGAACAAAGATCAGAGATATTCTCTTCCTGCCCTGGAAAAAGAAAACAAATTGCTCTATTGTAAACTGTCTGTGGAGTGGCTTGGCCTCTAGGAGCTGAGGGTCTCAGTCCTACAACTCCAGGAAATGAATTCTGCAACAACCATGTGAGTTGGAAACAGCTAAAAACCTCAGATAAGATGACAGGATTGGATAACACCCTGAATTCTGCCTGGCAAAACCCGGAGAAGAGAACCCAGCTAACTCATGCCCAAACTGACCCATGGAAACTGAGAGAAAATAAATTGATTTTGTTTGAAGTCCCTAAGTTTGTGGTAATTTGTTATGCCATGATAGAAAACTAATACAGGGACAGAGGCCAAACTTCAAGTAAACACCCGTACACACACTCTATTCCTCCAGCCACTGGCTGAATGGAATCCTGATCCATCATTTAGTATCATGCTGCCTAAAACAGCCTACTGCTAAAACCCAGTCAGCAGACAGGGTCCCACTAGCCCGCAGTCTCTCCCCAGATCATACCTGGGTTCACATGTCCTTTTGAAAATTTACATCAAATTTCTGGCTTTACTCTCTTATGTTCCAGTCCCATATTCTTATCATTACAATATCTTAAGAAAAAAATAATAAGGTAGTGTCATCTGAATATTTTTATTGCTGTTATTTAATTATTATAAATAAAAAAAGACTAAGGAAATTCTTTAATTCACTTATAATATAGAGACTCTTGCTAAACAATAACAAAATAAAACCTGTGAAAAGCAATCAGCAATAACAATACAGAAACAAAAGGTTGCCATTATAAATTTGAAGTCTCAGCAATTGAAATGGAAATTAATGTTGTTCAGGAAGCTTTCCTATATGACTGGTTAGTTTCTTTCCTCTACCAGACAGTACTTCCCCATGGTAGGCATGATGGCAAAAGCATCCATGACAAATTCACAAAGGGATACACAGCTACCTCTATAATAAACAAGCTAAAGCAGAAACTGGTAGCATCATCATGTACAGCCGAGCTGAAACTTCTTAAGAAAGCAATCTGAATAACCTTGTCACATCCATTTTCCACACTTTTCGTTTGGCAAACGCTCTGTGTCCCCGTGAAGCCTCATTTCCCCATCTATTGCCAAAGGCTACCATTTCATATCACACATCAAAGCGTGAGAAATGTCAAGGTAATGAAAACTGACACCGTGGTAAAGAGAAGGTGAGCCACAGCCATTGTGGGGAAAGTGAGGTCAAGGTCCTTTCAGCAGAGCAGTGCATCATCCTGGCTTTCCTGAAGCTGTGTTTGCCCAAGAGCTGGACTCTACACAAGAATATGCCTCTTGACTGGCAGCCACAGAACACAACTTGGGACTCAAAATGAATTCAGTGGCAAGATAGGCAAAACAGCTTCTATATTCAAAACCAAAATCACTCTGGACCTTGAATGATTTATTATGTATTTGAAATATCCTTGGCTTACCTTAATAAACTGACTATTGAACTTTTATCCATACATCTGGCCAAATGCATTTAAATCTTCTCAAAGAGAATTATATGTTAAATTATGAATTTGGCTTACTAGCTACCTCTTGCAGAAACAGAGCCATGTAAGTAGAGATTTTGGGAGTCTGAAGGCTTTGGTTCTTATACAGATCAAACACTGGGTCTTTGGCCAAGTCACAGAATTTCTTTCTCCACTTTTCAATTTCAAAGAGTGAACTCTATTTCAGACCTTGAACTTATGTGTAGTTCTATTGCCAGGGACTCTCTAACACAAAGACAAATGTTGGCACCGAGTCCAAAAAGGACACTCAAGATAGTGATGTAATCGAGGTAATGAAAGATGGTCATTTGGAATGACTGATTTCAGTAGTGAATTCACATACTGTTACAAAGCCTTCCAGTGCTGTATAGGTGAGATAGTTGTGTTTGTTCAGAGGCAAATTAACTCCCAAAGGAAGATAATTTGGGGGCTAAGAAGATTGGTATTCTTATTTAGGGTGAGGAATACCTCTTGACTGAACATTCAGAGATTATATCTGGATAAAAAGTATGCGGTAACAGGAGTGAAGATAGAAACTGAACCAGCCAACGAATATATGCTTTTATAAAGAGGGTCTCATGCCATTCTTTTCTTTAGACTTTTTTTGCACTATTGTTATTTGGTACTTTACCAGGATTATAAATAGTACCAAACTTCCAGCCCTGGTCTATTTCTTATTCTGCTCTGGTTTAAGTTGAAATTCATATCCCTTCATCGTTGATACTGGAGGTAGAACAAGAAACTGGAAAGCATTCCATCTCCTGTCATCTATACCGATCCACCATTCCTCAGTTCCCCACCCATACCTGAGCTATGACTTCAGCAGCCAGGTTTGTCATCCTCCTTCCAATTCTGAGTTAGTCCCTCTCACCAAACACCAGGTTCTCTAAAAAACAAACAAACAAACCTTAGTTTTTGGGGCACCTGGGGGCTTCAGTCAGTTGAGTGTCCGACTTCGGCTCTGGTCATGATCTCACCATTGGTGAGTTGGAGCCCCGTGTCAGGCTCTGTGCTGACAGATCAGAGGCTGGAGCCTGCTTTGGATTCTGTGTCTCCCTCTCTCTCTCTGTCCCCTTCTGACAGCTCATATTCTCTCATTCTCTCTCAAAAATAAATAAACTTAAAAAAAAAAACTTTACTTTTTTAGAGCACTTTTAGATTCATAGCCAACTAAAGGGAAACAGTAGGATTTCCCATATACTTTCTGTCGCTACACACGTAGAGCCAACCCATTATCAACATCCTCCCACCAGAGCCGTGTATTTGTTATAGCTGATAAACCTTCACTGGCACATCATTACCACCCAAAGTCTGTAGTTCACATCACAGTTCACTCTTGGTGTTGTATGTTCTATGGGTTTGGACATAGATATAGTTACATGTATCTATTATTAAGGTATCATACAGAGTGTTTTCACTGCCTTAAAAATCCTTTGTTCTGTGCTTATTCATCTCCCCCTGACAACCTTTGGCAACCACTGATCTTTTACTGTTTGCGCAGTTTTGCCTTTTCCAGAATGTCACATATTTGGACTCAGAGAGTATGCAGTCTTTTCAGATTGGCCTCTTTCATTTAGTAATATGCATCTAAGGTTCTTCCCTATTTTTCTCATGGCTTGATAGCTCATTTCTTATTACAACTGAATAATACTCTATTGTCTAGATGTACCACAGTTTATCCTACTGAAGTGTAGCTTGGTTGCTTTCAAGTTTTGGCAGTTATGAATAAAACTGCTATAAATATCTGTGTGCAAGTTTTTGAATGGACATAAGTTTTCTTTGAGTAAACACCAAGGAGTGCAATTGCTGAATCTTATCATAACTATGCTTGGTTTTGTGAAAATCTATCAAACTGTATCCCAAAGTGTCTGCACCATTCTGCATCTCACCAACAATGAATGAGGGTTCCTGTTGTTCCACATTCCCATCAGCATCTGGTGGGGTCTTGTAATGGATTTTGACCCTTGTGATAGATGCGTATGTCATTGTTTTCATTTCCATTTATTGTTTTCATTTGCATTTCCCTAATCTCATATACCAAACATCTTTTCATATGAGATTCTGTACTCCAAAAACTGGAAAGTATTTTTTTAATTTTTCAAAACTTTACTTATTTTGAGGGAGGAGCAAGCAGGGTAGGGTCAGAGAGAGAGGCGAGAGAGAGAATCCTAAGCAGGCTCCACACTGTCAGCACAGAGCCTGGTGTGGGTCTTGAGTTCACAAACCATGAGATCACGACCTGCCGAAATCAAGAGTCAGATGTTTAACTGACTGAGACACCCAGGCTTCCCAAAACTAGAAGATATTGAAACTAAAAGAGTAGTATTAATATTCCCTTCAGGGATGTGTCCTTTTTTGGTAAATTCCAACTAGCTACTTAAATATTTAATCCATCAGCCCATCAAAATATTTAGTGGAAGGAAACATTTTTTTTTTTATACACGAAGAGGCAACTGTTTCTTAAAAGCAATAAATGATATGCCTGATGAGGGGCACCAACAGTACATTTGTTCAGAGGATTAAGCACTTAGAATTGGAGTTCAGAGAATGTTCTGTGGGAGGATTCAAACAGGAAAACAGTACTGGAGGAAGTATTCTATGAAAGGCGAGTGTTATTTGCAAAGACAGAGGATGTTGCCTATGGATCCTTTCCTAATCCTACTCTCCTCCCTACTCAGTGCTTAACAACTTCCAAAAACCAACTTTTGCTTCTCTTTATAGGTGTATGACATAAATCTCAACCACTGCTTACTTCTGGCTTCAGGCAATAAAGTTATAAATTGAAAGTAACATCAGCTACTAGGCTGTTCCAGAGATTAAAAGACTACATGTATACAAAAGAAACCAGCGCAGTGATTTGCCTAGAACATAGAAGCCAGTCAAAAAATATTTCCTTTTCTTTTGCCTATTCAGAACTTTTATTTACCTCGTGCCAAGGCATTGTAAGTGTACAGGGAACAAAAAAAAAAAAAAAAAAAAAAATNTTCTAGTCTTGACTCACCACATAAGCAGCTGTGTGGTCTGGGGTGAATAATTTTGGCCTGCCCCAGTTGGTTTCCCTTTGAAATGAGAAGGATGGCCATGAACTCTAAGGTTGCTTCCAGCTCAGTGATTCAAGACTTTGCATTGCTGAGCATCACCGAGGGAATGTTTTATCATAAAAAGCAACGAAGAGAGAAAGATAAGCAGCACCCTCAGGGGCCTCATGTTCCCCTATGCCCTTTACATTACCCGAAGCGTGTTGGGAAAATACCGTTTTTCTCGAGAGGACACATTTCAGACTGGTGTAGCCTCTGACTCAGACGTCAGACCAATGGTCTCCAGCAGGGCTTTCCAAAATCAGCTCTGAGAAGGACACCACACCTTGCCCGAGGATAGGAAAGCTGGCCGGATCATCCCACCCCAAAAGATAAGGACTCTGGAAGCAGATACTTCACAGGCTTTCTGAAGCTGTATGGGAAAAGGAACATGGCTGATGGATTTCCACCTTTCACAAAACAAGGAAACATTAGCCTTTTACTTGTTTTTCAGCCTCTGTGGGGGCTTTTCCTAAATAAGAGTGCCACCCTCACAGGTGGGGACACACTGCCACCTGCTGGCTCTATGCTATTTTACACCAAAGCATGCTTTCTTAGGACAAAGCAATGCAGACTGACCCAGACAGCCTGTTAGACAATCAGAAAATGCCAATAGTTTCTAATCTATTAATGATGAGTGTATGACCAAAAATTGAGATCCTCATGGAGTAAAAAGGTTCAAGGCAATTCCTCTGTGGATAGTCAAGGTCATATGTTTGAAAGAGATCTTCACTAAAATTAGCACCCAAGGATATTTGAGGATTCCTTCCATAATTTTAGCATCTCATTTATGTTTAATAGGCATTTTTTTTAGCATGGATGAGTATTTTGAATACATTATGTCATGCGATGTTGAAAGAGCTTTATGACACATGGTACTTATTCATTTACTATTTACACATACAGCAAGAGACAATTAAACTGCATTCTTGTTAAACACTTCTGGCATTTGGTACTATTAGTTATTCAGATTTGCCCTCATTAATTTACACTATTAGGCTCTGTGATTAATCTTCTACTATTGGAATGGTGCAGAGGTTAAAAGTTAATACAGATATAAATGGAACAAGCTCTGTAATTTTATCAGGAAAGTGGTTTGAGGCTAAGAGTTCAGGAACATTTTATTTGAAATGGCTTTTGTGTTTCTCCCTCACTGATAGTGTTCTTTGGGTTTGGAGCCTTTAATCGCCTTTACCCCCTCCCCCTAAACTGTTCAGGGTGTGTGACGGGTTTCGTTGTCAATGTCTATGCTAGTGTATAATATTTAGTAGTGAAGTGGCTGTCTTTCACCTTGATATTCGGTCCACAGTAGAAATAATATTTAGGTTTTCATGCACGGCAAATCACATAGCTCCACGTTGCCTTGACTTCCCCCATTTTGAAGCTAGACTTTGGCTTTGAGTTTTCATAAAAGGTCTATTAAATTGTTGTATTTGGCTCTCTTTTTGCTCAAAAGAACAAGAAGGAAAAAAAAAAACCTCTTGGCATTTCTAGCCAACAAGGCTTTTAAAAATATTGATGTCCAGTCTCAGATCACTCCATTTCATAAACCTAATGGGGCAAGATACAAACTTACCCACCTACCACTTACTCTTCCCTTGGTGTGCCCTTCCTCTCTCTTTCAAGAGACTGTACCGTATTCTCCAAAGTTATGGAAACATTAAAAACAAAAAGAAGAAGAAGAAGAAAGAAGGGAAAGAGGCAGAGTGATAGATGGTTCTTTTCCATGGATGAAAAAGGCCAGTGGGACTGAGACCCTCCTTCCCACATGGCAGAGCTTCCTCTGAGTGACCCAATAAAATGGGAACACTCTCAGTGGACAGTCAAACCACTGGCTGGACTCATTTTTACATACTGCCTTGTGCCCACATCTGTCTCCTCATGTTTTCCAGCCTCTTATTTACCAGACTAGGGGTGCTGTCTAGTTTGGAGAGGCAGTGCAGTAGAAGGGACATAACCCAACCTCTGGAGAGACACACACAGGGTAGGCACCCCCTTCTGCCATCTTACTATCTCTACATTCCTGGGAAAGTCACTTAGCTCTTTTATAAAATGGGACTCAGTCCCCATCTTGCACAGTTATTAAAGGCACAAAGAGAACATAATTATATATTCTCTCTATGGAACACTTGCCGTGTGTGCCAAGCACTATGCCAAACATCTCGCATGAAATAACTGATGCTCACAACAACCTCTTTATTATCATCATCCCCATATTACAGATAAGGAATTGAAACAGAAGACAGGCTCAGTCATTTCCCCAAGGTGAAAACACTGAGAAATCTTAAGCCCTCCCACCAAAGCAGATAACAGTAAGCCCTCCTACCAAAGCAGATAACAGTAAGCCCTCCCACCAAAGCACATCTATCTTCGGAGGTGTAGGTCATTTCATGACATGGACTCCTTGCCTGGGTACTGCCTGGAAAATAGCAAATGAGAAATACATCATCAGCATTATGTTAGCCAAGCACATAGACAAAGTCTCATATATCTGACTTTCCCATCCCCCTTGACATTGTCCTCTGCCCAGAGCAGGCTTTAGGGATTATGTGTGGCTTGCTTGCTTGCTTGCTTGCTTGAATTGTCATCCTAATAATACAAACACGTGTATATATGCACTTAACCCAAGAGTTTCCTGGGGTTGCTATCACAAAGTGCCACAAACTGGGTAGTTTAAATAACAGAAAATTATGGTCCCACAGTTCTAAAGGCTCAGAATCTAAAATCAAGGCGTTAGCAGAACTGTGCTGTCTATGCAACCTTTGGCATTCCTTGGCTTACAGATACATCATTCCAATCCTCCATTTTCATGTAGCATTCTTCCTGTGTCTCTTTTCACATGGCTGTTTCTTATAGGACACTATTTGTACTGCTTAGGGGCTCACACTATTCCAGTATGATTATATCTTAACTAATTAAATCTGCAATGGCCCCATCTTCAAATAAATGCATGTTCTAGGGTACTGGGGGTTAGAACTTCAACTTACCTACTTTGGGGGAAATAATTCAACTCATATCAAGAATCATTTCTCCTTATCCATACCTGGGTGATCTCAACTGAGCAAATGAACCCTGAGAATCTAGAATCAGATAGACCTGTGTTCAAATGAAGCATGTATCTTTGGGAAAGTCATTTAATTGATTGAATCTTAGTTTTTTGATCCAGAAAGTGAAGATAAAGCACCTATCATGAGTTGTTGTGATCTTTTTAAAAAATTTTTTTAATGTTTATTAATTTTTGAGAGACAGAGCATGAGCAGAAGGCGTCAGAGAGAGAGGGAGACACAGAATCCAAAGCAGGTTCCAGGCTCTGAGGTGTCAGCACAGAGCCCGATGTGGGACTTGAACTCACAAACCATGAGACCATGACCTGAGCCAAAGTCAGACGCTTAACTGACTGAGCCACCCAGGTGTCCCAAGTTGTTGTGATCTTTAAATGAAATAAGACAGATAGAATTCTGAGCACTGTTTCTGGCACATGCAAATCCTTCAGTGTGCATAGTAGTATTGTGTGCATTCTGCTGGAATCTCTGCTGGGAAGCACCGCTATAGAGATGGCTCTCACACCCACATCCCCACATCGACTGATGCTCAGAGCCTTTAGTTAGGTGATCACAAGCCCAGCCCTTCCTCCAGCCTCCTCTGCTCTCTTTTGAAAACCAGCAAATGGCATCTGCTTACCCATAACACAGAGTCAGAATACTCTCTCTGATCTAAAAGTTAGCAATTTCACTAGCTTCACACTATCCTTGGAAATCTATCACCCAGACTAAGTTGACTTTGCCTCTCATCATTGTCAGATTTGGCTTCTGATCACCCCACCATGTAGCACAGGAACTGGCTGCAGCTAAAGGAATCACTGAAGCAATCGCAAAGCAAGGGAAAAAAACAGTGATTTCAGTTATGCTGCTGGAGAAGCCAGTAGAGGAAAATTAACCCACCTCTTTAATCACAATTTTGCATCCTAGAATCTTCAGCTGACAGAAATGATAATCATTTGGTTCATTGATTCTGGGATTAATCACTGAAGTTAATCCTGGCATGTATTGATTCCATTTCTGCTGGCTGTAACTAAAGTGTTCAAATTACTTATTCCGACTCTGACAGCAATGGGTTCCCAAAACAAAGGAAGTCAAAGATGAGCTATTACACCTGACAGTTCTGCACAGCACCTAGTGACAGCGTTGACTACCCATCTCTCAGCAAGAGGAGCCCCTAATAGGGTAGGATCAAGTACCTGTTCTTGCTATTATACACTGGTGTTTTATAAAGTTGATCCATCAGTGTCTAGAAGAATTGGAAGTAGTTTTACCTCAAATATTCTAAACTCAAAATTTGGCTGCAAAGACAAGCAAATCATATAGGGAGCCCAGTAAAACAGGTCCATTTCACCAACTTGACTTCTGTCAGAAAACACCAGCGTCTGTTACGCTGAGGTCCTCCAGAGTTTCACAGTACTGACCATTAGCCAACAAGCTGTCAATGTGAACTGCTGCTCCCATAGAAGCAATGGACTATCTTTTACTAAGCACTCTTGTACGGCCTCTTAAAAAAGACAAAAGGAAACTTCTAGCCTGCTGTTATGGCTGACTAGTGGTTCCAAGTAACCCTCTCACTACAAAACAACTAAAGCCTAGAAGGGATATAGTATTAATGGCATGGCTGGTTTCACAAAAAGTAGGGAAAATTTCAAAACATGGTAATAGTAAACGGGCTAGAGTGATAAGAACAGTGGGGTGTGAGCGGATTGGTCTGTGTTATGAGGGTCTGTCTTATGTGTCACAGGATGTTTTAGCAGCATGCCTACCATCTATCCATCAAGTGCAGGTGGCACACATTCCACCCCTTTTTAACATGGAAGATATTTCCAGACATTGAAGAATATCCGCTGATGGGCAAAGTCACCTCCAGTTGAGAACCACTGATTTAATGTTATACTTTTTTTTCTTTAAGTTTGGGGTGGGGGCTGGATAACAAGTGGGGGAGGATCGGAGACATAGAGGGAGAGAATCCTAAGCAGGCTCCATGTAGAGCCAGATGTGAGGTTCAATCCCACAATCGTGATATTATGACCTGAATCAAAATCAAGAGTCAGACATTCAATGGACTGAGCCACCCAGGTGCCCCTAATTTTATACTTTTTAAAGCTAAATATAGTAAAATTTCAAGGATAGCTATTAAGATAGAAATACACCATATAAGTTCCAAACAAATGGAGAGAAAACAAGAAATATTTTTAAAAGCTCAAAATAAAGCAAAGCACCTATAAAACTGGGACAAGTACACATCATAAAAAGTAATGACAGTAAACAAGTCTGAATATGTCTATCATAATATAGAGGTCCACTTCCCAAAGGCGGCCTGAGGAGCTGTTTTCTCCAGCAAAACAACCATAAATGGCTAAGCTTACTAAAAAAACAAACAAACAAACAAAAAAACTAAAACATTTAAATTCTCTGGAATGTGTCTTTTTTTTAAGTTTACTTATTTTGAGAGAGAAGGAAAGGGAACACAAGCCGGGGAGGGGCAGAGAGAGAGGGAGAGAAAGAGAATCCTAAGCAGGCTCCATGCTGTTAGCACAGAGCCAGACATGGGGCTCAAACTCATAAACTGTGAGATCATTACCTGAGCTGGAATCCAGAGTCGGATGCTTAGCTGACTGAGACACCCAGGTGCCCATGTGGAAAGTGTCTTAAAGGCATACAGCAACTAAGAAATATTTATTAAATAAAATCTACTCTATCATGGTGAAAACAGTGTGAGCCACTTTAGCCATGATATGTTTCTTCCCTCCCCCTCACTTCCCAAATCAGCATGATGGAATCATAAAGAATCAGAGAGCTTGTTAAATAACACCTTGGGGATGCAATCAGCCAACTCCAAAATGTTAAGAATTACAGGACAAATGTAGGTATTTCTGTAATGTATAAATGGCAAGTGAAAAAGAGGAAAGCACAAGCCTGATTTCCCTGCCAGATCCATGTTGTTTCAGGGAACTTGATGCCATTCTCAACTTTTAGGATAGAGCCCTCAGCTTTGGCTAAGCCAGTCCCACTAATCTTTTCCTCTGGTTCCTGCGCATGGTTCACAGATGATCATGTGATCCAAGGATTCTAAACAACTGAAAATAAAGAACCTAAATAAATTTTGGGACTTATATTGTGAAATACAAGTCAAGAATACACTTTGTTCACTTGGACATTTCAGTATGCCCATGTAAGATAGGGAATTGCTGCAAAATTTTGGACCATGGCAAACAAATCAGAGGAGTAAGCTACGCATAGAGAAATGGTGGACCTGAACCTGCAAATGAATTTTCCTGTAACCCTGTAACACAGTTCTTTTCAGTTAATGTTAGCTAATACATTCCCTTTATTTCATAAGCCAGTTTGACGTGAGAGGTCCTCTCCTTTACAGAAATCTCGCTACTGACATTTGAACGTAGTCAGAAAAACTGTGTCATAAACCACTAGGTGATATCACCTTTCCAAGGAATAGGCCGTTTATCAGACACTAGTGTTCCTCACTGATTAACTCACTGGTTCATTTTAAGGAGGAAGAAAAGAACAGGCATTCAAGGGCATGAAAAACAGTGAAATAATTAGATATTCGACTCGTTGTTATGTTTGTTTCTAATTAACACATGTATCTGATACTTTTTAAGTTTCTGGTCCTCCTTATGATTATGCTATTACATTCCTTTTTCTGAAAGGATTTCATTCCCATTTTTAGATCAATCCAACCATTCAGGTTAGTCAGTGGATATTGCTTTCCTGCTTTGATGAAGTTGGCAATATTCAAAGTACTGTCAGTTCAAAGACAAACATGGCTGGCTCTTCCCAAAGGGAATTTGTGGCCTAAAAGAGATCACAGACACTATATTAAAAAATGCTAAGACTGTATCCTAACATTCATTACAATCCATAACATTGCACACGGGNCCTAATAGTTTATGTCATTATTTTCCCACAAATTGACCATCAGCTGATTCCAACAAATAAACACTAGGATAAGAATGTGACATATATTACATGGCATGTTTTTCATTTGAATCAGAGCAGCCTGCATTACTCAGATAAAGTGTAATTAGGCAAAACAAACTTTTACCTTAAAAGAGTGCAGGAAAAAAGAGCGGCAACAGCCTACAGACTTGCATCAATTCCCAGGTTTCCTCTGTTATCAACAGCTTCTCTGACTATTTGGACCAAATGTTTATGCTCTGCCCTAACCCCTGCTGTATTTTCAGTTTGAGTCTTCCTTTTGGCTTCTATCCCCCTGAGGTCAAAAGATGTGTAGTTCTTACACTTACATTCAACTTAGTAATAATATTAAGCCTCACCCTACCTTCTGAAAAAGAAGGGCCCAACTCCGATATCTATCTCAATTTCTCTGTTTGTCCATTTCTGAAATTTCTGAACCATCACATAATAATTTTGCAGAAGTCGAACAATCAATTAATTGGTAAGATTTTCTTTTTAAAAAAATTTTTTTAATGTTTTATTTATTTCTGAGAGAGAGAGAGAGAGAGAGAGTGTGAGCAGGGGAGGGTCAGAGAGAGAGGGAGATACAGAATCTGAAGCAGGCTCCAGGTTCTGAGCTAGCTGTCAGCACAGAGCCCGACACGGGGATTGAACCCAGGAACCGTGAGATCATGACCTGAGCCGAAGTCGGGCGCTTAACCGACTGAGCCACCCAAGCGCCCCTAAGATTTTCTAATAATTCAATTTTAGTGGATGCTTTATAATCTATCCTTTCTAAGTGTCACCTCCCTAATATATTCTAAATTAAAATTTTTAAATATTTGAAAGCTATAATAGAATATTAGCTTTCCTCCTCAACATGATACACACATCCATACACACACGAAACAAAAGTTTCACAGAACATATACTCTAATTACTCTGATATTTTCTGTCTTATTTGATATTTTTAAATTCTGGTTGTAAACCACTACATTGATTTCTCCGCCAAAAATGTTTTGGTGAAACAGCGCTAAAGAATCTAATAAGCTATAGAACTGCAGAAGTATTTTTTAAGATTTTAGTTTCCAATTTCAACTTGTTTATTCCTCTTCTTTAATTCTGCTGTCAGCAAGTGGGTATATGGGGAATTTCTCAAGTAACATCTGGAAGTCTATCAAATAAAGAGATGGTGTAGTACTGAGTCCTCTGTAAAGTGAAGTATTTGGATACACTCTATGTATGTAACAAAACTGATTTCATTCTATTAATTTTATATAAATGTTTCTCATGATTTCCAGTTACTCATCACTCCTAGTTGCTCACAATATTAATTCACTGTCCCTTGCTATTGAATCATTTTAACATTGCTAGTTCTGTGCTTGCTTTTCCTCAGTGCCCACATATTACCAGTCACACTGACATGGAATCCACAGGGTGATTTTCATTTTCATAATCATTGCCTACAGTTGCAAAACATTACTGTCGTAAATTTAATTTACAGATATTTCAGAAATTCTCCAATTCACAGTGGCTGCCCTTTTTGTTTTTAATTTCATCTAACTAGATGTATATATAGTCCATAAATCTAACAAAATACACAAGATGAAATATTCATTAGAAACCCAAGTAGTGTGCCAAACTTTGTTTTTTAGCCATATGGTCCAGGATTAGCATTCTTATCTTCATGTACATTCTAATATTCTATCCAAAGATATATACCAATCTATTCCTAAATTAAATTCAAAAATAAATAGGAATCTGTCAACCTCATTCTTGGCTCCTAGGCATGCAGAGTAAGCAGTAGTCAAGCAGACTTGCAGCTGATTGGCTAAGCAATGGTTCAGATGGCTCTTATAATCACTAAGAGTCTACCAGACTCCAACAACCTGGTCCCTGGAGGAAACCCAGAAGTATGGAGTATCTGAGGGCAGGTTCAGATGCATCTCCAGCTATATCTAACAATTTTCCAGTCATCCCTGGAGGCCTCGCTCTTCTATTCTCAATAGCATCATCCCAAAATTTTAACTTTTCCTTCCAACTCCAACTTACTTCTTTCAATAACCCTCAGCAGATGATCTAGTGTTAGATTTTAACAACAGTGTTTCTAATGGCAGCTGACATATATTGAAGGCATAATATGGCTAGGGTCAATTTTAATTAATTAACATGTATTAATTCACTTAACACTCCTAACAACCCTAGGAGGTAGGAACTTTAGTATCTCCCTTTTAAGAGAGAGGAAACTGAGGCACCTTAAGATTAACTACTCAAGATCATACAGCTTGGGAAAACAAGAGATGTAAATCAGAAAATGTGACTCCAAAGGTAGCATTTTGACAGTAACACTAAAATAAATGCTCCCAGGCAAAATCTTCCTCAGTCCTCCTCCTTACATTTACATATATCTAAACTGTGTCAGCAAATATACCTCACCTATAACTGGCTGAATACACCCTTCAACTTCTGTTCTAGAATTGACCTCCTCCTACAGCCACTTATTCCCTTTATCTATCTTTTCCTAAATCTTTCTTATCAGTTCTTCAGTGTAAAAGGTAACACTCTCATATGTGGTATGTCGTATTGCTTGATAGGTATATTAAACCATCCTTGCATCCCAAGCATAAATCCCACTTGGTCATGGTGTGTGATTCTTTCAATGTGCTGTAGAATTCAGTTTGGTGGTATCTTATGTATTGAATATTTTTGCATCTATATCCATCAAAGATATTAGCCTATAGTTTTCTTTTCTTTGAGATCTTTGCTTGGGTTTGGTATTATTGTGACACATTACAAAGAAAAATACCACATTATCATCCCAACAGATAGGGAAAATCATTTGACAAAATTCAACACTCATTTATGTTTGGAGTTCTCAACAAAACAGGAATGTACTTTAACCCATATAGGAAAAGCCCGCAGCTATAATAATTGATGCAGAAAAACTAAAAGTATTACCTTTAAGATATAGTACAAAGAAAGGATTCCCATTGTCACCACCTCTGTTCAGCACAGTACTGGAAGTCCTAGTCAAAGCAATTAGACATGAAAAATAAATAAAAGGAATCCAGATCAAAAAGGAAGAAGTAAAATTATCTCTGTTTGCAGATGACATTATCATATATGTAGAAAACTTTAAGAACTCAACAACAACAACAAGCCTGTTAGAAGTAATAAACAGACCCATTAAAGTTGCAGGATATAAAATCAATATATGAAAACAATTGCATTTTCAGTCTTCTGAGACATTCTGTCTCAAAAGAAAATTGAGAAAACAAACAATCCTATTAACAATGGCAACAACAATGAAAAGATACTTAGCAATAAACTTAACCACAGACTTGTATGCTGAGAATTATAAAATACTGAGGAAGGAGTTAAAGAAGACAGATCAATGGAAAGGCATCCAGTGTTTATGGATTGGAAGATATAATATTGTTTAAAAAGCCAGTGCTACCTTAGAAGACAAGAAGCTGAGGATAGGATATAAAGCTGCCAATATAGTTAAGGAATGAATACAGCACAAAGGACAAGAGGAATCTGTTGATAATGAACTCTTTGAGAAAAAGAAAGGGAATAACTAGAGAGGATCATGGGAATGAAAGGAGCTACTTTTAGTAGGGAGCTTCAACTATGCCTGATTCTGCTGACTCTATTGAAAAGTTAGAACAGGACAAGGAACACTGATTCAAAATGAAGAGATTTTGAAGGCCTTTTGAAGTTTGCTTTCTGAGAATTTAGGAGTAACTTTGAGGCAAATAAACATAGGCATCCACTGAGGATGGGGGATGGACTACTTTTTTTTTTTTTTAATCAGGAATATTGGCCTCTAATCCCCCCTCCTTTTTTAGAGCATCTTTAAATCTTTATTTTTTTTATTTCATAGTTTATTGTCAAGTTGGTTTCCATATAGCACCCAGTGCTCATCCCAACAGGTGCCCTTCTTCATGCCCATCTCCCTTTTCTCCTCTCCCTCACCCCCATCAACCCTCAGTTTGTTCTCAGTATTTAAGAGTCTCTTATGGTTTGCCTCCTTCCCTCTCCTTAACTATTTGTTTCCCTTCCCCTCCCCCATGGCCCTCTGTTAAGTTTCTCCTATTCCACATATGAATGAAAACATATGGTATCTGTCCTTCTCTGCCTGACTTATTTCACTTAGCATAACACCCTCGAGTTTCATCCACGTTGCTACAAATGGCCAGATTTCATTCTTTCTCATTGCCATGTAGTATTCCATTGTATAGATAAACCACATCTTGATCCATTCATCAGTTGATGGACATTTAGGCTATTTCCAAGATCTGGCTATTGTTGAAATTGCTGCTATGAACATTGGGGTACATGTGCTCCTATGCATCAGCACTTCTGTATCCCTTGGGTAAATTCTTAGCAGTGCTATTGCTGGGTCATAGGGGAGTTCTGTTAATTTTTTGAGGAACCTCCACACTGTTTTCCAGAGGGGCTGCACCAGTTTACATTCCCACCAACAGTGTAGGAGGGTGCCTGTTTCTCCACATCCTCACCAGCATCTATAGTCTCCTGATTTGTTCATTTTCGCCACTCTGACTGGTGTGAGGTGGTATCTCAGTGTGGTTTTGATTTGTATTTCCCTGATGATGAGTGACGCTGAGCATCGTTTCATGTGTCTTTTGGCCATCTGGACGTCCTCTTTGGAGAAGTATCTGTTCATATCTTCTGCCCATTTCCTCACTGGATTATTTGTTTTTTGGGTGTGGAGTTAGGTGAGTTTCCTACAGATTGGACTACTTTCTTAAGCTCAGTATGAATGGAAGAAAATGCACATCTAAGCTCAGAATTATGTGAGGCTTAAGGTGGCTCTCATAGTTTCAGCTTTAGCTCTTCTTTTCCCTGCTTTGCTGAGGTATACTGACATAATGAAAATTGTATAATTTTAAGATGTACAACCTGATGTTTCGATTGTGAAATAATTACAATCAAGCTAATTAACATATTCATCATCTCACGTAGTTACAACGTTTGATTTGTGTGGTGAGAACACTTAAAATCAACTCTCAGCAAATTCCCACTATATGATACAGTATTTATTAACTATAATCACCATCCTGTACGTGATATCTCCAGAACTTATTCAGCTGCATAACTGAACCTTTGTACCTGTTGACCACATCTCCCCATTTTTCCTACCTCCTAGACCCTGGCAACGATCATTATACTCTTTGTTTTATGAGTTTGATATTTCTAGATTCCACACATAATGAGATCATTCAATATTTGTCTTTCTGCATCTGGCTTATTTCATTTAATATATCCCCAAGGTCCATCCATGTGGTTGAAGATAGCAAAATTTCTTTATTTTTAAGGCTGAATGATATGTATATGTGTGGATATATATGGTATATGTGTGGATATATATATGTATATATAGTATTTATATATATGGTGTTTATATATTTATATATATATATATCTTCCCATTTTTTATTCCTGCCCTCCCATCCCTCTAATGAAGTATATCCCTTTTTTGTATGAACTACAGATTTTTCACTCTTCTGTACTATTCCCTTTCTTGGAAAATGTTCAGCTTCAGAATTTTACCCTCATTCCCTTGTATTCATCTTTCAATATCCAGTTCAAAGTGTCTGTACCTTTGGGGTCAAGTCATACCTCTGAGACAAATTAAGTTATCTCTTTCTGGACACCTGCCCTTATTTGTATGTCCCTGGATTGGTTCATGCATCGCATCTTACTGTAATTAGTTTATATATCCCTCGCCCTCACTAATTTTCTAACCTCAGTCCCTAATCTGTGCAAAACACAGAATCTCAATGTTTTAAAAGTTAAAGGATATGGTGCGCGTGGGTGGCTCAGTTTGTTAAGCATCTGACTCAACTCTTGATTTTGGCTCAGGTCATGATCTCATGGTTCATGGGATGGAGTCCTGCATCAGGCTTCATGGTGACTGCACAGAGCCTGCTTGGGATTCTCTTTCTCACTCTCTCTCTCTCTCTCTCTCTCTTTCTCTCCCCCCCTCTCCCCCGCCCCCGTCCCTCACCTGATGGTGTGCACAGTCTCTTAAAATAAACTTTTATTTTATATAAAAAAAAAGTTAAAGGATAAATAAATGGGGTGATTTCAGTTGAAAGAATTATATGACAAGGGCTAAGATGTTAATCTGACATTAAAAACATCCAAGAACGATTGCCACTTATTTTAAATTTATAGAGACAGTGAGAAAGAAAATGACAATGAAAAAGGGAGGGAGAGAAAGAGAATGATTGAGAAACCTCATGTTACTCTGCATATCACTGCCTCATTTCTGCAAAGTGGATCTCTAAGCTTCTAGATTATGAAGTATGGACAATAAAAAGGCAATGGACTAAAATTCAGAGGAATTAGGGGTCTAGGCCACAGAGCATCACTGATGATTTTTATCTCTTTAAGAAAGTGATCTAATCTACAATTCTCAGTTTTCTCTTTTGTGATATGTGGACATTACCTCATGGTTCCTGAAGGGTCCAGGAAAAAAAAGTAGGGAAATGGTAGGAAAATAGTACTGGCTGTGTTTCCACCTGCTTCTCAGGTGGGTGGAGTGATGAACAGCCTAGAGCTCCTCGCCTTTGAGATGCAAAGTGAATACAGAAGGGTAAAAGACTACTGGATTAGCACCAGAAATGAGGATGGTGACCCATTTCTGTCCTCTTCCCAGGCCTCAGTTCTTCCCGCAAACCATGGCTTGAGGAGAAACTTCTTTCTCAAACTGTAGGAAAGGATGCTCCTGAACTGCAAGCTGCCCCTCATGTATTACATGTTATTTGGCCAAAAGTTATTGGAATCAAAGCCAATCGGTTAACGCTCACAATTTAAATGGCATTTTGGTCAGAAAATCAAGTTGCCAGTGACTTGTTTTAGTGATGGTACAATTTGGGGTGTCCGTTGGGGTTTGGGGAATGGGGTGGTTTTTGCAGCTCTTATGTATTTTGGCTGTTTTTCAGAATGAATGAAGTCTACTTATTTTTGTTTTTTCTTAAATTTCTAATTCATTCTCAGCCAGTATTCTGTGCTGTGTATAATTGTTAAAACTCTGAACAGTGTATCAGATCATGTCCCTGCAGTACTGGGTACTGAGTGCACTGCAAGGGGCTGGCCGAACCTCAACTTCTGTTTAGCCCAGCCTCCAGCCTGTCAGGCTTGGCAGAGGCTTGGCAGAGGGCAGAATTGGTCCTGCCCCCAAAAGTATCTACTTCAGAACCACTACACCCTGCATGTTTTCTCTCTTTTCCTCCCAGAGTTCTTTTCTCCTTTCTCTTTCCTAAGTCTCCATCTCTCTCACGCTGTACCACTGTTCCCATCTCTCTGTCCAACCTTCCATCTTTCTTTTTAGAAGTTTGCCTTTTAGTGCGAATATTGGAAATGTTCCTGCATTCTTCCAAACACCCACCAGAGGGGGCCCTATAACCCGGAGGTCCAATCTCTACGGCTCTGTGCGCCCTAAAACGACACTACTTTCTAGGGCTCGAAACACTCAGCCAATTCTCAATTCCCTAAATTCCCATCCCTCTCAGCCCTAAGGGGCTAGGCTGCTGCCTCTCTAATTTTCATTCGCTTTTCTGCTTCCCAGCGCCCCCCTCCCTCCCGCCCCCAGACCCTTTGTTTTCGGCGTCCTGAAGGACCCAAATTTCTGCACGCTGCTCTCCGCCACTTTAATTTTCAGCCCAGGATCCTATAGTCCCCGTCTTTGTCACTTCCAGCCCCAACTCGCCTAGAAAACGTCCTTGACAACTGTCAAAGACCCACATCGATGGGGTCTTCTTTGTGGCGCTGAATCCCCGTCCAGCATCGCCACCCTTTTGGTGGCCTGACCCTAAATGCCTACCCTTCCTCTCCCAGGAGAGAGGGCCCAGGACCCATCTAAGATTCACTTAGAACAGCTCTCCCTCCCGGCTTGATGTCACTCGAAACACCAAGGACATCCCCCTCCCCCAACTTCCCCAGTGCTATCCCCGCCTCCCGCCCAGGCCGCTAGGGGCCCTTGGGTGGGCATTCCCGCGCTAGCGCCNGAAGAAGGCCTGTGCACCCCTGAAGACCCCCATTTCGTGGGCTCTAGTCCTCACCCCCGGTCTGCCCGACACCCCCACGATTGCCCCTAGTCTTGTAAGCCGGCCTAGGCTTCCCGGAGTCGCGCCCCGTCCGCACCGTGGTGCTGGTGCCCCGCCCCCCATTCCACCCGCGGGGGAAACCTGGGCGGGAGACCTCGTTTTCGGGGCCGGGACCCGAAGCGGGAAGGTTTCCAGGTTCCAATCTCTTGCCCCCCTTTCCGACCACCGCCCCCACTGTCGCACTGTGGTTAGTCCTTGGATGCCCCTTGATGCTACCCCCAATCCCCTCCCCCACCCCTTCTCTCGTCTGAGTTACTCCAGGAACCTGGCTTTTACCAGCTCCTCGCTCTCCAGTCTTGCTTCTCAAACCGGCCACGGACGCTCTAGCCTGCCCTTCCCTGGAGGCCGAGCCCCATCGTCGGCGCCCGAGGGCCCCCAAGTCTCTTTCCCTGGAGGGGTGGGATTGTGGTTTGCATCCCTTGGTCTTCGTTTCACTGAGTTATGAGAACCTTCTCATGCCTAGTTTAACAGCTTCTGGGGACCCTTAGGACTCTTCCCAGCGCCTCTCAGGCGCCCTTTCCCGCAGCCTGAGAGTCTCTGATCCCTCAGCCCAGGCCCCTTACAAGGTCTTCACTGGGCCCTCGAAGTTCCCTGGCCATTCCCTGGCCGCTCACTTACAGGCCCTGACCGTCATTGCTGTTCCCCAAGTCTCGCTCGCTGACCCCAGCCAGGAGGCACCGTTTAACACTACTTTTTACAACACCCTAGTCCTAAGATACCGGTCTACTGCGCAGTACCTTCACCCATAGCCCATCCCAGGGGATCAGTTTTGTCACCTGTTTTTAAATGGTATGATAATAACTCCTCCTTCAGAAAGTGATTAGGAAGATTAAATGGAAATAATTTGCCTAAAATTTACAACAGCACCTGACACTTGATAAGTATTTAGCATGCATTAATCATTATTATTATATCTTAGTGTCCCCAACCCCTCCCCCCTCCAAACATACTTCTTCCATCTTCTCCCTCCAACACTGGGAGGCGTCCGGGGGGCCTGCTTCCAGTTCTAGCACCAAACACCAGGGCTTTTGATGAGTGTCCCTCTTAGCATCTGCAAGAACTTAATCCTCAAAGCTCACTCCAGGAAAGATTTTGATGAAGATTTTAATGAGAAACAGGAGACACCCCTCTGATTCTCATTCTGAATCTGATTCTGATTCTAATAAGGTCCTGTCCATTCATTGTCTTTGGAGCTATTTTACAACTGTGTGAAGTTTTAGATAATTGATAATAAGGTAAATAATTCTTGTCTATAGACATGCCAAAAATACTGATGGGACAAACCTCTCCCCCTCAGTCATTTGTAAATATACCAGTTTTGCAACCACTTGCAAAATTCATTTCAATAATGATACTAATAGTAATAAAAGAGCAAAGCTAACTCTGTTTTGGAGGGTGTAAATGGATAAGGCCAAACAGTCCTGACTTAATGAATTATGCCCGCATCTAACTATTCTGTTCCTGTCTCACATTGGCTGGAAGGAGTGGCCATTTCTCTCTCAATATTAAAGAAAAAATTGAACATAGTATTATTGACAATATAAGGAATATATTCATATTTGAAAATATAATCTTTAAAAACTGATTCTCTCCTTTATCCACCCCTTTGTCTTCAGCTACAAGCCATAGGGAGTTTGAATAGAGACAAATTCAACTGTCCTTCAAACAATTTAATAATGAGAAAAAAGCCAATTAAACAAATAGTTAAAAGAAACAAGCACATTGACTTATTCAATTTTAGCAAATTAACTAGGTGAATTGCCTTTGCCTGCCATAGGAAGGCATTTCGTGAATGGTGGCTCAGAGCTAAATCTAAGGGAGTGCTTTGTTTTTCAAGGGCTGTTGAGGTTCAGAGTTTGGTGATTTGCTCATTTTGAGTTCTTACATCTACATCCTTCATTGATTTGGGGGCTGGGGAACAGGTTGCATTAAATTGCTATGAAACGAAAGAATCCCAACACCTTAAATTTTGGAGGGTTTCTAAGAAGCAGTGAGGCCATCCTCTGCAGGAGCCCCATCTCAGAGTCCCCTCTAGTGTCATCCAGAGTCTGTTTAAAGATGCAGGTTCAGGGAGGTCACGTTCTGGACACCGGACACAGCCTCAAAGGATATAAGTGGCTAAGCTGATACCTGTGTCAGAGGCTCTGCCTCATTCTGAGCTAAATGTGGACTATAATTCTCATAGAACCGTCTCCGGCATAACAATAAAACCCTCAGTAAATGTAGAACAAAGATTTATCGTTAGATTAAAAGACAATATATGTGTGTGAGAGGAAGTTAAAGGCCCAACAAGACAAGACAGTAAAACCATCTCCTTCATCTCTGCCATGCCCTTCCTTTGGATAACAATGGTGTTATTATCTTAGGTTCTGCGTTCCAGGCATTGCTGAAATCCTGTCCAAAGTGGAGTGAACAAATACCACTGTAATTAATCTGAATTGTCGGCTTTTGGCCCACCGTTCCTTTCTAGATAACTAAAGAAGCAGGAGGGAAGGTGTATGAGCTTAGACTGGCATCGTAGTAAGTTCAGGTCACAGGAATCCCTTGGTAGTGGTGTGCAAGTTCCCCTTCTTTTCTCCTCACTGCATCTTCTGACCAAGCCAGAAGCTTTCCCTTTACTTCCAGCTGCTTCTTTTGAAGAAGGTAGTTTTACCAGACCTCCGTTAAGAAGAAATCATACTTGTTCCAGCTTTAAGGTACTTGAGAATAATACCCGCCAGACAGGGCCACCTTTGTGATAATCTGCCTATGCTCCAGGAAAGGGGTCTGTAGAATGAGACATTACACATGTGTGTACATGCCCTCTCTTACTGGCCCAAGCCCAGATGCCTTTGGAGGGGGATGACTTCCTCTCTTGGAGAATTATGGAACTTAGCATCCAATTACATATGGGAGGTAAAAATGTATTCAGCACCTGTCTGACTTGAAATTTACTCTCATCTCTGTTTACTTCTGGCTTGGGCCCTTCATGTCACTGACAGTCAGTCTCTTCATCCTAAAATAGAGGGGTTAGACTAGACCAGGACTCATGTCAGTTTTTATGAAAAGGGCCAGATATTAATATTTAGAATTTGTGTAATCCCTGTTGCACCTCCTGAACTTCGCCTTGGTAGCATAAACAGCAGCCACAGACAACACATAGTGAAGTGAGGGAGGCTGTGTTTGCAGGCCATAGTTTGCAGGCTGCTGAACTAAACAGTCTCGTATCTTGGGTCAGCCTTATATCCCAGGGTTCAGATTACCTGAGGCGCAACAGAACTTGATGGTCTCCCATTCTGAAAGCTCAAGTCTGCTTCTCTGCTTCCTGCTCTGACAAGGTTATCAGTATCCTGCCAAGACTGACGGTCAGCCACTCTCCTGCGGGGTCTCCTGCCCAACCAGAGTTGGGACACTCTTCCTCACCTGATGCTACCACATGCACACCTGCTCCCATCAGGTAATAGAACGGATAGCAGCATTTACCCTAGAATCGGCTCTCCCCTGAATCTAGCGCCCGTTTTTCCTACCGTCATCCAGGGCTGCTGGGATCATTTGCTACTACGTCTTGGTCTCTCCATGTAGAAAGTAGGTCTGCCCTGTACTCCACAGCCTCTGACCATTCTTCAGCACTGTGGTTATTGTATCTCCCACCCAGGACCTACCCCAGATAAGGCTTGGTTCCACATCTTAGATCCTTGTTCTTCTACTTCTGCTCTGCTTAGAGCACCATCCCTTGCTCAATCAAGTGTTAAGATGTGTCAATTATCAGGATAGAGATTCCGATTTCAGTTCTAGAACTGGAAAGAAGAGGTTTTGAGAATAGGCAAAAAAGCCCACTTATTAAAATTATTACACAGGGTCAGAATTGGATCAAGGGTCAAGTTGACAGCCCCCTGATAAACCGTCCCATGTTAGCCTCTACATGGAGAACATCAGTGAAGCAAGGTGGCACAGAAATCTAAGCGTTAAAATGGAAATGGAAGGTCCTAGGCCTTCGTACTTCTTGGCATGGGCTTATGGTGCCCTCTTGTGCTTATTTCTGAGAAGTGCGGACGTCTCTCTGAACTGTAAAAAATTCCCATTAAAAAAGTCATTTAAACCGTCTGATTCATTCCCCAGTGAAACTGTAAAGAAGGAAAAATCTGTAAGCGTACATATTAATCCCATATTGATCTCAAATCTATATATTATCTCATTTTATTTTCAAAATGTTTATCTGAAGAAGGAGGCCAGAAAGGTATTGACCCCATTGAAACTAGTGGAGGCCAAAGAGCCTTGGCCTGAGGTCACATGGCTAATCGGTGACAGAGCAGCCAGCAACATCATCCAGGGCTCCTGGCTGCACCAAGTCTCATATTTTCACTGGTTATTTCTCAGGGCTTTTCAAGCTGAGTGCAGAAATCCCTAGTTCCAATCTCTCCTGGGGTCAAAATACCTCCAAAGCAAGCAAAGGTCAGTGGCTTCATAGAGTGTGGGGTATAAAATAGGAAGCTGGTGTCAGAAACAAGGGTGTGCCAGAATTAGTGCCAAGCAGGTAGACTTCTGCGTTCTTGCCCACCTTCCCTCCCACCTGTGCTGAGTAGCTAGGTAGCAGCGTTCTCCATGGGCAGCAGCAAAGTGGGGTTGGCATTTGTGTTCTGTGCCACCCAGGGGCTCCACTGATGAGGGCAGCGGAACTCGCAGCACACAGAACCTTATCCCTAGGCCCTGTCCCCATGCTCCCTCTGTTCCTGCCACTGTCTGCTTCTCTGCCACAGCCGTGTGCGTGTCCATACCTGTGTGTCTTTTCTCATACTGTTTATACTCCCTGGGAGCTTTTCCTTCTCCAGCCTTCAAAATCCTACTCATTCTTCAAGGCCAAGTTCAAATATCTCTTGCCTCTGACTTTCCCTAACTTTCTCTTCTTCTGTCACCTCCTTCCCATCATACACATACGTCTCCTCTGTGGCCTCCTAACTGCTTGTGCACCTGCTTATAACACGTGCATTGTTCAGTGGTTATTTGTCTGTCTTATACTTTGTGAGCATCTTGAAGGCAGAAGCCATCCACTCATTTTATTTGGTGTCAACAGAAATCCATGAAGGCCCATAGTAGAGAAATGCATGAGCTTTGGACCTGGATCCAGCTCTTGACCCAACTACCGGAGGTCGTGATTTAAACTTCCTATAGTCAATTCTCATGTCTGTAAAATGTGATTAAAGCACCATCAGAGAGATTGTCAGGAAAATTAAGTGAAATAATACATATGAAGCCCTTATATAGAGAAAGCCATAGCTTTAATATTGTCCAGTTTAATATCTTTCTTATGACAATAAGAAAATAAATCTAGAGGAGGCCAAATGACTTGCCCAAGGTCACACAGAACTAAAGGGACCCAAACCCAGAGCACCTGATTCCCAGGTTTTTCTCTTTTGCTATTCTGATGTCAATAACAAATAAAATTGGTACCCACATCATCTTTATATAGTTAAACCCTGTCTGAGTGCATCCAGGCTACTATAACAAAACACACTGGACTGGGTAGCTTATGAACAACAGAAAGTTATTTATCACAGCTCTGGAGGCTGAAAGTCCAAGATCAGGGTGCCAGCATGGCCAGGTTCTGATTAGGGCCCACTTCCTGGCTCACAGCTGGCACGTTCTTGCCATGTTCTCTTGTGCCGGAAGGGGCTCAGGATCTCTCTAGATCCTCTTTTATAAGGCACTAATCTCATCCATGAGGGTTCACCCTCATGACATCAGTACCTTCCCATAGGCCCTTCTGTCACATAGGGCATTAGGAGTTCAACATACGAATTTTAAGGGAACACAAATATTCAGGCCATAGAGTACTCTATACTATATCTCTGCCTCTTATCATTTCCTTCATTAAAATGTGTTTGACTTCTCCAAAAACAGAGACTGGTTGTTCCCCTTACCCTGTTCTCCCCATGGTATGGCCTAGCAGAGGAAGAGACCCATGTTAAGAGTTGTAACTTTATTGAAAATCTGTGCATGATCCCTAGTTTCTTCAGTTTTCCTCAGCTTTGGTATCCACATCATCATCCTGTCCTGTGCCAAGCTCATTCCACATGCTCCCCAAATCCCTCCACCTTCCCCTTATTCCTTCTGGCACTTGAGTTCATGCCTAATCCCTTCTCTCCTGTACCTGCCTGGTCCTCGGAGGGGGACATCGTGGCAGCACACAGATGTAAGGGTGGAGCCTGAGGACAGAGCAGGACCGAGGGTCATGTCCTAAGTGGACACGTATTGGAAGCAACTTTCTAAGGTGAGGTCTGAGGAATAACAACGTGGCTGAGTTCAAGCCCTTTGTTAAGCTCTGTGCTGACAGCTCAGAGCCTGAGGCCAGCTTCATATTCTCCTTCTCTCTGTGTCTCTGTCTGTCTCTGTCTCACTCTCCAAAATAAATAAATATTAAAAAAATATTTTTAAGTAAATTGAGTTAGTGGCCAAACTGTCACAGAGTGGAGAAGGGAGTGAGTGGAAGGTAATGGTTACAACTGAATCTAGGGAGATAGAGCCACTTTTTTTCTTTACTTTTTTTTCCCTGTAGTCCACATGGTAAATGAGTAAACTGTCCTGAAAATGGCCCCAAAATGTTTCTGTCCTAATAATTGCCAGAAGACTCCAGGCATGACCTTGTCCCTAGGAATGTTGTCTTAGAAAAAAGGAAGAAAGGGAAGGAAGGAAGGGAGGGAGGGAGGGACACATTATGAAAGACCAACCTCCATCTTCCCTTGGTCATTAGAGCAGGAATTACACCAGGTCCAAATCACTTTTTTCAAATCCTTTCTGAGTCAGGTGTCTGTGTCTGCACCTTGCTGGAAGTGTAGACTGTCTTTTTCTAAGCAGTCTTCTTAGTGTTTCTGGATATAATACAGGAATTTTCCTAGAGGAGGCCACTTCTCAGCCACCAGTGTGGGCACTGTGCACAACACCATATAGGCAGCTAAATTGTTCCTTAAGCCCAATCCTTCCCCTGCAGCCAGGATTCCATCCATGGTCTAGGCAGAGCATGGGCCCCTGCATCCTGTAGTTTCTAGGATTCTTCACTGGTCTGGTTCTCAAGGTAGTGGTTGGAAAGCAGTGACCTGGGATGTGTCTCCCTGCTGCAGAAGTGCCCATGCATCTCCCAGAATTGGACATGGCAGGACCTCACTGTGGCAGCCAACAGCTCAGACATTTGGTGTCCCCTCACTGCCATGCGTGCCTGATTTGCTTTGGTCAGTCTTCCCAGGCCTGGCATCCTCTAACTCCTGAAACAACCAAGTCTGTGGCTGAATGAAAAAGTGAAGTCCCACTGAGATCTAGCCAATCTCCCCTTCAGCTTTTTATGCGTTTTTGTATTTCCCAATTGTTTTTAATGGATACTTATGGCTCGTGTAATCAAGTAGAAAGCAACCAGAGCTACTGCAAAGACCAAGATTATTTTCAAAGAACGCTCCTGGAAACATTCCCGATTTTCTCAGAATGTACATCCAGAATAGTTGGTTACAGTTTGCTCTCTGAGTAGTTCACAGTAATGGGATCCAGAACTTAAATGACAGTCCTCTGTTGTGACAGCTCCTGACATCCACTGCAGAGGGCACAGGAGGTCACCAGACAGCAAAAGACTAGAGCTGGAGGCCAGTCATCATTCCCACATCTTGTCAGACTTGAGAAGTCATGGCTAGAACAGCAGAACTATTGATCATCTGGCTCTGCGCTTGAAGCTGACCTTTGAAAATTGCCAAAGAGATGGAGACATTTTTTGCAATAGTAAAAATGATAAGCATGTATTGAAGGTTTATTATGAACCAGGTACTCTACTAAAATGTATTATTGAAGATAATATTGAGCTTGTGGGGTAGGTATAATTTCCCTTTGTCTTTTAGACAAAGTCATTATGCAGACATCAGTCTGACAGAATGCACAGCAAATGATTTCAAACAATATGCTATGTTATCTCTCATCCAACAGCATCTTTATAAGAATGGACTAAGCCAGCATGAATCCCAAACACACATGCGCACGCACACACACACACACACACACACACACACACAGAATCCCCTGCTTACAAGATCACTAGGTAAATACATGATAGATAGATAGATGGCATCATCTATGTTTTGGTCTCACCAACTACTAAAATAACCATTTTGGGCTTCAGTTTTAGAAGTTGACATTAAGATATCAATCACAAAGGCAATCTCCTTCTAGAAGAGTTTGATATTTGACATCTGATGAAACCCTAATGGTAGGATTACAGAGCCCTTGTTGACCGGGGGGTAGGACTGTGAGGGTGTACCCCAGAAACATCAGTGTTCTGAGGGACAGGGGCAGATAAAACTTTAGGATCCTAAAATAAATCACCAAAATTGCAGATTCTTCCTCCTGTTTAACATGACTCATCCATACTGAACTTTGAACTCCTTTATCATCAAAGTTTTCCAGTGTGGAAGAGACATCTTTCTAGAGTCAAGTTTCACAGGAAAAGCTATCCATCAAAAACTCCTTGATTTTCATTTTAAAATGCCATTATTTGGGCATATGGTGGCTCAGTAGGCTGAGCATCCAACTCTTGATTTTGATTGAGGTCCTGCTCTCACAGTACGTAAGACTGAGCCCGGCGTGAGGCTTTGGGCTGACAAAGTGGGACCTGCTTAGGATTCTCTCTCTCTCTCTCTCTCTCTCTGCCCCTCCCCTCCCCCTCTCAATATAAATAAACATTAGAAAAAAAAAGAAATGCCATTATTCATTGGACTTAGGCAATGTTTTTTTATCCTCAAATTTTAAAAAATGCAATTGTTCATTTGATTACAGATAGTATTTCTCTCTTTAAAAGCAACAACCAAGCCATTAATCAGATGGGCTTTGCCTTTTTCTCTCCTATTCTTTTTTTCTTTTTCTTTTTTTTTTTTTTTGGTCTTCATTAAGGGAAACATATTATGAAAATATATAATATTTCCACTTTGTTCCTCATGCTTAATTGATTTCCAGCATTTAAAAAAAAAGAGAGATTATTAGCCAGGAAAAGGAAACCGCAAACCTCATGAGTATCCTCTTAATAACCATTTAATCTTAAATTGTGTTCACAAATGCTAATTATAAACATCTTTAATTGTGCATGTCACCCACCACGGTTGAGTGCAATTCAATTTCTTATACTTTGACATAATATTCTACTATATCACCAGCCAAGGAACTGTCAGGAGTTGAGCCTTTTTGCTACTACTTAGGGAAGCAAAATTGGTCATCAGTTCAAACCTAGTAAATCAGTATCTATCAGTGAGGAGTATATCTTGGGAGGTAGCTGCCCTTGCCAGGACATGGGATAGGGCCACTTGCAGCAACAGCTCTGTGTTAATTAATAAATCAGTGGAATTAATTAATTCAATTACTATGTGCTGTGAACTAGTAGTAGTTTTGGAGACTCAGAGATGAGTTAAGATATAGTTCCTGCCTTCAGAGGCAATTTACATTATGGGGAGAGATACTCTCCAACTTGCTAAGGCAAACTGCTAAAAGCTGTGGTATTTGCTCAGGCCACAGCAGCGGTGGAGAGCAGAGAATTCTTCAGACAGAAAAAGGGAGAGAGGGAGATGGATAGAGACATTCTAGGCAGAGGGAACAGCATGGCCAGAATCTCAGTGGTGTCAGCTCGTTCAGGGTATTTGGGAGGGGCCTGTAGCCCTGTAGAGAGGTGAAGAGGGCTCTGCTAGGCACACTCACTGCAAAGGTAGGGTGAGACTGGAATAGAGAGGAGTAGCAGTGTTTTCAAAGGGATCAAGACTTCATCACTCAGAGAGTCCCTGAAGAACCCTTAAGATGAGAAGTGATCTTACCTACAGTTTAATGAGATCATGCTCCCAAATGCTCCATATTGGTCTGTGGCTCAGTTTTGTAGATAATGTTTGTCACTGAAACCTCAAGGCTCTCCCTCTGCCCTTTTTGTGCCCTTCTCTTCAGACTTGGCACCCCCTGCTCCCTTGTAGGAATCCAGCTAGAGCCCCTTTCAGAATAGGTAGGCTTTCAGGAGATCTTAGCTCATCACCTCCAAAACAGTAACAGAAAACAGCTCAGGGGTTCCTCACCTTCGCCCTTTCTGAATGCTTTCATTTCCCCTTTCTGGAACAAAGCAACCCAATAAGCAAACAGTGTGGGCAGCAGCTGCTGTTACATGTGAAATCAGAGCACCTCAGGCCACCCCCCAACTTCAGGGGAGAATCAGAAGCAAAGCCAGAAGTGCTCGTGTCCTGGAGTTGGGACTGACAGCCACTGCCACAGTGTGGGAGGGGACAGATACCATGGGCTTAGCACAAATGGAAGCCCAAGAGAGGAGACACAACGGACCTCAGAAAAGGAAAAGGAGCAGAGAAGGCGGCTGTGGAGCACAGTAATCAATTTACTAAACACCTGTTCTGCTGTGTTCATTGACATTCTGTGAGTTACAGCTCAGAAGTAGAAAACCAGGTGGCTTTCTTTGTAAAATTTCTCATCTTGCTCTTGACCTGTCATTTCCAATGATAGCAGTGGGGGGAAAAAAGGAAAGCTTAAACTCCCAAAGAGATATTGGATTTATTTCTAGTTTAAAATCTATTTTCTAGGTAAATAGGCAGTCAAGTTGTAATGACGTGAAAGCCATTTGCTTTTAGAGAATATTCATTTTTATTGTTGAAGATGAATTTTTGTAAGACTTATTCATCTCTGATAACAAATATTTTAATTACAAATATACTTAATGTAATTAAGTATAGATAAATGCTTAGTAAGTAGAACATGTGTGTGCTGAACATAGGTAGGGAGAGATAGAAGGAGCAAAAGATGCCTAATAGTCATGAAGCACCTGGGTAGTAAGTGATTGTTGTACACGAATTATGCATGAGGCTTATGAGGCACTAAATATATGTGAGCACTTAATACACATGAGGCCTTAATTCAGCTGCCCATTGGAGACTCCCATTCTGGCTGTGTGTGTTCTCTGCCCAGGAAACACAAATAAGACAGATTAGCCAACTATTCGCGTGGCTAATTGGCAAGCTTAGCTGTTGACCAGATGTACTTTCCCTGAGTCTTTTTGATAGAGCAAGTGTGTGCCATTGGCCAGAGCAACTTCCATCTGTGGGCCTCTTGCTTTAACTTCAACTCTGGTCCTCACACCCACACTATCAATGAGGGAGGCTGCAGCTAAGACAGACATAGAGACTGTAAGTCCCAGGATTCAGGTAGCATGGCCCTTCCTCTCCACCTGCAGCCTCTCCAAAATGTGTTAACTTACCCCCATATTTTCTCCTTGGTTGTTTTTTTTTTTTCCATTGTGTTTCCGTTGATTTAATGAAGATTGTGAGTTGAGCATTTAAATTTGGTCTGTTACATGACCTCTAGGATAGCCTGGTAGTGTGTGAGTCCACTGCAACATCAGACTAATTTTCTACAAACTGCAAGTCAAAGTTTAAACCAAACATGTTTTCTTCTACTGTTTCTAGAAATCACTTTCTGTCCTTGTTCTCTGGGTGTAGGCCGCATAGGGAGGGCTGCTTGTCCACATGCTGCCTTTCCATGTGCCCTGCCCACCTTGTCTGGGTATTAAGTGTCTTCTCCCAGCAACTAAAGCGGTGTGGCTGCCTTGCTTGTTCTCTCTAGAGTTAAACTGGCTCCTGCTGATGGTAACCAAGCTTTGGATTTGCCATTTGCCTTCACTGGTCAGATTGCCACACACTGGAATATCCTCATCCCAATCCCCGTCATCTTCTGGTCCACTCAGGCCCTCTGCTCATCCTGGGGTTCCTTTCACAACGCAGGCAGAGGGCCTGAGGAGAACCATGTGAGGTCCTCCTACAGACATGTGGGACTGCTTCCTGCACCATGCAGAGGACGGCAAGAGAGAGCACCGCATTGAGTAATTTCATAGCACTTCTCATCTTTCTGGGTTTTCCATCTGAGACTTTTATCATCTTATCCCTAAAAACAATCCATGGGGAAGGCCTGGGGGAATGTGGTGCTACATTTCTTTGCAGGGTTCAGACATCATAATAACTTAGTCTCTGCTTGAAGATTTAGTATCCCTTTCAATTTTGGAAAATCTGCTCTGATATTATACCCTGCATCTCTCTATACTTTTCTAAAAGTGAAATTCATCTTTAGACCTTTAATCTTTGCTCTTAAAAATTTAAATTTAGGGACACCTGGGTGGATCAAATGGTTAAGGTTCCAACTCTCGTTTTTGGTTCAGGTTATGATCTCACAGCTGTGGAATTGAACCCTGTGCCAGGATCCACACCCAGAATGGATCCTGCTTAAGATTCTCTCTCTCTCTCTCTCTCTCTCCCCCCCCCTTTCTCTCTCCTTCCCTCCCTACCTGTCTCTCTCTCTCTCAGAAAAATTATATTTAGAAAATCCTTTTCAACTAATCTTAGACCACAGACTATGAAATTGCCACAGACCTTGAGCTTCAACATTGGACTGTCATTCCCCTAATTCTAGGCTGACTCTGTCTGCCCCAATGGCCAGGGGCCAATCACCCGATTAGATACCTAGGCAGAACTAGGGATAATCAGGAATGCAAATACATTATGTTAAAGTTCCATTGATTTTACCCTATTTCAAAGGCACATCTTATGTTGGTATATACACAACAATGTTTAGTTTAGTTCATTTACAAATATTTCTTGCAGGACTATTATGTTCCAGGAAATGAACTAAATATATAATGGCAAACCAAATGGTCAGGGTTACTATCCTAATGGAGCTTATATGCTAGTAGGAGATATTGACCACAACTAAGTAAACATATAAATAAGATAATAGAATATTGTTATTGATAAGCAAAATAGTTCAACAAATAACCACCGAAATCCATTCCTGATAACCTGGGAAGGAATTAAGTAAGGAAAGAGTCTCTTCCCAGTAATGGGAGGGGACTGCTTCCTATCATCTCTGATAATCCTCATGGGGCCAGGCACACCCAGGCAGCTGGAGTTTTCCACCAGCTACCTGAAGAACTTACACTTCAGTTCAGACTGCTCGTGCCCAAGCCAAAGGCTGTACCCCATACTGTAAAGTCACCCTGATGTCCAACCAGTAAAGGGAAAGAAAAGGAGAGGGGCTTCCACAGGGACTAGAAAACAAAGAATTCACGAACCTATTGACTTCCCTGCCTTTGAATGCCAACTGACATCAAGTGATGTAGCCTATACCTCATGAGCCTTTTATACAATAGCTTTGAAATAAAGAAATAGGGTAATGCGATAGAGAGTACCTGGAGGCAGAGACTACCTGCCAGGAGAAGGAAAGTCCAGCAAGGCTACACTGATAAGCCACATTTAAGTGCTGAACTAAAAGACTAGAAGGAGCAATTCATGCAAACAGTAAGAAGGGCCCATGCCAGCCCAAAGAAATAGCTAGTGGCAAAGGCCAGAGGTGGCAACAAACTTGGCTTCCTTAGAACCCAAAGCTGGTAGATGATCAGGAGCAAAATGATGAAAGAGATAAGATTGGAGCCCCAGATTAGGAACAAACTAAATCAGGCTGGTTGTTTTCTGTTTGTTTATCCCTCCAACCCCCAAGTGCCACCAGAAGCCATAGAAATGAGGTAAACAGATGGGCTAATCTGATAAAATTCTTTTAGAAACTCCCTTAGCATCTTTATAAAGAACAGAGGAAATATGAATAGAAGACAAAAGACCTATTGGCAGTTTCAGTGCAAGTTTGATGTGATGTTGGTCTGGACCAGGATGGTATCACTGAGGATGGAGAATGATAGGTTGATTCTAGATCTATTTGGGAGTTGACAGTGGTAAATAGGAGGGGCATCAAGGAGCCCCCTCAGATTTTGGCTTGGGCAACTAGGTGGATGGTGCTATTGCTTATTAGGTGGATGAGAAATGCTGGGCGGGAGACAGGTTTGAAAGCACTGGGGTGGTGTGGAATCAGGATATTTTGGAATACCATCTTTGAGATGACCTTAAGACATGTGTGTGCTGGGGAGGAATTATATGAGAGAGCTCTTCTCAGCTGCGATCCCTACAAGCAGGCCCCTGGCACATGAGGAATAGCCCACTGGAACTGACACTGATGGCCCTTCCCCCCACACTGCTCTCTACTACTTGAGGGCAAGTCAGTTGGTACAGATGGTGTCTTACTCATGACGTCTCCTGAGCTTGGCCACTTCCAGATTATCTCAAACATTTTTCCTTTGTCTGCCTAAGAGTGGTCCATCTTCTGGCTGCCAACCTAGCAGGCAAGGAAACCCTGTGTCTTCAGGCTTTCACTTGAAAGAAGAGGCAAATGGCAGCGATATAAAGCCATTCTTACCCATCTGGAAGCTAGTTTCCTGTCGTCCAGGAGGCAGGGGGCTAGGGGTTGACTCACCAGCCTCCTTGTCTTGCCTGGATGAACTGCCAACAGAGGACTGCATTTACATTTCAAATCTCAGGCTGTTTTCCTTGTCTTCCTTCAGGATCTGGAGAGAGGGGCAGTTACGTGATAGAAAGCGATAACGGAAAATTGCTACACACCCTTTATTTATTAGGCTCCTTCTGCCAGGAATTCCCTCAGAAGACTCTCCCCTCCCTTTATATGACCCCCTTTTACACTTCTGATCTCAGTAACCCAATGGAGCCATTCACCTATATCAAGAAATGTGTTATTAACTAATTTTTGATTATTTCCTTGATGAACGCTTTCCTTTGCAGAAAATATGTTTGCTGAGTGTCAGCAGGTTCAAGGCACAAAAGTCCATGCTAATTACATAGCACTACACTAGACAGGCCAGACCCTGCTGTCTTGGAGTTCACACTATAGTATGTGTCAGGTATCAGAGAAACAAGCAAGCAAACAAGCCAATAAAGATAATCCTGGATAGTGATGCCTGTTGTTAAGAAAATAAGGCAGGAAAATGCAATGGAGATGTGTTTCAAATTATACAGGGGAGATAGCAGAGAAGTTGCTGAGGAGGTGATAGTTGAAATGAGAAGGAATTAGTGATTACAACTCTGGGCAAAGTGTGTTCCAAGTCACAGATCAGCAAGGGCAAAACTCTTCAGATGAAATTAGATTTAGAACCATGTGGCCACATCCTGCTGAATGGTAGAGATTGCAGTTTGAGGTCTGGTCAGAGCCCAGAGCAGGCATCACATCTTGACTCCCTACATGTGGCTCAGGGCACCCTAATTAACATGGGATTAGGCCAATAGAAAGCATAAAAGACATGGTTGGAATGGAATTGAACCAGATTTAAATTGAAATGATGAGGATCCAGTTGGGTCCAAACGCAAGTTATAAAGTTGCTCCTCCTTGCTTCATGTTACATTCCAGCCTCACCAGTCAGCTTGTGGCCGCCTGCATACACCTGCAGTGTGCTTGATGCGCCTTGGGATCTCTTCCTTCTCTACTTCTTTTTGGATGGCTAGCTCCTGCTCACCCTTGAACACTTCTTTCAATGTCACTACCTCCAGAAGCACCTCTCCTTGAGTGTGACAACCAAAAATGTCTCCAGTCATTGCCAAAAATCTTGGTGGGAGCAAGAGGGGATGTCCCAAAGCTGAGAAACCTTCTACCCCAATACACCTTTCTCACTTGTTAGGGAGAGAGAGAAGGAAAGAAGAAGCAAAATGTTGAGGAATACAGCAGGCTACATCAAGCTTTGTTGCATTATTACAAAGCCAGCCTAGGCGAAACCCACCTTAAATTAATGCAGCCTGCAATATTTCAGGTGCACAAAAGTCACAACTAATGAAAAATCAGAGAAAAAGTGAGACCAGGAGACCCACTGAGGAATTAAGTTCCTGTTTTTGTACTCATCACCCTAACAACACTGTTAAACTTCAGGTTGGTGAGGTCAGGGGTACGCTAAAAAATGTTACTAGTTTTTAATTACTATTAATTACTGTCTATGATTATTTGCATGCTGATATGTCCAATGACCTCAAAAATACTTGGACTTTGCTGCCTGGCCTTGATAACATTTTTGTGTTTATAACTTCTTGCCGACCCATGTTGCGGGAAGATATTCTTCACCCTTGCTCAGAGAAGTGGGTAATTACCCCAGAAGCAGCTGTACGTGTGTATATAGAGGATACAGACACTGAGAGGCTGGAATTAGAACCCAAGTGCAGATAAAAGCTCCAGGGTTTTGCCCATGCTGATTGAGTTGGATAAGGCAGGCATTTAATTCAAGCCTGGCAGGCTTTCCTAGGAGTCAGGCTGTGTTTAGGCTAAGCTCTTCACTTTTTCCTCCAGATTCCCTGGAGAATAAATTCATGTTCAGGTCCTTGGGTCCTCAGGAAAGTATCTCCTTTGAGCCTCTGAGCAAAATATGACAGGCTTGCCAACACTGGAATGTTGGCCAGTTTTTTTCTGCCCCCAATCTGTCTTTTTTGTGCTCATTCTACAAACAGGCTTTTCTCTCCTCCCAAGATTTTAAGGTCGTTTGCCTTTTTCCCCAACATTCTGACCCTCAAAACCCACTTGCAGGAAGAGCTTCCAGATGCTCACTCCATGGGGAATTGAGGGCTGCTAAAGGCGTAATATACTGTCCCTTTCAAATGAACCTACAGATGGGGCGCCTGGGTGGCTTAGTCGGTTGAGCGTCCAAGTTTCGCTTAGGTCATGATCTCGCGGTTCTTGGGTTCGAGCCCCGCGTCGGGCTCTGTGCTGACTGCCAGCTCAGAGCCTGGAGCCTGTTTCAGAGTCTGTGACTCCCTCTCTCTCTCTGACCCTCCCCTGCTCACGCTGTCTCTCTCTCTCTCTCCTAGAAATAAAAAACAAAAAACAAAAAAAAAACCAAACATCAAATGAACCTACAGGTTATTCTCCCATACTAGAATTTATCAACTAGGGGAGGAGGGCAAATATCCTTTCCTTTCCTTTCTTTTTCTTTATTATTTTTATTTTACATCTACATGACATTGGCAATGTTTCATCTCTTTGCAAGGTCCTACTATGTTTTTTTAAAAAAAAAAAGCACAATTAATAATTGTGTAGAGCTCTGCTGCTCCACGCTGGAGCCACTAGTCATCTGTGCCTATCGACTAATTTAATTGTGGCTAGTCTGAATCGAGATGTCCTGCAAGTACAAATCAAACGGGGATTTGAAGAATTAGTGTGAAAAATGATAAAATATCTCATGAATAATTTTTATATTGGTTACATGTTGAAATGATATTTTCACTAATATTAACATTATATATAATAATAAAATATTAGGTTAAATAAAATATATAATAAAATTAATTTTACCTGTTTCCTTTTATTAGTTACTAGAAGATTTGAAGTTACATATGTGGTTTACATCTTATTTCTATCAGAGATTTGTTCCCCATTAAAGTACTTCTATAGTCATTTAATCCATTAGGGGATCAGTCATTATTTCATTTAACCAAAAATAAAAAATGAAAATGAAAATGAGGTTATCAGTTTGTTCTTGATCACAGCTAGCAGTAAAAATAGATACTGAGTCGGCTAACTAAAAAAATTCCCCTCTGTGTTAAAATCCAAGGACAACATGATCTTTTTTGATCAAAGACTGGACTTGGAGTCCAGACAAACAAACTTGAATACAAAGCTCTCCTTTCTAAAACTTTATGTTTCCCTTAAAGCAGCTTTTCACTTTTTAAGTTGGAATAGCAAAGGCAGATAGAAGGGTCAGGAAATCCCATTGCTCTGGGGGCGCAGAGTTCTTTATGTCTGGTAAATGGTACTTCAAGATAAAAAANCAAAAAAAAGAAGGGAAAAAATTAATTCACTTTTTCAGGCAAAATAAGTTAGCTGACCACATAGTTATTTTGCCTCAAACACTTCTTCCTAAGCCTTGCAGAGATTAATTACTCACACCTTACATTTTGCTATTACAGACTCTGAATGGAAACATGCCCTGCTTTTCTTCCCCAAAACACCTAATGCATCCTCTCTACATCAACAGAGATGAAAGTAAGATTAGGCTGTTGCCATCTCATCTTTAAAATTATCTCCATGTTTTCCTGCATTCTGGCTAGAACCTGTGAGGGCTGTGATCCACTGTAATGGGTGAGTCCAGAAATGTGGGGCAGCAACAAGGCAGGGGCTGGAATGAAAACACTTGGCTCAGTAAATTCCTCATTATTAGAGGTGCTAAAACTTTAGGTAGAATTGATTTGGATCAAATTTTGTGTATCTTCCAATCCCAAGAGTCAATAATTCTATGGCAAAGAAATTCTCTTTTTAAATGTTTATTTACTTATTTAGAGAGAGAGAGTACAGGGAGAGAAGGGCAGAGAAAGAATCTCAAGCAGGTTCCATGCTGTCAGCACAGAGCCTGACGTGGGGCTTGATCTTATGACCATAGGATCATGACCTGAACCAAAATTAAGAGTCAGAAGCTCAATTGACTGAGTCACCCAGGCACCCCTGTGACCAAAAGAAAAAAAAAAAAAATTCTACAGAGGAATGAAACCCTTTAGAACCCTTTCCAGTTGGTGGCCTAACCCATTCTCCATTCCCTCTGCATTTGGCCATTGCTGCAGAGATAACCACTTCACTGCTGTTGAAGTGTCTCTTCCTGGTTCCAGAATAATTGTGTCTGAAAAGCTGAAGATAAATGCAGCAACTCAGTCTGATAAACAAATAGTCCTGACCATGGAGCTCAGTGGAGATAGTTGTGCCAGGAAATATTTAGGTGTTGAATGTAATTTCAAAGGTCAGTAAATATGCCAAGTAAATGCAGTCTGAAGCTGAACATATAGTGAGAGCAGGGTGAGAGACTAGATTGTTTTTCACCTCCCTGGCTGAAAGCGTTTAATAGTCTACCTCCAAGTTAACATTTTATTTCTATATTTTTTCTATAGACTAGGACCCTTTTACCCCTATATCTATCTATCTTTCTTTCTTTCTTTCTTTCTTTCTTTCTTTCTTTTCCTTCCTTCCTTCCTTCCTTCCTTCCTTCCTTCCTTCCTTCCTTCCTTCCTTCCTTCCTTCCTTTCTTTTTTAAATAATTGAAAATCTTTGTTGCAGCATGGCAGGAACAATAAATCACAAAGTCTTTGTATTTCTTTACATTATTTTACCTGTCACAGACAGCTGGGTCTAGAATATTTCCAGGGACCGAAAAGTTATCTGGATGTCTATTTACCCCCTCATTTGGAAGTCCTGCACCCATTCCCACACTAGGTGATATAGTAACAGGACAAAGACACAATCCTCTCCCTTAAAGAGTCTTGAGGTAGTTGGAGAGACATGAGCAGGTGAATTTATGAACAGCACAGCATAAATGTGGCAAAAGAGGGGGGTCTATGTGCTGCTTTATCTATACTTTACCTATACCTATACCTATACTTCCATGCCTTCTCATTGATTCCCAGTCTCTGGCATTTTATTGCTCCCATTAAATCCTCTCCTCACCAATGCCTAGGGATTCAGGGTTCATCTCAAGTAAAGGACTCCACTGTGAAACTTGAAACCTGACCTTATTCCTAGCCTCCAGCCTCATATTTCCTCTTGGAATTCCTACTAAAAACTTAAACTAGTATATCCAAAATCAAAATAATCTCCACTTACCATAATCAATATTGTCATCCAGGTGCATATATTACTGTTACCTAGACGTGTGCACTTGGAAAGGCCATGTATCCTCCCTGAAGCTCAATCTCATCACATGTAAATTTGATTACTAACATCTGTTTCTTATACTAAGGAACTAATTGAAAAATAATGAAATGATAACATCAGGTGTATATATCAAGCATCACTAATACTCTTGTGATAGTAGTTTGGGTATACATTCTTTTTTGTCCATATAAGCATTTGTACCCCTAACTGGTCTCCCCATCTCTATGAGCTCTATCACATTTTAACTCCTATTCATACTATTCTTGTACTGAGACAAGCACATAATTTTTTTCTTGGATTCTTAGTTTCAGCTTTATCCTCCAAGTATAAGACTAAGCGTAGGCTATGCCTGATCTTGGGTTCAGTTATGTTTCAGAATATATCTGGAAATTTTCCAGCCAGTCATAATCTTATTTATTTGTAGGAGGCTGAGGAGTTTTTGGGGAGAGAATTTACCCAGAAAAGAGGATTGGGTAGACAAGTCTGACTGTCACAAAGCCTGAGCTATGAAAGAAGAGGAATTCTGATCGCGATGCCATGATCATCACACAAAACCTGTCCCAGCCCGATTGCTCAGATCCATGTCTGTTTCTCAGGAGAGAGAGATGGCTGTCTAGCCAGAGACAGAAATGGATTGATCTGTAAACATCACTGGAACAGTGGGTCTCAAGAGCGCCTGGGTAGCTCGGTCAGTTAAGCATCCAACTTCTACTCAGGTCATGATCTCACAGTTTGTGGGTTTGAGCCCCATGTCAGGCTCTATGCTGACAGCTCAGAGCCTGGATCCTGCTTCAGATCCTCTTCAGATACTCTTCTCTCTGACCCTCCCCATCTCATTCTCTCTTTTTCTCTCAAAAATAATAAACATTAAAAAAATTTAAAAACGACAACAACAACAGTGGGTCTCAGGCATGAGGAATCCCAAAGCAGTGAAGATGTTGGCACTGCTCTGGAAACCCTCCCTCAGTATATACCATGAAGAGGGAAGGTCCGTATTCCCCTCTTCCACCTCACACATATTTTGGGCTGGATATTAGAGGCTGTCTTGTGAGCATTGGTGACATCATCCATTTGAAAACTACACATCAGTGGTAGTGCTTGCTGGGAGACTTCAGTGGAGATCCTCTTTGGGAATTGGAGTTACAATATCAGAAGACCTGCCCATAAGCACTTTTGAGATAACCCCACGAACCTGCAGAACCTCTTGAGGTGACACGAAGGGATACAGATCTTACAAAAGGCTCTGCATCAGCAAGAATTGTCAAAAGCCAGTGAATTTCAAATTTTTACTCCTAAAGGGACTCTGTGTGAATCCACAATTAGAGAAATTTGGGTTACAGTTATGTGTCCTCCAGAATACCCAGAAATTCCCACCTACAAATGAATATAGTTTGAATATGATAACTCCCTAGACATTAGCCAAATAAATGTTGAATGAGCTCCAAATCTGTAGTATCACATGAACATTTCATGTGGCCCATTTTTTAGGTCCATGGAAAACTGTACCCTTACTAAATACCTAAATAACTAACACAAATGCACACGTGAGCACAGACACACACCCATACACACAGAAAGAAAAAAATATTTTCCTGGGTTGCTTGCCATGGTGCACAAAATGAGCACATTTGCTCTTGCATAAAGAATGATGTCTCCATGGGGAACCTGGATGGCTCAGTCGGTTAAGCATCTGACTTTGGCTCAGGTCATGATATCACAGTTTGTGGGTTTGAGCCCTGCATCAGGCTCTGTGCTGACAGCTTGGAGCCTGGAGCCTGCTTCAGATTCTTTGTGTCTCTGTGCCTCCCCCACTCACACTCTGTCTCTCTCTATCTCTCTCTCTCATAAATAAACATTAAAAAAAAATTAAGAACAGTGTCTCCATAAAGATTTTTAAAATTTCTCTAGTCTTATAACATCTCATTAAACAGTTAATTTGAATGATTACTTAATTTTTATCTCAGAGAAACAAAGAAGGGGTCTATAATTCCAGGGTAAAGAATAAACAAATTCTTGTCCTGGAGATGGATTTCAGCTGGAGTAGGTTGGACCAGGTTTCATGAGAAAATGAAAAGTGACAGATGGCTATGGGCCTCAATGAGGCATCTTAACCTATGGGCAAAAAGGATTTGGAAAGGAAGAGTAGGCATTGAAAGTGGTCATGATTTAGATGCTATTTGGTAATAGCAAATATTTGCTAATCCTAAAAAGAAGCCTGGACATTAAGTGTTATCACCATTTTATGGAGGAAACAAATTTAAAAACTAAGGCTGAGATGAGATGAGCAGTATTCAGACACACAGTCAGTAGGAGAATAAACTAGAATGTGAACTTTGAGATGGTTGGATCCAAAGGTTGCACCAGCCTCATTACCCTCGTGCTGTGGTGAGAAAGTCAGTGTTTCTCTTTGATCTTCAGAGGAATCTGAGATATTATCTCCATTTTATCACTGAGAACAAAAAAAAAGATGCAGAGAAGTTAAGTTACTTGACTTTTTTCATATATTCAGAAACTGTCAGTTCTTTACTCTTTTTCAAAACTTCACTATGGATAGAACCTGATGTTCCCTCAGAAAATAGCACCACATCCATGGTGATCACTTGCTACTGGGAAAATGTTAATAATTATACTTTTAAATAACAGCTCCATGGCTGCCTTGCTTGTTGCATTCTGATTTTATGAGGTGAAAGAAAGAACCTTAACACTTTATCTAAAGCATATATAAAGTATATAACCACAGAGACAAAACTACTTAGTTGCCACCAACCATTCCCCTGTGAGAGGATTAAAATCCATTTTAGGGTATCATGAGACATTGCTTATGGTGGGGAGAGGAGTGATTAATGGTTATAATCACTGGTTCAGAGACCTTTGCTTTTGTCTTGAGCTTAAGCCAAGAACACCAAGGTAAGCATGTTCTGCTAAATAATTCAAACACTTGGAGCTTTTCCTGCTGCCTTCTCCATCTGAAAGCAGTGTCTCTGACCACTCTTTAGTCCCCATTATTAGTGTTGAACTGTGAGTCATATCCCCAGCAAAGTATAAAGTCTTATTGAGTCATGCTCACCCCCTGCAAGTTGAGTGCTTAGATTTACGAACAGCTGGTGGGCTACAAAGCCAAATGCTTGACTTGCCTCAAACCAGATATACTAAGCTGTAGGAGGCTAAAGAACAAACATCCAAGGATTCAAGTTCCTACCAGTCTTTCCTCTTAATAAAATAGAGCAAGGAGAGCTGTCCACCTGTTCACTTAATAAAAAAAAATGCAAATGTTCACCAAAATGAACACCACTAAAATTTTATATAGGAAAAATTGTTTTGAGGTTATTAGAAGCCAGTTTCAGCTCTGCTGCTGACTTTGAGTGAGTCACAAATTGTTTGGACATCAATTTGTGGGATTTCAATCCAACTTGTACAAATGCAAGTGGGAACTTGAGATGTAAAGCACTTTGAAAAGAATAATGGTAATATCATCTGTTTATCCATGGTCACATCATAATTTTCTCAAAATATCTTTACATCATTGGTCTCACTAGATTATCATATCATACCTCTGGATTAGAATGGGTCAATAGAGCACTGTTTCTCAAGAATGGACAATTGACACCAGACAGGTTAAGAGTAAATTCACTGATTATCCAAGAAAGCCAAATGGTTTACTGGACTAACAACACCAGTATTCTGTTGGAAAACTCTTTCTATCTGTACTGAAATACCAATGAGTTATAAGTCAGGAAACTTGGATTTTAGCCTCAGCTCCAACAATTATAGTCATGTGGCCTGGGGGAAAAGCCTTTAACTTATGAGTCTCAGTTGGCTAGATTCAGGCCAGACCCAATGCTAAGGACTGAAGTAGAGCAGTAAACAAGAAGCTGTAATCTTTTCCTTTACTGAGCCCATAGCCAAGAGAGGAAAATAGGTAAATAATTGCAACAAAGTGCAGACAGTTAATATGTTATGGGAACATATAGCAGAAGAACCTTATCTAGACAGAACCTCAGGAAAGCTCTTCCTGAAGAACTGATGTTTAAGCCAGAACCTAAATGATAATTAGGAATAAGCTGGGGAAAATATGAAGGAAAGAACAAATGAATGTTTCATAAGGAAAGATGAACCTTTGTTGAGTGCCTGAAGCTGGAGAAAACATGGATTATTGAAAGTGTTATTTCTCCACACTGGTTTCATCCATCTCAGACACAGAGCCAGTCCTAACAAAGGTAACCACTATTCTCATAAACCTTCCCATTATCTTATGGGATCTGAATTAATTCTTCCAGCGTCCAGCCTAGAAGCTACTGAACTTGGAGTAAATCCTCAGGTTGCCCTTGAGACAAATTATTGTCACTCATACCATTAGCCTATTCGGTTTCAGCCTTCATCCTTGGGTTTCAGCCTTCATTTCATGATTTGCACCTGAGTTCAGCAGAGGCTCATAGTTCAGTTCTGAATATCTATTCTTTATGACTGACAACACCTTTCCCTAAGACTTCTAATATTTCCTTGTATTGCTTCAAATCTTCCAAATTCTGAGGCCTAAAACCACTTCAGCTCACAGGGCTTAACATCCTCAATCCATCCCCTCAGATGAAGAAAGCTGCATCTAATGGACTTCTGTTTGTACCCATCCCTTGGATTTGCTGTCCTGGATTTGGAAGAGCTGTTCTCTTAAAGAGTTTTCTCTGTGCTCTTTAGACATGTTGATTACCATATCTTTCCAGTCCAGAAGGATTTTGCAGAATATACTGCAATCAAGCTCTTGTATTACCTAAAGCTGGAACAATTGTAGAAAAAGTTACTACCTGAAAAAATCTTGAGACACCTGTCTTAATTTTCCCGAAGCAAGAAAACCTTTCTCAACTGATGTTTGCATACGTATGCACCTAAATTCACATATGTGAGCACCTATACTTACCCAATAAATCCCAGTGACATTATTAAGACTCACAGTGCAACTACAGACAAGAATGACATAGAGCAATTCCTAGTTGCCATCAAAAATTAATTAGACTAGTATTCCATGCAGTAAATATCTTTGTATAGAATGACATTTAAACTCTGCATGGGGCTTAAAAGTGGTAACCAACCAATCACCTTCTGAAAATTCCATTAGCAGAAAGCAAATAAGATGTTCTAAAATTAATGAATCCATCAGCCGAGGTGAAACCTTTCAAAAACCTATCATGTCAAAGAGCAATTAATTGGACCTTTTTCACGATTTAACTCGTTGCTGATGAATGCCTGAAGAATTTTAATTAGAATAAAGTAGTGGAGGGTCTAGTGTCAAGAAAGAGTGAACTCAGGAGTAGAATTAAGTTCTCATCCTGACTTGGTCACAAATGTGCTGTGTCACATAGAATAAATCAGGCTCCCTCTCTGTTCCTGATTTGTTCATTGTAATATGGAATTAATTAATTAACATCTGGCATGCCTAACATACAGGGTAGTTTTGAGGATATAATGAAAATGTTGGATGGTATTTGGATTTTAGACAAATGTGTACGTAAAGGGAAAATTGGGATTCTCAGCATTTAGATGATTTACAGGGTTAGCAGGAACAATAGTCCTTCTCTAGAAATAAAGATTGATGGTTTTGTATTTTGAGTAAGTAAAGACAATCTGATAACTCCACTGAACACATTCTTTTTCTTAGTGTCCATTAGGTTAATGTAGCTTAACAAGTAATCATACATGGCTGTTGGTCACAGAATTTCCCTGGTGTATTCAATCTCCTCAATGTCTGATTTTCTGGTCTTCTAAATGTCAGGTCCATCCCAAAGGTAAATTGAACATCTTAGAAAAAATATTTCTTGTGTCATGGTGCAGAAGTTAATAGCCTTGCAGCAAAGGCCAATGCTTTATTTCTTTTTTATAGAAAAACAACATCTTTTCCCTCCACAAAATGTGGGTAATAATGATTAAAAGCATGGCTTTGATGTTTGGGTTTTAATCCCCATTCTGTTACTTTTGGGAAACCATAACCAAATTATTTAACCTCTCCAAAGTTTTGTTTTCTTATGTGAAAAATGAAGGAAGCATAGCTCTTTCATAATGATGATCTGAATATTACATGTGATAATTTATGTAGAACTCTTAGCACAATGCCAGGCACAGTATTAATGCTGAAAAAAAGGTAGTTATAATTAGATGAATTCCTGCACAAATTAGTCTGGCAGTTCTCTGATAACACTGAATTTATGAGTAAAGTGGTCTCCTAAATTAACAACATCTGAATACTTTTTTAAAATAAATATTATTTCATTGCATTTAAGGATATGTAGAGAATGAAGCCTGGACAAGCACTGCTCACTTGATGTCCTCGAGAGAACATTGTTAAAGGTTAAAGAATAGATCAGAATGGTTGCAACTAATAGCTAAGCTATGAAATGATTCAGAGAAGTCACTTTTCTGAAACCTCCATCTGTAGACCATAGTTATGCATTTATGCCATACCATTGAAAATTATTGGATATCTATTATGGCACTACCAGACACAGAAGATAAAATTGTTAGCTGCCACTGATTATGTGATTAAATGTGCTAAGCACCATGCTTAAGGATATTCATGCATTATTTTAATTCCCACCAAAACCCCATGAGATGGGTCTGTCTTCTCTGAGAGCCTAAACAGGTAAGCACTATGTCTCACTGATTTCCCTTCCACTAGCCCATTATCTGGGCTGGAAGCATATACTGGAATGAGTATCTTGAGGCCCAAGGAAAAATCTTGGGTAGGATAGAGCACCACAACCCTAATGCATCCATATTCTCTCAAACCTAGAAATCCTACTGGGAATCCCAAACTCATGCTTTCCCCTACTCCATACACCCCAGGTTCCCTACTCTGGTTGAGTCACCTAATTCCAAGTGCTTCCTGAAGGCTGGGACTGGTACTTCTCACCATATCCTGAGAGCATTGTCCATGTGAATTTATCTTAGGAGTGTTTCTTTCTCTCACATTCTCAGTTGTTTTAGATCAATCCCAGATTTGAGACATGCCATTCCTTTTCTGCCTACAACTTAGTTTGGGGTGCCTGGTTATTTTACCCTCCTTACCTAGAAGTCCATCTCTATGTAATTCTCCGGTTGGTGTCTCCATATTGCTTCTGCCCCAACTCTTGATCCTTCCTTGGATTACAATGGAATCTTATTCATGTTTTCTTTTTCTCCCTTAAGCAACTAAAATTGATCTATGAAACATAAAGAGGAGGGATGAGGTGTGAAAAAAGGAAAGCCTTGAGTGTCATGCATTGTGCTTTGAGTAGTACTTTTTATGAAATTCCTTTCCTCTTTAAACTCACTTCAGACGATGAAACGTGAGGCACAAGGAGCAAAACTTTTCTTTACTCCAAGTTCTTAACTCTAGTTAATCCACAAGATCACCTACCTTGAGGGATTTTAGATTATGTTTTCCTTCTGCTTTTGATCTTTCTTTTCTTTTAGTAAACTGGTCTCTAAAAATAAACTTTCAGAACGTTCTCCTCCATAGAATATGTTTCTGCATTGACCTGTGGTCCCTATTCTGCTTTGTTGTAATCCAAAGTGCCCTCCTTACTGGGTTCACATTAACCCCTAGAACAAAGAAGAATTAGAAACAGATAGCACCATCAAGTTTTACTAATTTTTGAAAGACTTGGTGAAAGAATGCGTCTTTCTGGTGATCAGATTCTCCCCTAGTAATTTTTCACATATATGCCAGTCTATGTTATGTCCTTTAAGCACAGTGTTCTTTCTTCTAAAGTCCCTTAAATTCTGAGCTTACAGAACTTAACAAATTATTGCATTTTGAATAAAACTATTTAATTTAAAATACTATGTGATAATTCTTTATATTAAATTAATGCAAATATGCATGGTCAGCTCAGTGATGTTTGTCTTCATTTTGGAAAGAAGTTGTTTCTAATAGCTGATACTAAACAATAGAGTGAAAATTCTCTCTGGTGGCTCCATTTCCAGACTGGTATCATGCTAGTGTACTTCTCACAAAGCTTGCTCACAAATGATTCCTCTGATGGCATAAGATGTGAAGATGGCCTTCCTAAAGGTTATCTGAGATTTTAATATGGGAACAATAACTGTATTTTCCAGAGTATCTCTTGCCCAATACTCATGATATTCCAGCATCCTATCCAACAAAAGAATTGAAGAATGTCCCCCAGAGAGCTCTTTGTCCAACACCCTCCTTGGAAAATTTAGAAACACAGATCTAAGGAGGGGAAGATAAAGACATCTACTCAAAATAACACTTCAATGGAAGAAATCAAAGAAAGTCTTCTAAACCATAAAATAAAGCATTGTGAAATTAAATGTAGTTGCTATAATTGTCAAAATAATTATGAATTAATATTTTAATTTATTCAATAAACATTACTGAATGTTTAATGTTTTTGGTGCTGGGGAATATAAACTCATGCTTGACCAATAGAATATGGTAGAAATGGTCAATTGGCATTTCTCAACCTAATCTAAGAGAACTGACAGCTTTTGCTTTGCCCTCTGGGAGCTCTGGCCAACAATAAAGTAAGTCCTAGTATCCTGAAACTTCCATGCTATAAGAAGTCCAAGCCACGCAGAAAGACCCTGTGTTGACACTGTAGTTAACAGCCCCTGACTGAGCTCTCGACCAACAGTCAGCTTCGATTATCACCCATCTGTGTGATCACGCTTGAGGTCCAGGCCATATGATCCTTCATATGACTTCAGCTCCAGTCATTATCTGCAGGAGAAAGTCCAAGGGGGAACTGCATAAGTAAACCCAATTAACTCACAGATTCTTGAGAAAAAATAGTAAGTTGCTTAAGCCACTAACTTTGGGATAGTTGCTGTTCAGTAAGAGGTAATCACAAGAGCAGGTAATGAAGAAATAGTTTAAAGATTTTAAACAAGAGGATGATGATAAATTCAGTTTATAACTGAACATGCTGGCTAGTTAGGGCCCTAAGATTCTTTAGACAGTAGGAGATAAATACTCTTTCTACTAGTCTCACCCACCATACATCCAAGTTTAGTTAGAGTTTGAAGGCTGTTGGATGGAATTGAGTGAAATTCCTCCTCTCATGTACAAATTGTACATGTTACATAGATTCAGAAGAGTCTCCTAAGAAAAAAAGTACCAGGCCCCTTACATATGATTTTTGGCTTGTGACTGATAAAATATCAGATTCCAGCTCTACGAATAGGCTATTAAGGTAGCACCCAATGATTCCTCATTCTGAGTATTTATGCTCTTGTGTAATTCCATACCATATTGGAGAGGGGTGACCCACTGAATCAATAAGATATTGCAGAAATGACCTTGTGCAATGTCTGAAGCTGTTTTAAATGACATTGAAGCTTTTGCTTTGTTCTTCCTTGGGTCACTCATGCTGGAGGAAGCCATTTACCATGCTGTAAGGATACTCTTAAAGCCTTATAGAAAGATCCATTTGGCAAGGAAATGAGCCCTCCTGCCAGTGGCCAGCACAAATTTAGCATGTTAGTGGAGTCATCTTGGAAGTGGGTATTTCAACCCTAGTGAAGCCTTCAAATGACTGTAGACTGGCCAATATCTTAATGAACCTTAATCTGAAGTTCAACAGTTGTTTTAGATTGATGTCTATGAGTTAACTCCACTAATTTAAAGACCATTAGAAATTATTTCTAGTCTTCCTACATTATTTAGTTCAATTGAAATTAAGTATTTTTTCTCTAATTTCTATAATCATAAATTTTATATGTAGAAGACAATGTATATAATATGCATATGATTAAAAGAATATTTCTTAAAGTTCAAGTACATTTAAAATATATAAATATATATCTACTGATTTAAAATATATATAACTACTATTTAAAATATATATAACTNTAAAAAATGAAATTATACATTATATAATCTTCTATGTTATATTTTGATCTTTTCCCTCAACATTGTATCTTTGAGACTAACCATAGTGATACTTGTAACTGTGATTCCCTCATTTTTACTGCTGTAATATATTATTTTTCTTATTCATACCACAAAATGTCCAACTCTGTTAATGGACATTTGGCTTGTTTTTTGGTTTTTTTGCTATTGTTAATAAGGATGCCACAAACATTCCTTCGTTTTACCACTTGGCATACTTGGCATATTAAAGCTGTATATTCCTAAGAGTGGAATGATTAATTAATAGAGTATAAGACAATGCCAGTTTTCCTAAGAGGTTTTATCAATTTACATCACCATCTGGCAAAAATAAAGAGGACTTATTGCTTCAAATCCTCACCAAAATTTTGGGAAACAAAACTTTCTTTTTTGGCAATCTGGCAGACATATTAAGTTTTATTTTATTTTAATTTGAATGTCATTCATTGCTAATGAAGTTGACATAGTGTCATATATGTATTGTTTACTTTGTTTCTTCTAGTGAAATCCATGTTCATGTTTTGTCACTTTTCCAATTAATGGATTATTCTTGTTCTTGTTGATTTTTAGTGTTATTAACATACTCTAGATATCATTTGTGTCAATTATGTATCTAATTCATTCTTTCTCATTTGTGTTTATACATTTACTTTTATTTTGTATTTTATTTTAACGTGGTCACATTTAGCAATATTTAATAATGTGTGCCTTTTGTGTTAAGGAATATATTCAAAACCAAAAGTCAAAAATAGAGTTTTTTAATTATTTCCTCTAAAATTTTAAATTTTTGTTTTTCATATTTAAGTGATCAATCCTCCTGATTTTTTTTCTTGGAATGAGGGGTGTGGGGTTGTTGTTTTATTTTCATGTTTTAAGGGATAGATTCCAATACTTTTTTTTCATATGGATACCCAATAAACTGAAATCATTTAGCCCATCCTCTGCTACTAATCAGCAATGATCTATTTATATTTCCAGTTTTCATTTATCATAATTGTATTTCTAGGTCTTCTCTTCTATTTCTGGTCAAATTTGCTATCCTCACATAATACTTTATAGTAAAAAGTCCTTCTGTATGGATAAACAAATTTAATTTTTTGATGTTTATTTATTCTTGAGAGAAACAGAGCATGAGTGGGGGTCGCCTGTTTTCCCTCTTTTTTTTATAATACTTTATCAAATTACCAGGAATATCCTGTTATTATTATAATTGTAATTCCATTAATCAATACAGATAGACAAAGCATCTTTAGGGTATTGATTCTCTCTCTTTATAAACATGATAGATTCCTCCATATATTTAGGTCTTCTTCACTGATTTCTATTGGATATATTTCTTGGTAGGATATCTTTCTTAAAATTATCTTTTCTAACTTTTCTAACTCTGTTACTGGAATTCAGTTCAAATGGAAATTATATGTTGATTTCTTTCTTGCTTGATAAATTCTCTCATTGATTCTAACAATTTGGAGATTTTTGGTGGTTTTCTATGGAGAAAATATATGTACACATAGAAACAATTCCCTTTGTTTTCCCGCATGTTTAAATATTCCTTATCCTTTCTAAGTGTACTTTTTTAATGTTTATTTATTTATTTTGAGAGAGAGAGAGAGAGAGAACATAGAGGGGAGGGGTTGATTGAGAGGGAGAGAGAAAACCACACTCAGGCTCTGTGCTGTCAGTGCACAGCCCAAAGCACGGCTCAAATCCATGAGATCATGACCTGAGCCGAAATTAAGAGTTACATGTTCAACCGTTCAACTAGCTGAGCCACCCAGGTCCCCCCGAAGGGTACTTTTAATAACGTGGTATTGTTGAATATAATCAGGGAATATAGAATTTTTTTTCTCCTAATTTTTAAGAAAATGGTTTCAATGGCTTATTTTTGAATCTCCGTAGGTTTCTTTCTCATGTTAAGGAATTACCATCTATCCCTTCTTTGTTAAGAATTTTTATACCAGGGACACCTGGGTGGCTCAGTCAGTAAAGTGTCCGACTTCTGCTCAGGCCATGATCTGGCAGTTTGGGGTTCCAGCCCGAGGTTGGGCTCTGTGCTGACAGCTCAGAGCCTGGAGCCTGATTCTGATCCTGTGTCTCCCTCTCTTTCTGTGCCTCCCCAACTCACATTCTCTCTCTCTCTCTCTCTCTCAAATCAATCAATCAATCAATCAACCAATAAAAAGGTTTAAAAAGAGAATAATATGATGAAACTCTTTATCTACCACCAAGCAATAATAGCCTTCATCTCCAGGCCTCTCATTTCATCTATATCTCAACACACTAAATTATTGTGCATTTTTTCAAGTTTATGTATTTTTTTGAGAGAGACAGAGAGAGAGCAAGCTGGGGAGGATCAGAGAGACAGGGAGAGAGAGAATTCCAAGAAGGCTCTGTGCTGTCAGTACAGAGCCTGATGCGGGGCTCGAACTCAAAAATCAGGAGATTGTGACCTGAGCTGAAATCAAGAGATGCTTAACCAACTGAGCCACCCAGAAGCCCCTCAAACTGCATTATTTTGAAGTAAATTCTGAACAACTTATTTCATTTGTATTTTATGTATCTCTAAATGATGAGAACACTTTAAATAATATAATTCCATACTCAAACCTAAAATTAATATAATCACATAACATTTTCAATGTTCACTTTTAGTCAGTTGTCTCATAATAGTTATTTTCCCCCTCTGATTTGTTCTAAACATCATACATTATATTTGATTGAAACATCTCTTAAAATTTCAGTGTGTTATATTGCATTATTTTCTTAAATTCAGTTTCTAAGAATATGGAATCATCTGTCCTATAGAGTTTGTAGACTATAGATTGTATCCCTGTGTTGTAATGTAAAATCTGTGACCCTCATTTATATTTTCTCGAAATTAATAGCTTTATGTTAATTAGAGATTCTCAGATTGTTCTGATCTCAGGATACTTTTGCATTCTAAACATTATTGAGGATTCCAAAGAATTTCTATTCATGTGAGTAACTGATATTTATATACCACATATTAAAACAAAGATTTTAAAAATATTTATTTACTAACTTGTTTTTATCATATTTGAAAAAATGTCAAAAACATGCCCATATGCATATAACTGAAGTTTTTCTGTCAGTCCATTTTTGAAGAATTGTGTTCCATGAAAACGTGGAGTTAAACTCCTTGTTATAAATGCTTTTCTTTAAGACAACCATTATACTTTAGCATGCAAATTCCCATTTAGTCGTAAAAAATATTAAGAGCGATGTATTCAAGGGTTGCAATTACTAAAGTTAATTGTCTTTATTGTTTTATCACATTCCTCAAAAATAGGTTTTTTTTTCCTCAAAAATAGTTTTAAGTGAAATATCTGTTTGTTTCTTGCAAATGCCTGGAAATGAAGGATACCGGTTGATGCCATTGCCTTGATCAATGCTACGTCACTGAAACTTTTATCCACCATTGCCTTTGCTCCATCAATGCAAATGTTAGCACAGTAAAAAAGGCAAATACCCTTTTAGTATTGTTATAAAAATTACAGCTTCACAGTCCCCCCGAAAGGGTCTTGAAGACACCCATAGGTCTGCAACTCACAATTGAAATGCTATTCTAATGTATCAGATTGCCTGCTCAGAACTAAACTGAGGAACTATTTCCCACACTTCCTACAGAGATGGCTGTAGGAAGTCTATCTGCTGTTCCTTATGAACCTGGCTTGCCTTCTGACTTACACTATAGCTCCATGCTTCCTTCACACCTTGCTGTAATATTGAGGAAGCAACTCTGAACCATTGTTCCTGCTCTAGGTTTCAATTCTTTCTTTACCCTCAACCAATACTAGGCAGTCATCAGCACTTCCAATTCTTATACCCACCGATTTATACTTACTAACTCATGCAGGACAAAGTTTAAAAGAAAATCATATATATGCTTACAGGAATGAATTCTTGACAGATTGACCAAAAATACACTCTTGACATTTTTGTTAACTATCCAGTGCTACTATATTTTCTAAACTATGTACATCAGTATTTCTACCTAAGTGCTGCCGTCCTTGCTTTAAGTTTTTCAGAACCAAGTATCTGGCAAAGGGCAGGGGACGTTCAAACTTTACCTGTTCCTGGGGAAAGTGCTGGCCTGTTAACGGGAAAGAGGCAACATCTGTGGCAATTCCCAGCCTTTGCCAGGAAGACTCTTCTCTCCATGGCAGTAATCTCCCGGAATACAGGCCAAGCCCTTCCCCATGACCCTTGTTCTGTTTCCACATTCCGGTTATTCATCTGAGTGCCCCTCCTTCAAAGTTTCTTATAAAAGCACAATCCTCTCTGACCTGACAAACCACTGCAAATCACTGCAGGAAAGGTGAGTGGAAGCTGACAGAAGATGAGATCCGTGGCGGGAGATATACTGTACATATTTGAGGGAAATACATGAGGATCTCTGTCAGATACAGGAGCTCTGAGACTCAGAACAGGCAGGCTTTGGAGGTCTCATGGGGTAGGAGCAAGTTCAGGTTTTCCAATTCTTTCCAGAGCTAAACAAAGGTATGGATGTCACTAAGGTCAACTTATTCCTAGGGCACTACCAAAGGAAACAAGGAAGATGAGTGGCATCTCTGCATGTCGTCTCTCTGATCACACTTCCCTTCGTGAAATCTGATTGCTTCCTCAGGTCACAGACATGATGCTGCCTCGCATGGACCTCCCCAGCATGTCCTGGATGCTGCTCTCCTGCCTGATGCTCCTGTCTCAGGTCCAAGGTGAGCTTTCTCTGTTTCTAACACTGGGTCCCTGCGAATGGTCAGGGCCAAGATGAGAAGGAAGACTCCCGTGGTACTGGCAACATATATCCCCACACCATGAAACTGCCTGAAACTCGTCCATCACCACACCGTCCTTCTGGGTAACCAGGGGTGGCAGGCATCACGATGGTCCAGCAGCAGCGCAGTGAGGTCTTTTACGTGTAGTCAGTGCACTACCATTTATGTTGGTAGGAAAAGAGGGAAGCGCGCAGAGACAGAAATAAGATAAGGGGAAGGAAAATGAGGACCCAGTGCAAGAATGTTGAGCCTAGAGTGGGGAAGGGTTGGACTGTGAATGGGGAAGGTGCAAAGAAAAGAGAAGCTTCCTCATTTAGTGGGGCTGGTTCAAGAGCAAGAAATCCTGAAAGTGTTGGCAACGGTGGGAGGCAGTGAGGACGTTGGCATCACTTCCCCAAGCAGGCACCCCATAGATATTCCTCTAGGTCACCTCCCAGCCAGATGCCCAGTCCCCTATTCACTTCTTCCCGCTCTTTGGTGTCCTTCCACCCTAGGTGAAGACTCCCCGAAGGACGTGCACAGTCCACGGATCAGTTGTCCCAGGGGCTCCAAGGCCTATGCCTCCCACTGCTATGCCTTGTTTATGACACCAAAATCCTGGATGGATGCAGATGTGAGTACTTGGTTTACAGGTAGGGGTTTTGAGGGAAAGTGCATTAGAGACCTACGGAGGGTGGGTCCCATTTGCCAAATTTCCTTTTAGGGTGACAGTGAACATCCTCATCTTTTGCCTCTGTACTTCTTCTCCCCCACCTCTGCACTGCCCTTCCCCCAGCGATGTCTCAGGCTCCCCCTGAGTCTCTCCCTTCCCCACACAGATGGCCTGCCAGAAGAGGCCCTCGGGACACCTGGTGTCTGTGCTCAGTGGGGCTGAGGCATCCTTTGTGGCCTCCCTAGTACAGAACAGTGCGAACACCTACTCAAATGTCTGGATAGGGCTCCATGATCCTACAGAGGTATGAATACATCTCTATAACCTCTCACCCTGCTATTGTCACCCAAGCCCACTCCCAACCCCTGTGTCTGCCCAGTAAATTTCCTAGAGAGCCTTGGAGCTCAGAGATCCTGGTGGATATTAGTGGAAAACGTGGGGGGGAGGGGACCTTGTGGCCAAGAGAACAGCTGAGTTCTGTGGAGGTCCCTTGTCTCTGGTGAGGTTAATCTGCTTCCTAATTTGCATGTGAGTCCATGTAATTCAGTTCTCTGAGCCTCACAGAGTCTGCACGTATTGTGCTGAGGGAATCCTAAATGAAGATAGGCTCTATTTTTGCTCTGTGGAACAGACATTGTCTCTGAGGCTCAGAGGCTAATCATACATGCACCCCTAATTGCTGTGCAGTCAGGAACAGGTTACTCTGAATGGGTCTATTGGTCTTTGTGTTTATGGGCTTCAGGATTTGTCAATAAGAGCAAGGAGTTAGGAAGCGTTTCCCAGAGGAGAGCTTTGGCTCTGAGGCAGCATCTAGATGAAGAGACCAAATTCCATGATGCTGGGAAGGGGTTCCTGCAAGGAGCCCTTTAATGACTAGTCAACCTCACTAGACTCCTTCCTCTCTAGGGCTATGAGCCCAATGCTGGTGGATGGGAGTGGAGTAGCACGGATGTGCTGAACTACGTTGCCTGGGAGAGACACCCCTCCACCAACCCTAACCCCGGCTACTGTGGGAGTCTGTTAGCAAGCACGGGTAAGGAACAGAGGTGCTCCTTTCTGCCAGACTTCTCCATCTTCTTTTTCTCCATTTCTCAGTCTGACCTTCAGAGAATCCTCTTGAGCTAGAAAATGTAGTGTTGGTTTGTCTTCTCCCATCCTTTCTCATCTCTCCTTTCTTTGAGTCCCATTCCCCTGGAGTGGGATGCTGCTGAGGATGAGGGAGAGTCTTTGAATCCTAGGCCAGAATCTAGACTGCTTCTACCTTGGGTTCATGATCTCCACCAGTCACATCTACCTGAGCTCCTCTGTCTCTCTAGGATATCTGAAATGGAAAGATTTTAAGTGTGGTGCGATGCTTCCTTATATCTGCAAGTTCAAGGACTAGGTCTGGTGGGATGCCAGGAGCCTGAGTTTTGCGTGCAATTCATCATGGACATTCATCCAAGTATGAAGATCTACCCTGGAAGGGAATAGTCCCCATACCCTCTAACCTGACCCCTTCCTTCTGACCATTTAATCCTCCCTGTTCATTTAACTTTAAGTTTTTTTTTTTTTAACATGGCCTGAGATTGCAGACTGCAATAATAAATACTTCATTCCATGTTGCATGCTTTTGTTCTATTATCTCATGGCAAGAGTCTAAAGAACAATGGGTATGGGAGGAGTTCTAGGTCTTGACTCTGTCCAATGTTATCCATTCCCCCAGGAAAAATGCTTAAATGTACATCCCCACCAGTGTTCTTGTGATAGTATTTAGTCCCTCTTCATGTATGTGTTATTTATAGTAAAAGACATTACTCACCTACAGATTGTATTACACATTCCTCCTGTTTGTGATACTAACGGCCTTAGTGGCATCTGATGATCTTAGAAGAGCACATCTGAAATCATTTGCTATGAACGATAATTTTTTTCTTTAATTTGCAATCCACCTTGGACCCTGACTTTTATAAAATACAGTGGAAAATGAGTTACTTGGGTTCTGATTATAGTGCTTACATGTAGAGCATTGGAACTTGTCAATCTCTTCCTTAAAAGAGTTCTATTCTTAAACTAACCACCAGAAAAGAGTTTGAAATTGCCATAATTTACAGTGACCTATTGGAATTCATCTCCTAGGACTGGACTAAATGCCTTCCATACAAAATTAAATTGTTTAAAAATTTTTTTTAAACATTTTTACTTGTTTTTGAAAGAGAGAGACAGAGCATGAGTGAAGGAGGGGCAAATAGAGAGGGAGACAGAATTTGAAAGAGGATCTAGGCTCTGAGCTGTCAGCACAGAGCCTGGCACAGGGCTTGAATCCACAAGCTGTGAGATCACGACCTGAGTCAAAGTTGGACTCTTAACCAACTGAGCCATCCAGGCACCCCTGATTTTTTTTTTTAGCGTGTTTTTAACCTGAAGGAGAGAGACACAGAGTGTGAGTCAGGAAGGGGCAGCGGGGGGAGGGGGGAGACAGAATCCCAAGGAGACTTCAGGCTCCGAACTCTGAGCTGTCAGCACAGAGCCTGATGTGGGCTCCAACTCATGAACTGTAAGATCATGACCAGAGCCTAAGTCAGAAGCTTAATGGATGGAGCCACCCAGGTGCCCCCAAAATCATATTTTTTAATAGAATTTAAAAATAATGTCTTTTGTCAAGTCAATCAATATTTCCTACTACACCTAGAGCCATGCTTGAATTCCTAAGATACTGATCATAGAGGCTTTTTTGCTAAATTCATAGTTGGTATTCATAACCATTTATACCCTGAATCATCATAAATTTATTTCCTCTGGTGAACTCATGAACTTTTCTATCTAGAAGTCTAGAACAGAGGAAGGCAGGCAGTTTTTATCTCTTCTCCCTCTGTATCCATTCTCTCCCACTGAACACTCTATAATATAATGACCTTGGGCAGTCCCAACAGTTGATAAAAATGCTTCTCTCTTCTAATAATAATAGTAATAATCTCTTATTTTCTTTTACTAAAAGTTACTCATCCTCAGTTTTAAGGGAAGAAAGTGTAGGTTCTCCAGTTTGTGTCAGAGCCCCTGATGCCTAACATTTAGAAAAAAAAAGCTTTTCATTTTATCCAGTATCTGAATTCCCCATTTTTCTTCTCTCAGAGTCTAGCTGGGTTGCTGACAGCTTGTTAGTGCCTTGCATGAGACACACATAGGCTTCTGTTAGGCTGACTCAGTTTAGACTATTTGGATATAAGCTGCTGACACGCATTCTAACTCAGTCAAGCAAAAGAGGAAGTTTTTGGAAGTATGTGGTTTTATCTCAGTGCACCAAGATTAGGGAAGATAGCTGAAGGACTAGGAAACGGAAAAATAAAGTCAGGAAATGAGGTTAATCTCCTCTTCCTTTTCTCTTTTTTATTTCACTAGGTGTGATTTCTTTTAGCCAATCAGTTTCCTTGCCCTTGGGAATAACTCAAGGTGACATAGATAACTCATTCTACCAAACTTTTCACTCCAGGGATTCAAAACTTTAAGTACATTTTCAGTAAACAAATTTATTTTCAGGAGAATATCTGATTATTCCAGCTAAGACTGGGTGTTCACCCTCTAGATGCTGGCGAGGATGTGGAGAAACGGGCACCCTCCTGCACTGTTGGTGGGAATGTAAACTGGTACAGCCCCTCTGGAAAACAGTGTGGAGGTTCCTCAGGAAACTAACAATAGAACTCCCCTATGACCCAGCAATAGCACTGCTAGGAATTTACCCAAGGGATACAGAAATGCTGAGGCATAGGAGCACATGTACCCCAATGTTCATAGCAGCACTCTCCACAATAGCTAAAACATGGAAAGAGCCTAAGTGTCCATCAACAGATGAATGGATCAAGAAGATGTGGTTTATCTATACCATGGAATACTACATGGCAATGAGAAACAATGAAATCTGGCCATGTGTAGCAACATGGATGGACCTTGAGGGTGTTATGCTGAGTGAAATAAGTCAGGCAGAGAAGGACAAATATCATATGTTTGCATGTATAGGAGGATTAGGAGGAACTTGACGGAGGAACAAGGAGGAGAAGAAGGGGGGAAATGGTGGGGGAGAGGGAGAGAGGCAAACCATGAAAGACTCTTGAATGCTGAGAAACAAACTGAGGACTGATGGATGTGGGGGCGGGGGGGAGATGGGGGAGATGTGCATGGAGGAGGGCACTTGTGGGAATGAGCACTGGGTGTTATATGGAAACCAATTTGACAATAAACTATTTGTAAAAAAAAAAAAAGACTGGGTGTTCACCTCCGTCCAGTCAGCTGAGGCAAAGAATTTGAGTCACATGGTGTTACTATGGGAACCAAACTCACCCCTTAGCAGGACCTATGGATGAGACCCAGTTCTTAGCAGAGGGAGGCAAGAAGGCACTCCAACAGAAGTTTGCTGTAATAAACAGGACTTAATTGTCTCATTCTTTTGTTCTGCCCTTGGCCTGTTTTATGATCTAATCTTATTCCCTGGGTATGGACATGTTGCTGCCTCTGCTCTCGGACTGTCCTCCAGACTTTCAAGCATTGTCAGCTAGCTCTTGTGCTCACTACTCTCATTGTATTTCTCCAATTCTTGTTTGTTTTAAGAAATGTGTATAACCTGGCATGATGTGGATTTCTGCCAGTCAATGTAAGCCAATGAATTGGACAAAACCTTCTTCCCAGTTGGATCAGCATATCACCACAGGCTCCTGGGCCTCCTGGTGATGTTTCTATAATGGGCTTTACTCTCATCTAGAGTTCAGGAGGCAAAACAATTTGGTAGCAATAGTACCTGCAGAGAACATCTGGATAAGAGTTAGGTGAACTGAGGCACCCTATTTCCTAATATCTCTGAATGCAGCTTGGTGATTCATCCCTTTAGTTTTAACAGAGTCCTTCCCTTTCCAAACCTATGACTATCAAACCACATTTGTCCATTCTTCTTAAGTAGTTTTTCAAGTGCACCTCTGGGGTTCCATAGCACATCAACCATGTAGATCTCTGCAATTTATACATATATTTAACACTTGGATTTATTATAGATTTTTTCTACATGTCTAAAAATGAATTCTCTAAAATTTCACTCCTCGCAATACTCACTTCATGAGCTCCTCATACACAACAATTTTGTTGTTGGAAATATTTTCGAAATACTCCTAAGGAAATCCTGTTATACAGAGTTAAGTAGGTATCTTTACCACAGGACTTTTCCAAGTCTTTGTGTGCAAATGTATGAAACTAAATGAAAGCAATAGGGTTTTCAGCTCAACAGGCATTTATTTGGTAACACGTTTCTGTATGCCTGTTTGTGTATCTCTCTTGGGGAGAAATACCTTTTAATAGATCATAAGTTTAATTAAGTTTTAATAATAGCTTAAAGCACTGTTTTTGCAAGGCAGAGATTGCAACTTACAGTCAAGTGAAGTCATTAAGTCAATTTAGTAGGTAATAACAAATATATTTTATTAAATGAGAGGATAATATAGAAAATTCTGCAGTATATTACGCAAAGATGGTTAATACTATTTGAAATTTTTATTTTAGTTACGTGTGTGTGTGTGTGTGTGTGTGTTAAAAGCATTGAAACATAAAATATACTTGATATTGTAAATAGCAGTCCAAATTTTGAATGCCACTAGTCTGAAGCATAGGCTTTTAGCTAACTGTAAGAGGATTAAACAAACTACCACTAGGGGGAGAGGTGGCCTAGCAGAGAGTATAGTACTGGGAAGATTATAAATAAGTATGATCTGGTTGCTTCCCCAAACAAGGAGGGTTAGAAAGAGGACATTAGAGAAAGGAGTAAAAAAAGTTTATTCCTAAATCCTCTAAGATTAAATGTCTGCTGCACATCCCAGGGAACAGAAGGATCAAATCTTGCAAATGAAAACGGACAAAATAGAAATAGTGGAGGACTCAGGATGGGGTAGTTCAGCTGTGTCCCTAACTAATTAGTGAGCCAGGAATGTATATACAGAATGCTAGACACAGAAGTAAGACAGAGAGAGCTAGGACTCAAGGGCTCCTTATGCCATCAGAAACTGTGAGTGAGTCATCTGTGTGTGTGTGTTTTTGTTTTGTTTTGTTTTGTTTTGTTTTGTCTTCTCTTGGCTATTCAGAGTGAGAGTGCTTCCTGTGTGTTGAAGAATGTCCCCTTGGTGTGGTTCATGGTGAGAGGCAGGGTCACAGCTCCCATTACAGAGGCTAACATGGCAGATAGCTAAAGGTGGTAGGTAGTTCTCTGGAGGTTGGGGGGTATGGTCAAAGCATGACAATAGTATACCTCAGTCAGGTGGTGGTGCAAAAAGAAATAATTAGAAATTATTCACAAAGGCTATGGAGCTTGGGTTCTGCAGTAGCACCAGTGAGGGTTCAATGGTTGTGGCTCACATGATGTTTCATAATCAGATATTTCTTTTAAAAAAATTTTTTTTAATGTTTTATTTATTTTTGAGAGAGAGAGAAGGGCAGCATTAGCAGGGGAGGATCAGAGAGAGAGGGAGACACAGAATCCGAAGCAGGCTCCAGGATCTGAGCTAGCTGTCAGCACAGAGCCCGACGCAGGGCTCGAACCCACGAACTGTGAGATCACCACCTGAGCTGAAGTTGGACTCTCAACTGACCAAGCCACCCAGACGCCCCATAATAAGCAACTATTTCTAACTACATGGTCTTGCCTGTAGCTTTAGTTATCAGACTTTCCTGGTTCCTTCTTGTTGTCTAGACCTGCGGCTCCCACCTCCCAGTGAATCTCTCTTTTTTAAGTTTATTTATTTATTTTGAGAGAGAAAGAGCGCGTGTGTGCAATGTGCTCTGGCAATGGAGGGGCAGAGAGAGAGGGAGAGAAAGAGAATCCCAAGCTGATGGTACAGAGCCCAGCATGGGGCTTGAATTCACAAACTATGAGCCAAAGTCAAGTTTCAGAAGCTTAACTGACTGAGCTACCGGATGAATCTTTGATCTAATAAAAAACTTTCATATTTTATTTGTTTTGACCTTTATAGTTCATCAAGGTATATTTGAGATGCAGTAAACTGCAGTATTTATTTAAAATATAATTGATGTTTTGACATACATATACACCCATTAAATCATCAAAATCCAATAATAAATATACCCATCACCGCTAAAGATCTCTTCTGCCAGCCCCACCTCTTACCCTCAACTTCTCCAGTCCCTCAAATCCAAGACAACCATTGATCTGTTTTCTGACACTATAGATAAGTTTAATTTGCATTTCCTAGAACCTTATGTTAATGGAATGATACATTATATACTTTTCTCTCTGCTTTCTTATATTCAGCATAATCATTTTGAAATTCATTCATATTATTGCATGTATCCATACTTCATTTAATTTTATTGTTGGGTGATATTCTATTGTGTGGATATGACACAATTTGTCTATTGCTCGTGAACATTTGAGTGGTTTTCAGTTTTTATCTATCATAAATAAAATTGCTGTGAATATTAGCGTACAGGTTTATGTAGAGATAAATCCTTTTCACTTATCTTGGGTAGATATCTAGAAGTGGAATAGCTGCATTGAATACTAGGCATATTTAACTTCTTAAGAAGTGTCACACATTTTCTAAAGTGATTGCATCCTTTATATCAACACCAGCAGTGCCTAAGATTTCCAGTTGTTTTGCATTCTTGGTTTGGTCAGCATTTCTAATTTCAGTCATTTGGATAGGTGTATGGTGACATTTCACTGTGATTTTAATCTGCCTTTCTCTAATTTTTCATGTGCTAAATTACCAGTCTTATGGTACAAATAAGTGTCTTTTTTTAATATTTTAGTTTATTTCTGAGAGAGAGAGAGAGGCAGTGTGAGCAGGGGAGGATGAGAGAGAGAGGCAGACACAGAATCTGAAGCAGGCTCCAGGCTCTGAGCTAGCTGTCAGCACAGAGCCCACTGCAGGGCTCGAACCCATGAACCATGAGATCATGACCTGAGCCAAAGTCGGACACAACCAACTGAGCCACCCAGGTACCCCACAAATAAGTGTCTTGATTCTAATGATGATTACAAAAAGAAACACATGATTTTAAAAAGTGTGATACAGCTACACACACACACACACACACACACACACACACACACAAAGTGCATGTATAAATGGTAAAACTGAATGTGTTATCTAGATTGTGCTCTCAGTTTCCTAGTATCAGTAGTCCGGTTATGCAAGATTTAACATTGGGAGGGGCTGGTAAAGGGTTCTGGAACTACTTGTATGCTCCTTTGCACATTCTTATGAATCTGTAATTATTTCAAACTAAAAAAAAAAAAATTAGCCCTTTCTTAAATCTTTTGTCTCTGTAAGCTCCTTCATATTTAAGTCCTCACTTTGTCTAATTTTTTAAGTGTTGCTTATATAACCATGTGCTATTTCATATCCCCATTTTACTCTCAATGTATTGGAGAATTACTGCTGCTAAACTGTGCTGTGTTCTGGACTCTCCTGATACCACCAATGTAATCAATGAGCCAGCATTTGTCTAATTATTTTTCTACCCCTCCTCTAAACAGACTTACCTCAATGGTACTGTTAATCACTTTTTCCTTCCTGAAGACCTATAACTTCCTTGACTTTTCTTCCCACCGCACTTTCCTGGATCTTCACATCAGTGAGTCTCCAACCCCTAAATAAACACTTAAGCTCTACCTAATCCTTAACTCTGTATATGTTCATTTAGTTGCCAAAATACAGATATAAAAGATTAAACATAACATAAGTTTATTTGCTTTCATATCAGATTTTGGATCCAAGCTTTTGTATCTTCTTGCTGAGCCATCTCTAATCAAATTGTACTTGTCTTCTCAACTGAAGTAGAGACACGGCCCTTTCTTTATTTCAGCCAGTGAGAAGGGAAAAAGAGTAGCATCCTGAGCCAGCCAACTTGCCTCTAATTTAGAAATGACCCAGCAGTTTTGCACAACCTCTCTCCTCCTCTCCCAGAACTTAAACTCAGTCAGTCAGCCATGGAGCTACAAGAGATGCTGTAAAATGTGGTCTCTGGCATGATGAGCATAAGAACAGCTATAATCTCATTACCATGGGACAGTGGAATAATGGATTTGGAAGGACCTTTAGCAGTCTTTTATTGGCAGTATTCCTCAGGGTTTCATCCATATTTAGCTTATTCTTTTATTTTGTATATTTTTCACAAGTTAATTTCATCTATTTTCTTGATGTTCATTCACTTTATTTTAGTCCCAATTGTGGATCTCCTTTGCACCTCCTTCACTAGCCTTTGAAATCAACTATCTACTTGCCTGCTTGACTTATGCAGGTAATCATTTTTTTTAATCTCATCTAAAATGGTGGTTTTCAAAGGTAGGCAGTTTGCAACTCTGGGGACATTTGGCAGCCTCTAGAGTTTCTTCATTGCCACAACAGCTGCAGTGGAGGGATGGAGTGTTCCTACTGGCATCTGATGGGTCAAAGTTCAGGATGTTGCTAAACATACTGCAATGTGCAGTATCGCCCTCGACAGCAAAGACTTAGATGCCCCAAAATGTCGATAATGCTGATGTTTAGAAACCTTGACCCTAGAATATTGGCAGTTACCTTGTAGGTGTCAATAAATTTTGTGAGAATAAATGAAAGAATAATTCAGGAACATGTAGAAAATGTAAACTCAGTAGTATTCCATTACATAAATAGTAAACATGAAGATATCATAGGTTCTCACTCATAACCAATACTTAGTAATGCTTACAANAGAGAATAAATGAAAGAATAATTCAGGAACATTTAGAAAATGTAAACTCAGTAGTATTCATTACATAAATAGTAAACATGAAGATATCATAGGTTCTCACTCATAACCAATACTTAGTAATGCTTACAACTTATTGAGCTTTATGTACTCATCCCATTTAAAATGAGCAAAAAGACTGTGGGGTATTGTACAGATTACTTAGGCTCAGAGAGATTAAGTAATTTGCCTAATATCAAAAAGCTAGACCTCAAACCCAGGATTTCTGTGACCTTTAAAGCACCCCATGGCTCTAGGATTCCTCTTCCTTCCACTACACACTCAATCCTTGAAACTTTTATGCTTGAATAGTTAGGAGATAGATTGGACTTCTTCCTTCTCTACTGGTGATCACCCCAGGCAAGGATAAACTTTTGAGTCAGCATTTATGTTCCTCCCCTTGACAAAGCCATATATCACTTTAGCCTAAAATTTTCAGAAGACAGAAAACTAAGAAGACCCTTACGAACTGGCTGAAAAATTTCTGAACACCCCAGTGACCCTACCCAAGCTCAGTCTCATTAGGAAACCCCAACTGCTTGCTCTTCTTGCTTCTGAGATTCTCCTTTCCTCAGGTCAGTGAAAGGGAAACATCTATAAAGTACTTTTTTTTTTTTAAATGTAAAGCCTTGTCATCTGTCTTTTCCTTGTTTGAGCCCATACTCTGCTTCTCAGGAACTGTTAGAAAAGTTTTTCCATTTAAAGAAAACTGGGAGAATATTTTCTATGAGAGATGGTTAAAGAACAATATGGCCTAAAGAGACAAAAATAGTAATCTGTCCCACGATGTACACATCCTGAGAGAAGGGAAAGAAACAGGAATGCCTTTCTAAAGTTCTCTTTTTCTGTCTTCTGAATGCCATCAATTATTCACTCAAGAGGCTAAATGGAAAAAAAGTAAAGATTCTGTAGGAAGACATGCTGAGGTATTAGAAGAGAAGTCATAGTACAGACAAAGAGATTGTTGTACATCAGCAATTTTAATTATTTTAAGTGATAATTATCAGAAAAGAGCAGTAAAAATTGTAGGAGGGCATTACATTAAAATTGACACCTATGGAATCATCCTATATTCTTTTAAGTTAATCCTCCTTTTCCTTTTATCTTGTTACTATGTTGTCTTTATAATTCTCAGCTAACTAAAGTCATGTCAACAAACAACAACAGAGCCCCTATAATATATAATATACTAGAAATTATACCAAAAAGTACCCTAGAATTCTAGTGTTGGAAGGGACCTGTAAAACTGACTGTTTAACACTTTTACTTTATTCCTCAGAGTTCTGCCCTGAAGGAGTGTAGCAGGCAAGGGAGCAGTTACACATAAAGATAGCTAACGTAAGGTGTTTTTCAGGTAATGATGAGATGGAGAAATCAGTTGAAATTACTGACTTATGAATCATTTTTTTTTAACTTGAGTCAGAAAACTGATATTTTCAAATGGTTGGCATCTACTGAGATGTCCTGCAATGATCCCTGTTCCCAGATATTGACACTCTTTGCGTAACCCCTTCTCCTGCATCGCCCTAGTGACCTGGCGCTTACCAATAGAATGTAACAAAGATGATGGGATAGAGTTCCACGATCAGGTAACAAATAGCTGTGACTCCTCTCTTACTTGCATTCTTTCTCTCTTGCACTCTCAGTCAACCACTCTGATGAAGAAAGCTGCCATGTTGTGAGCTGCCTACACAGAGAGAAACTTGGAACCTACATGGCAGAAACTGAAGTAAGCCTACAGCTAGCAGCTAGCAAGGAACTGTGGCCTCACTCCAGCAGCGCATGAGAAAATGAATCCTTCCAATAATCATGTGAGTTTGAAATCTATTCTTTTTCCTGGCAAGCCTCCCATTGAGTCTGCAACTCTTGATATCGCCTTGTGAGAAACTCAAGCTTATCATTTCATAGCTTCTGTAGGTCTGCAATCTGGACCGGACTCACAGAAACTATGAAATAATAAGTGTTTCCTTTTAGGTCACTGTGTTTGGGATAATGTATTATATCACAAAGGATAACTAATGCAGTTGATTTCCTAGTATAATAATAAGGCAAACATGAATACCACTTTCAGGCATGTGGTGATTTTTCTAAAAGAAGGACCAAATTGGGTATATGATTTATGAAAATTAATGCAGCTAGCCATTGTTTAGCTTGTATTCAAATATTTTAAACTAGAACTGAATTGGGGCACCTGAGTGGGTCAGTTGGTTAAGCGTATGACTTTGGCTCAGGTCATGATCTCATGGTTTGTGCATTTGAGCCCTGGCATCAGGCTCTGCTGACAGTACAGCTCAGAGCCTGAGATCTGCTTCAGATTCTGTCTCTCTCTCTCTCTCTCTCTTTCTCTCAGCCTCTCCCCGACTTGCACTCAAATGGAATATATGTTGTAGTGGCTCTATGTTTCTGGACTTTTTTTTTTTTAGTGGAGATCTGTATCTGTTATGGATGGTTGGTTTGATTATCCTATGCCCATTTATTATTCTTGTACATATATAAAGGGGTAGGAATGGGGGGTATTTTGTTCAACAAGTTTGTCCAAGCATGTCATAAACTGGTCTTCACTTTAAGTCAGGAGTGAACAAAGACTAGCTTGATCTTGGCTAAGCACAGCCAAAATCAAGGAATGGATGTTTCATGTCTGAGTAAGTGAAGAATGAATAATGCTGATTTTCGATGTTATTCTATTGTGAATCTCCTTAAGGTGGGGTTGGGGCAGCTATTGTCAACTGTCCCCGATAAGTGGGGAACTAATAAAGGGAATACATAGTCAAGAGCAGACCTTAGCCTTAAGGGAGAAGAATTTTCATCCCCTTCCTGGGTCTCTTACTACTTAACCTTAAATTTGAGCAAGAAGGACATGTTCTAAGCCTTGCTATTATAAATAAGGTATTTGGTATCACCCTGGAGCTTGGTAGAAATGTAGAACCTGAAGTCCCACCTCCAACCAACTGAATCATAATGTGTGTTTAAACAAGATTCCCAAGAGACATAAATGCTCATTAAAATTTTAGAAGCACTGTTCCAAAGTATATTTGAGTGAGATAAACTGGCTCCTAGCTCAGGGCATCTGACTGCAGACCAGGTAAGGAAGCATCCTCTGAGGATGGGCTATGATCCAGGCTTATAGGATACAATCTTTAGTTGTCAACTTTCCTAATCTGCTAATAAAGTTTTCTAAACATAGCCTGGTTCCAGCTATATCTGAGGGCATTGAAAGAAATTCCTCTGCTTATGATTGTAATTAAGCCACATAGTAAATAACAGTAGCAACTTAAAAGAAGCTGATCCAGAGATTTGCTGGAGAGGGCCCACAGCTGAATAAACAGAAGATGTAAGTGATGCCAATGGAAATGGTTGACTGAGGAGGCAAGTGATGCCAGTAGTGTTCAGTGGAACACACAGGCATCCCCTGAGAATTCCCAGAATGACACAAAGAGGGGACATTATAAAACTTGGGTTCCACCCAGTCAAGTAGGATGAGAACTTTGGTATTAGTGAACTAGGCAATGCTACCTCATGAGATGGCCACATCTTGATTGGTGAGATCCTGATAGTTTGGGAGCCCAGACAGAGAGACCCTACTTCAGAAACTTCTCATTTCAGCATCAGGTTTTATTCTTGCTAGTTGCATCCTTGGTGTGCTCCCTGTCCCTGTGTGGATTTGGCCCCCAGATTTTTTTAAAGTCTTTGCTACCCGCTCCTTTGTGAGCCTCTGGCTTCCCCTGTCTTTCTAATTGGAATTTAATATTAGGCTTGTCCCTGGTTCTGGATATGCATTGGATTATTTGGTCCCAGAGCCCTTTCCAGCCCATTTTCCTACTCCATTCCCATTATAGAGCTCTCACCAGAATCTGCATCTACCTTTCCTTTGTATCTCCCCACAATGCCTATTTGCAGGATAGTGAGAGGCAGGGTGGTAGAGGGAGGGCTAGGTATGTGCAGGAAGGTTCTGGGCATGACATATGGTGCTGAGTTGCTGATCATAAGCAAAACTCACTCAGAAGACATAAGATTTCACTAAAGAACATAATAGCTTACCATTAAAACAACAAGAAGTGACAAAGCATATGCTTGTGACTTACAAAAACTGCTAATTAAACAAAATATGCGCATGCTGGCAGCTTACTAAATGTGGTATGTCACCACTTAGATTTCTGGCACCCTCAACACCTCTCCACCCCCATCTGCCAACATAATCTGAGCTTTGCAGACCATACATTCCATCTGTTCTTCCATCTCGGTAATGCCAGATCCTCCCTTGAGAAAAACTCAGGAATGCTCACCAAGAAAGACATGTGGGAGATCTCTTCAGGAGATCCTAGCCACTCTCTGAATTTTGGTATGAAGTGAGAACAGCTGGTATCCAAATCTTGCTAGCTTCAAGCTGACAGCTCTCGACACCATTGGACTCCAAATAAGCTGTCCTCTGACAGGAAACAAGCAGTAATTGGAAGTGTTTCAAATTTGACATAGTCTATTTATTCTCTCCCAGATCTAAATGCATCTACATCCAACTGCCAGGTTTCTAAGATGTATATAAACCTACAGATTCTCACAGGTAGAAAACTAGTTCGCTACTGAACAAAAGCCATTGGGTTCTTTGCTTCATATTTCTCTATGGTTTTCAGTGTTTTCATGACATTCTTCTCTTTCTTTTACTTCACTCTGATTCCCCACTATCAAACCTTCAGTTTAAACTTCTTCCTCTCTTGGAATAAAAATTAAAAGATACTTATCTCTGGCAAATGGAGTCCACACGTGAAGGAGATGGTGAGTACGTTAGGGTTAGGGAAAGCTTCCTGAAAGAAAATGCCAGTAAATTCAGAGGATTCGAAGCACTGGGATCCAAAGATAGTACTGTAACCCATCTTGTGGGAAAATAGCAACACCCAAAGGTAAAATTTCACTGGTTACTAATTGACCCTCTACTAGATCCTTCTCTTCACTCTGGAGTTGTCCTTTCAGAAATGATTTTTGATTGACTCTGAAGGGAAAAGAATCTGGATCTTGAAACTCACTCTCCCAGAAGGCGCCATGATCCAATATGAACAGTAGCCTGCCCCTCAATTCTGCCTTTCAGGACCAAGTGTGTTAAATCACAGGAAGGAAAAATCCTTCTAATATTGTATTATTGGCATTTTGTCTCCTCCCTCATCTTCTGTATCCTCTTCCTCCCTCCCCCATGTGAGATTACAGTTATTGAATTAATATTCCTAAAGGAAGCCACTCAAGTAATTATTCACACACACACACACACACACACACACACACACACACAAATATCCTGAAACCTTTTTCTGTAGACAGTGAACAAGTGGCATAATTTTTAAAGTTCTACCTCAGTAGTCATCTTATTATAGTTGATGTGCTTATCCTCAGAACTGATTGTCTCACAGATTGCTTTAGGCTTTAGACACACAAGACTTATCATTTATGAAAAGCAATTCATTTGGATATTACTTCAGAATGGACACTGCTCTTATCCAAATAATAACCAACATTTATTAAAGTTGCAGAAGAGCCAAACATTTTTATATAGTTTATATATATATTAACTCATTTAATCATCAAAACAACACTATAAAGCAAATACTGTTACTATCCCAATACTATGTATAAAGTGCAGGAAGGGGATCTACTAGAGCATCTAGAGTGAGGACGACCTTGCCAGCATCTTGATTTTTGTCCTAGTGATATTAATATCCTAGTTTTGGCCTCCAGAACTGTAAGAGAATAAATTTCCTTTGTTTTAAGCCACCAAGTTTGTGGAAATTTGTTACAGTTGCCATAAGACACTAATACAGTATGTAGCAAGTGAATGAGCAGAAGAAATTTTTCTTGGTCCAAGGTTCTTCTATCTGGACTAAGAATTAAACTGACAAGTGACAGATTAACAAGAGAAAAAAAAAGTTTTATTATATGTGAACAAAGGCCCAATGATGAAATTGAGACCTAAAGAAATGAATAAGATAGGCAGTTTTATACTTTTTAGACAGAAATAAATCTGTGAAGCACTGACAGTATAAATAAAGCTTAATTTGGGGAGCTTCAATTAGTAAGGAAATCTAAACAGAATTTGGGCTGGGGTAGTAAATTAGTAAAAAGTAACACAGGTCGTTTATACAGGTTTCTTGGCTCCAAATTTCCCATCTCTGGTGATAAGAATGTCTCTTTACTTCCTTGTATAGAGAGGGTAACTTTCATGTGGAAAATTTATTTCCTGCTTTTGGGGGACAGAGGAGGCTCTGAATATCTTTCTTGTACAGGTGTCTCTCAAAGTAACTTTTATTTAAAATATTTAATATGCCAAAATGACACATTTTGGGGTGGCCAGCCCTTGCACCTACACTAGCTGAATAGAATCACAGAATACCCTCAGTGTATGCTGGTTCTTTCCAAGATTTGGACAGAATATAGGAGATTAAGAAAATCTGAAGATTTCAGTTATAAAATTCACCACCTGCTTAGTTCACCCCTTCAGGCTTCTTTCTGCTAGAACCACAGATAATTTGTATCCAAACTGCTAGAGACATAGACAGGTGGAATTTCATTAGTACCAATGAACCAATCCATTCATCCACAAAGACCATTTCTCAGATGGATGGCAAGAGGCTACCATGCTACTTTGAAACGCATGATGAAATCTGTTGTAACTAGCATGATCGAGAGAGGGAACAGCTGCAAGATTTAAAAAGGGTGATTTAAAACAAATAACAACTGACATAGTCCTCTCATCAAAATCTTTATTGCTCCCAGTAGCTGCATACTTATTGAGATAGTTCTCCTTATTGCTCACGTAAATGACTGGCCAAATTCTTCATGAAAAGTAATAAAAATTAGGAAGCTTCGAGGCTATGACTGATATGTGGTGCTGTTAGCCTTTTCCAGTAGCTATGTACTACTTTCTACCTTTGTACTAAGTATTTTATAGAGCTATTATCTACCCCTTGCTTTAATCCTTGGCAGTCATGTGGATAAGAACCTTTCTACCAGACATTTGACAGGGGAGAAAAGGGGCAAAGGAAGTACAAGATGGACTGAGGTCTCCCTATTAGTTTTTTATGCTTGCATTATTCAGGTATAAGGAAACCTACTTATAACTTAATTTTCTACTTAGAAGGAAAACTCTAAATGACTTAATACATACTTTGTTTTTGTTTTTTTCGGGGTTTGCTTTTCTTCTTCCTAGCACTGTTTTTAAAAAAGAAATATTTAACATAGGGGTGCCTTGGGTGGCTCACTCAGTTAGGCGTCCAACTCTTTTTTTTATAAAAAAGTTGTGTTCTTTTTTTTGTTTTTGTTTTTGTTTTTTTTTTTTTTTTTTTNGGGAGACAGAAAATCCAAAGCAGGATCAAGCTCTGAGGTATCATTGCAGAGCCCGATGTGAAACATGAAAACACGAACTGTGAAATCATGACCTGAGCCAAAGTTGGACACTTTAACAGACTGAGCCACCCAGGCCCCCCACGTGCCCAAGTGTACAACTCTTGATTTCAGCTCAGGTCATCATCTCCCAGTTTGTGGGATCGAGCCCCATGTCAGGCTCTGCACTGACAGCATGGAGCCTGCCTGGGACTATCTCTTTCCCTCTCTCTCTGTCTCTCCCCTCTCCCCCCCCTCTCTCAAACACATGCTTTCTCTCTCAAAATAAATAAAAATAAACATTAACAAGTTTTATTTAGCATGTATTTTATTGCACATTCCATGTACCAGGTAGCATCCTAAATTCTTTTCAAAAAGCAACCTATTTAATCCCCATAATAGTCTGATAATATAGGTGCTATTATTGAGTGATTTAAAAGATGAAGGAACTGAAGATCAAAGAGGCTAAGTAACTTAAGATCAACTAGCTACTTAGTATTGGAGCTGGATTCATTTGAACTCAAGAAGTTTTACTTCTGGATCATTTTTTTTAATAGTAACAAAGCTTAATGATGTCTTTAGTGTCTTTATGATCAACACACCCAGCTCTCTGAGGCTTGATTGACTTCAATAAATTACTACCCATCATTGCTCACGGCCATAGTCATAGAAAACCCACAAGAAGAGCTCAAAAAGTGAACAAACAAAAGACAACAAGCACCCAATACTATTTTTATTGAAGTATAGTTGACACACAGTGTTAGTTTCAGATGTACAACTTAGTAATCCCACAAGTCTATATGTTATGCTCTGCTCACCACAAGTGTAGCTACCATCTGTCACCATACAGTGCTCTTACAGGATCACTGCTATTCCCAAGGCTGTACCTTTCATCTCCATGGCTAATTCATTCCATAACTGGAAGTCTGTATCTCCTACTCCTTCACCCAATTTGTCCATCTCCATGTACCCTTACCCTTAGGCACCATCACTTTGTTCTCTGTATTTATGGATTTATTTCTTTTTTTTTTTAATATTTTTATTTATTTCTAGGAGAGAGAGAGAGAGAGAGACAGCGTGAGCAGGGCAGGCTCAGAGAGAGAGGGAGTCACAGACTGAAACAGGCTCCAGGCTCCGAGCTGGCAGTCAGCACAGGGCCCCACGCGGGGCTCGAACCCACGAACCGCGAGATCATGACCTAAGCGAAAGTCGGACGCTTAACCGACTAAGCCACCCAGGCGCCCCTTTATGGATTTATTTCTGCATTTTGTGTGTTTATTTATGTGTTTTGTTTTTTAGATTCCACACATAACTGAAATCATACGGATTTACCTTTTTTTGTCTGATGTATTTCACTTAGCTTAGTACCTGCAGGGCCATCTGTGTTGTCACATATGGGAAGAAGAAGGGATGTATAATATTGCATTGCATATATACCACATCTTTATCCATCCATCTATTCATGGAAAGCACCCAATTACTCACCCACAATTTGTCTTTCACATACAGCAGCATCATGACTGTGTATGTGTGTGTGTGTGTGTTTCGGAAGCGCATATTTGTCTTCTCCATCTCAACATAGGAGTAAGCAAGGCCCACAAACCATGGGGTCAGGTAAATTGAAACTAGGATGGAGACGAGGAAGAACAGAGAATAAGTCAGACCCTCCATCTCTCCTCCTCTCATATCTCAGTTTGTGTCCAAGGAAATAAAAGGACACAAAAGCTTCAGGGAACGAACTAGCTATTACAGAAAAATGTCCATGACCTCTCCCTCCTCTAACTCTCAGATCCTTGACTCATTAGAAATACATACTCTATCAAGTTACCAACTATTTTATTTAGTTAATTTGTATATGGGGTCTCCATAAAATTAGTAAATTCCTTAAATCCAGAAGCAGCTCTTTTCCTCTAGATTCCTCCTCTATATAACTTTGAATTTGAATTGCAAGGGGGAAGGCAAGGGTAGAAGTTCACAGGCCCTACAGAGGGCACTGACATAAGGAAATTGTGGCATCAGAAATACTCTTCCTGGTATACCCTGGGAATTGTCACAGATGAGGTGTGGTTGCCCTTCCCGCAAGAAGGTTGGCAAACTATACAAGTCAGAGGTGGCTTTGCCCTTCCTAGGAGCAACCAGATGCCCCGTTCCCATGGCCCTGAGCAGTCCAGGAAGGAACAGAGACCTTCCAGGAATAGTGATGGCTGGAGTTGGGGGATGGCATGAGGAAGCAGGCAGAGAGTGTGTGAGTGTATAATAATAGGACACTATGGGGCATAAGGACAAGTGAGGCAGAGATAAGATGGCAATGATTCTGCTTGGGACAGTGGAGAAAGCACTCAGATTCATGTAACTGGTTCGTTCAACCTCATACCAGGGAAGAAGAAGAGGATAAAATTCAATTCTTATCTCTTCCAGTCTGGCTTTTTTCCTCTTCCTTTTAAAATCATGCTGCTCTTTCTTTTGTCCCTGAACACTGTCCACCTGCAGAGTCCTGCTGGGTCTTTGTTTTGTTGCCTCTCTCCTGCCATCTGTTTCCGGACCTGTCCTCTGCCTGCATCACCCTGATATATCTCACTGTATTTACCAAGCCACCCCTTCATTTGAACTTCTACCATCTCACAGCAAGCCCATGCTGCTCTTCCTCTACTGAGCACCCTTTAAGGTAATCAAGATCACACTTCACCTTGTGCAACAGGACTTCCCTGGATCTTCTAAGCATTTTCCTGATGGAAATGCTTGCCCAGCTTGCTTGCCCTCAGATCCTGCCATCTCACAGAACTTTCTATTGGTTCTTTTCAACATCAGTGCCTTCCTTCCTTTGCTAATTACAGGATGCAAACAGGGTTAGATCAGAGGATTCTCTTTCAGAATATTGTTCCTTAAGCAAGGACTGTTAGAGGCATAGGAGATACTGGAAAACAGGTTAAGATCTGTTCAGTATGATCTAGGAGAAACAAGGTCCTTGATTCTCAGAGACCATGATGGTGACTCCCAAGAGGGATTCTAGCCTAACCACCACATATGTCATCCCATGGAAACTCAGGGTGTTAGTTTACTTTTACTGTGTAGCAAACTCCCATTCTCCTTTAGGTTATTGGCAAAATTCTTGTTGCAGTTACAGGACGGAGGTCCCCACTTCCTTGCTGGCTGCCAGCTGAGGAGCCATTCTCAGCTTGATTTCTGGGCAGGAGGTCACCTCCATCTTCTAAGCCAGAAATGGCACAATAAATCTTCTTGGTGCTTTGAATTTCTAGAGTTCCCCTTATGCTCCCAATCAAAGAAATCAGCTTTTAAATGGCTCATGTAATTAAATAAAGCCTACTTTAATAATGTCCAGAGTTCTCCATTTTTATTAATTCACAGTCAACTGATAAGTGATTTTAATTGCCTCACCAAGACTTTTTTTTTGCCATGTAACATAATATAATTCAAGAGTTGATAGCATATATACAGCCTCTACACACAGATAAAGGTGGGATATTATAATAAGATCAAGGATCATTAATTCTAATCATTATTAGAATTCTGCTAGACTTTTCTGCCATTCTTGCTTCCTTGAGATGGATCTCTCACAAACTTGTATAATGGGAATAATTCCCCTGTTTCTTATATGAGAGCACTTGAGGGACATGAGACCTGAGAAATTTCCTCTCTGACTTTTCATGTACTTACCTGTGTGTACAACCAGCATCCATTTGTAAGGAACATCAACCCCTAACTGCATCTCCCTTCTCCTTTACAGAAAATTTAGGTTGTTAAATTTATGACTGCTAATCCTCAAGAACAGTTCCTTTTTTTTTTTTTTTTTTTTTTTTGTAGTAACTAAACTTCAACCCACCTTCCCATGGTAAAGCCCCGTGAAACATCCCACCCTCTTGCTCCAAGTCACAATGTTCCTTGGAAAGCTTATCCAGCCAGGCATTCTCAAATAAAAGTTAATGATGCTTGGCTTGACTTTTCCCACTGTTTGGTTCATTGACTGAATAATAGAATTGGACCCTCTACCACTCAGCTCAGCCACTGCCAGAAACCTTTCCTGTGTCCCCGCCCTTGAGTCTCACAGAATGGCTGGCTAAAGAAGGCCCCTCCTGAGCAACACTACACTTTTAACATTAAAACATGGTCTATGCCTTTAATGTTTTCTATTTGTCCGTAGTAAAAACCTCTTGATTTTATTTGTTTCACTATTCAGTGTTATTAGGACAATGTGGGATTGTAGTGCTGAGGAGATCTGGTTTTAGTTTTCTTGTATATTTTTTTCATTTGACTACGAATGACTACCAGCCATTTAAAGAACTTTAGTGTCATTGTCTGCCTTTTAACATGACAAGGATTATGATGCCAGTAGCACTAAACATTTGAAATTCTGGTAGGATTTTATGAAAGACAATTTAGAATGTCAGTAGCCTTTCAGAGGAATTTGTTATAGGAATAAGACAGTCTCTTTGTGTGGTACTTTATAATCAAAAGGTTCAAAGTTTCCAAATACTTATTTATTTTTAAAATTTATTGAGAGAGAAAGAGAGAATGGAGGAAGGGTAGGGAGAGAACCCCAAGCACACTCTGTACCATCAGCATAGAGCCTGATGCAGGGCTCGAACTCAAGAATTGTGAGATTATGACCTGAGCCGAAATCAAGAGTCAGATGCTTAACCAACTGAGCCCACCTGGCATTCCAAAAATTCCACATATTTAATCATTAGTATCATTAAAATTATTGTGAAGATGCTTTAGAAACATAGAAAAACTCTAAAAAGCAGGAAAATTATAATATTCCTTCCATTAAATATTCCTGAGGATAGGGTAGTAAAAACATGGACACTAACTCCCAAACTTCAATTCTGGTTGGCTTTCTTCCTACTTGTTTTCTTTTTTTTTTTTTTTTTAAGTTTGTTTATTTTTGAGAGAGAGACAGACAGAGCAGGAGTGGGGGAGGGACAGAGAAGGAGTCACAAAATCTGAAGCAGGCTCCAGGCTCTTGAGCTGTCAGCACAGAGCCCAACATGGGGCCCGAACCCACGAATCATGAGATCATGACCTCAGCCAAAGTCAGATGCTCAACTGACTGAGCCATCTAGGTGCCCCCTTCCTACTTGTTTTCTTTCAAAATTGCCCAGTCAATGGCCCTCTTGAAGTCCATCATATTTGATATTAGCAGATGTTGTAGAAGAGTTATTTGACTAAGATTCAGTTTTCCCTTAGAGAAGGAAAGAATGTCCCTAAGGGAAGAATGACAGGACTGTCCTTGGAATCATGCAGGACTAGACACCGTGACAGGATAGGGGCAGTAGCACGTGACGATCTCTGAAGGGAGGAAAAGAGAAAACTTCATGTTAGAACATGAAGGGAAGGGGGGAAGGGGAGGGAGAGGCCAGGAGAGCACAGCTGACAGATGTAAGTGAAACAAAACAAAACAAAAAATAAGAAACTGCATTTTTCTGAAAGCAAAGTGCAATGGAAATAACAATAGACATTAAGTGAGACCCAAGACTCTTCAATTAAGTTTCTTCCAGTGTGTTATAGGTGAAAAGTTTCTTAATTTCATGTCAAGAGCTATGATTTCTCTGAAACATTGTCCTGCTTACAAGCTAAGTTGAAACTGGCAAAAGACAAAGGACATGACTACTTGAGCAGCATGAGCTCCCACCCACTGTTGTCCCCCTTACCTCCTATGTGGGGGACATAGAGAGGCTGGCATAGATGCCTTCATATGCACCGGGATCTATTATAAAGGAGGATTATTTTTATAATTATGCTACAGGGGCTCAGGAAACCTGAATCTTTCTAAGTGGGCTTAAATGTAGTCTTTATTTCAAGGGAAGACATCTTTATTATATTGGAGAGTAGGTATACCTTTCTTTCTTTACTCTGGATGGAAGTACTATCTCTAGTTTCCAAAACTCTAAGCAAGCCTATCCTTTGCTTTGGAAGAAAAGGATCTCTCTCTCTTTCTCTCTTTTTTTAATTCCATCATAGTTAACAGAGAGTGCTACATTAGTTTCAGGTGTACAGTATAGTGATTCAGTAATTCTATACATTACTCAGTGTTCATTGTGATGTGTTCCCTTAATCCTCTCCACCTAGTTTACCCATTCCCCTATGAGCCTCCCCTCTGGTAACCACCGGTTCATTCTCTACATTTGAACTTTTTGTTTGTTTGTCTTTTTTTCTTTGTTTATTTGTTTTGTTTCTTAAATTCCATATTTGAGGAACTGCCATACTGACTTCCACAGTGGCTGTATCAGTTTACATTCCCACCAACAGTGAACATGGATTCTTTTTTCTCCATATTCTCTCCAATACTTGTTTTTTCTTGTGTTTTTGATTTAGCCATTCTGACAGGTGTGAAGTGTGCTTTTCTGGTTATTGGTTTTGTTTTTATTTCTGGGTTTATTCACTTATTTTGACAGAGAGACAGAGGGAGAGAGAGGGAGAGAGACAAAATACAGGGATACCGGCGGGGGTGGGAGGCAGGGAGAGGGAGAGAGACAGAATCCCAAAACAGGCTCCACACTGTGAGCACACAGCCTGATGTGGGACTTGAACTCATGAACCCGTGAAATCAAACCTGAGCCGAAACCAAGACTTAGACACTTAACTGACTGAGCCACACAGGCACCCTGCCCTTTTGTTTTGTTTTTTAATTTTTTTAAAAAGTATTTCTTTATTTTGAGAGAGAGTGCGTGCGTGCGTGTGTGTGTGTGTGTGTGTGTGTGTGTGAGAGAGAGAGAGAGAGAGCAGGGGAGGGGCAGAGAGAGAGAAAGATTTCCAAGCAGGCTATATGCTGTCAGCGCAGAGTCCAATATGGGGCTCGATCCCACCAACTACGAGATCATGACCTGAGTCGAAATCAAAAATCAGACACTAAACCAACTGAGCCACCGAGGTGCCCCTGCCTTTTTTGTTTATCAAAGTTCTTCACTATGTAGACATTCTTGACAAGACAGTCATCAACTAAGGGCGGTTAGTGTCTCTGCTTGTAGCAAGTGTGAAAACGTGAGAGACACATGCAATTATCTTTCATTTCTTCTTTGAAGATCCTTTTCTTTCCCAGTAAAACAAGAGGGTTCTTCCACTTTTGATAGTCAATGATTTTTCAACAGAAATTATTTTTATGGGGTTCAGAATCTGGGGATGAGTCTGTCAGAAGTTGGCAGTGAGAGATGCTGAGAATTTGACAGTTTTTAAAAGAATGGAATTGAAGAATGAATGCGCATAAAGCCTTATACAACTAGAAAACTTTTATCATCCCGAGGACAAATTCTCAGTAGCACCTAAGCTATTACAGGCATGTCCTGTAGATAACATCTCTGGTTAATATTTTCTTTAGAGAACTTTTTGGTGTTAGTTAACCAAATTCCAAACACATATACAATGTGTATATACCTCAGTGCAAAATTTTTCAGCCAAATGTTTTATATAAGAAAACTATATATGCATCCCAAATCTCAATGAATTCCTTTACTAAAATTACAAGTGGGCTAAACCTCAAGTTATGTTCCAAACACAGTGGATAGAAGATCAGGATCTTGTACTCTGTGAAAAGAACCCTGAAGGTTAACAAAAGGCACACAAGTGACAGATGTTGCTGGTGTGAAGAGAGGCATTGTATGGCATCTCATACAAATAAAAAAGAGTTTTATTTTTTAATTGTTTTTATTTATTTCTGAGAGAGAGAGAGAGAGAGAGAGACAGCATGAGCAAGGGAGGGTCAGAGAGAGAGAGAGGGAGACAGAATCTGTAGCAGGCTCCAGGCTCTGAGCTAGCTGTCAGCACAGAGCCTGACACGGGGCTCGAACCCATGAACCGTGAGATCATGACCTGAGCCGAAGTTGGACGCTTAACCTACTCAGCCACCCAGGCGCCCCTAAAAAAGAGTTTTAAACCAATACTTTATTGTATGTGAATCAGGAAGCCAAATTTTAAAGGAATTTCAATTTTAACAAAATAGTTTGCTACTTATATATGAATGTTTATGTGTTTTAGAGAATTGGTTTGGGTGTTAAGGCAGAAACCTACTGTATTACTATTTTTTTAACTTAAAATAATAAGTTATAATTCACAGGTAGAATTTTTACACTGGTGAGGTTTTCAGAAAATACTTGCATTTGGATTCAGTTGGAAGAATTATCATCTTTAAAAAAAAAAAGCATCCTTGTTTGCTACTATCTGATTTTACATAGACAACTAACGGTCACTTTTATGAACTTGGGGGAAATGACAATCAGGAGATGAGATAGACTGTCGGTAGGTGATATGGTCTGTCTACTCTTCCCTGCTCCTCTCTCCCATGAACCTCTCCCCAGATATATTCAGTATTCCCAGGTCTGATCTCCTGCATGCCTCTCTGGGCCACTTTATTTCTTTCATTATGCAGTCTTTCCTGGAAGACTTTTTTCCTCACTTGCTCTGTCGTTCAGGGATATGGGAACTAGGCACTCTGGTGAGTACCCAGAGAACAATAAAACTCCACCTTTGCCTACAGGAAAATTCATACTGAGTGTGGAGAGGATACATTGGGCATTCCCAGGCTGTGCCTTGGAAGAGGCTTTCCCCATGCTGGGAATCTCCTGAGCCCACATCACCTGTGTCCTTTCTCAGTGTGCTGGGTTTCCTCTGCTCACTTGCTATTTTTGCTTTTGACTCTGCCCTTCTTTCAGATCCTTTTATGACAAATCTCTCCCCTCTACTCTGGCAAAACCGCTCAAGCTGGACAGTGAGGGGAAGAATGCAAAAGGAGGCCCTTCATTACCTCCACCTCCTCCTACCACGTGTACAATTTATGATTTAACAAACATGAAACACTTCAGCATAAGCTATGATTGATACTCAACTCAATAGCTGTACTACAATTTTTAAAAGGTACTGGGTTTGTTGAATGTTTGTATTATTTTTTATTTTATTTTGGAGAAGATAGAAATAAATACTTCATGACTGTTTGTAATGTTGTTTCATTTTTTTAAAAAGAGAGTCAGAAAGTACTTATTTCTGGGAAAATACTTGGCAGCAAAGAACTGGTTATGAACTTCCTATATTGTTAAGGAATCACTAAGCAGCCACTTGGTTTATAGACTCCGAATATGGATACCAAGTGGCCTTGTTGGAGTTCCAGGTAAATATTATAATGTTTAATACGTCCTTAGGAGACCAGTAGTGTCCAGTCTAAACCTGATTTGAAAGAAAAGTTTTCAAAAGATTTAGTAAGTCAGAATATTACATATTTTTCCAAGTGTCCCTTTAATTTTCTATTTTTTTCATTGTTCTGAGAAAAGGGAAGTATTTTGATTATACCTTCACCAGATGACTTATTCACTTCTCTAAAATATATGGCATCACCAGCCTAGATTTGAAAAATCATGTCATCTAAACTTTAAGTGCCAGTGGGTTCAAGGAGGCTAAGAATAATCATAGCATATTTACATAACTATTTGGGCAAAAAGAAAATATAAAGGAACATTCATAATGTGAGTTGGCAAAGAGAACTGAAAAGGTACAACCAAAGGTATGATAAAAATTGAAGAGTGATATTTTATGGTAAGAATGCTCCAGAGAAATGACACTTGAGCCCTGAATGAACTAAGCTCAAAGATTACCTTACTTTTAGATATTTCAGTTAGATGATCCAATACATAATTTATCTTTATTTTTTGAGCCAAATTATGCTGGGATCTTTCTTACCTGCAGCAACAAATGTCCTGTTCTGTACCATGGGATTCTCCAACTGGAATAACAGAATCTGGTACTCAGAGCTCCTCTCCAAATGAGGAACTCAAACTAAAATAGGAATTGGCATAAACGCCGTTACTGAACTTTTCCTAACTAACCCATTTTTTACAACTTTAACCAGAGCAGAACATCAAGACCCATGGTGTTGCACATCATAAATGCATTTTAAATGATGGAAAAGTATTTCCACCAAAAATGCTAACTGGGTATTTAGTCAAAGCAGTCTATATTTGAAAAAGCAAAAGAAATTTACCAAATAATTAATTTTTTTAAAATGGCATTGCCCATTTATCTCGTCTATTTATTTGAGAAGCAATAACTTTGTCTAGTGATGTGGTAATATTCTTTGCTTATATAGAAAATTTTTCCAGTGGTTATCATATGACAACTTATTTTCTAGACTAGGGTACCAGTCAAATATACTTTTTTCCCTAATAGAAACATATGGCTAGGGAGGGGTGGTGATAATATGAGAACAGATTAGTGGTCTTGATAAATACAGATACATGACAAACCTGGGTATTGGCTTTATTCAGTTAAAGGGAATTTCTTCCTAAAATATATTTTTTTATTCAAAACATGTTTTAAAAAACCATATCAGATGTTGAAGGCATCTCAATTCCAGTTCTGACTGAGGTCAGAATGTTTTAAGGGCAAAAATCAAAGGACCTAGTAATACCTATATTCACAAATGCCCTGTAAGGACAGGGCAACACATAGTTGAGTGCACCAGGTCCAGCTGACCAAGGCAAGGAGGTACAGAATTGGAAATTTATCAGAAAACTATATAATAGGTTGACAGATCACTTCTATGCCTGTCAAAACTAGTAACAAAAAAAATTAGGGCTGCATTGAGATTTTTTTATCCATTTAACTTTTAAAAATTATTTATGCATAGAATATATTAAATGCTATTGATGATGAAGCTTCTTCATTTTCCTTCACTCTGATAGAATACAAACACTGTTCTCAACATTGTCTGACTGAAGAATACAAACACTGTTCTCAACATTGTCTGACTGAACCTCTCGACTGGTGTGTCATACTATCAGAGACTTGGCCTGGAAGGACTTTGAGGGCAATAAACGGTGTAGGAGAGCAGTGTGCACAACCCAAATCCTACCTCACCTTATCACAAATGGGATGCTGAAGCACTTCATCACAAGTGTGCTGGTACAAATGCACATTTAGTTACTTATCCAGAAACAAGGGTGAAATTGGGCAAAGAGAAGATATACAAAGACTCCTCCCTGAACAACTTCCTCCCCCTCAGAGTTTTTCTATGAGATTAAAGCACACAAGAGGCAATTGCAGACAAAATTTCTTATTTTTTATTTTGCCTGTTGAAACTCATTATATAGAAGATACAGAAGAGTTTGAAACGAGGCTGAGGAGAAGGGAAGGCCAAGTGAGGTGGTCAACTTTGAAGGTCTGGGAGAGTATTCCCTTCTGGGTAGGCTGTCACACTAGGTTCCATATCCATGATGAACTGCACGCAAAATTCAGGCTCCTGGCATCCCACCAGACCTAGTCCTTGAACTTGCAGATATAGGGTAGCATCACACCACACTTAAAATCTTTCCATTTCAGATATCCTAGAGAGACAGAGGAGCTCAGGTAGATGTGACTGGTGGAGATCATGAACCCAAGGTAGAAGCAGTCTAGATTCTGGCCTAGGATTCAAAGACTCTCCCTCATCCTCAGCAGCGTCCCACTCCAGGGGAATGGGACTCAAAGAAAGGAGAGATGAGAAAGGATGGGAGAAGACAAACCAACACTACATTTTCTAGCTCAAGAGGATTCTCTGAAGGTCAGACTGAGAAATGGGGAAAAAGAAGATGGAGAAGTCTGGCAGAAAGGAGCACCTCTGTTCCTTACCCGTGCTTGCTAACAGACTCCCACAGTAGCCGGGGTTAGGGTTGGTGGAGGGGTGTCTCTCCCAGGCAACGTAGTTCAGCACATCCGTGCTACTCCACTCCCATCCACCAGCATTGGGCTCATAGCCCTAGAGAGGAAGGAGTCTAGTGAGGTTGACTAGTCATTAAAGGGCTCCTTGCAGGAACCCCTTCCCAGCATCATGGAATTTGGTCTCTTCATCTAGATGCTGCCTCAGAGCCAAAGCTCTCCTCTGGGAAATGCTTCCTAACTCCTTGCTCTTATTGACAAATCCTGAAGCCCATAAACACAAAGACCAATAGACCCATTCAGAGTAACCTGTTCCTGACTGCACAGCAATTAGGGGTGCATGTGTGATTAGCCTCTGAGCCTCAGAGACAATGTCTGTTCCACAGAGCAAAAATAGAGCCTATCTTCATTTAGGATTCCCTCAGCACAATACGTGCAGACTCTGTGAGGCTCAGAGAACTGAATTACATGGACTCACATGCAAATTAGGAAGCAGATTAACATCACCAGAGACAAGAGACTTCCACAGAACCCATCTGTTCAGCTGGCCTCAAGACTCTCACTGTTACTCTAATATCTTCCAAGATCTCTGAGCTCCAAGGCTCTCTAGGAAATTTACTGGGCAGACACAGGGGTTGGGAGTGGGCTTGGGTGGCACTAGCAGGGTGAGAGGTTATAGAGAAATATTCATACCTCTGTGGGATCATGGAGCCCTATCCAGACGTTTGAGTAGGTGTTNGAGAGACGACATGCAGAGATGCCACTTATCTTCTTTGTCTTTCCTTTGGTAGTGCCCTAGGAATAAGTTGACCTTAGTGACATCCATACCTTGGTTTAGCTCTGGAAGGAATTGGAAAACCTGAACATGCTCCACCCCATGAGACCTCTGAAGCCTGCCTGTTCTGAGTCTCAGAGCTCCTGTATCTGACAGAGATCCTCATGTATTTCCCTCAAATATGTACAGTATATCTCCCGCCACGGATCTCATCTTCTGTCAGCTTCCACTCACCTTTCCTGCAGTGATTTGCAGTGGTTTGTCAGGTCAGAGAGGATTGTGCTTTTATAAGAAAATTTGAAGGAGAGGCATTCAAATGAATTACAGGAATGTGGATGGGGCAGGGGTCATGGGACGGGCTTGTATTTGTTCAAGGAAATTGCCATCACAGGGAGGAGTCTCTTCCCAGAAGAGGTTGGGAATTGTCACAGATATGCTTCTTTCCAGTTATCAGGGCAGCACTTTACCAGGAACAGGTGACATTTGTTCTTTCCCTATCTCTTCCGTGTTAAGGACTGGTTACACAAATTGTGGCTCTAGAAAAGAAAGGCATATAATGGAATGATATTTCTGGTTGATATCTCAAGTACTCCCTTAGGCATCCATATGTATTTCTTTCTATTTTGTATAGTTTAATTAAATAAATATTGCATGATAAGTCGAGGTGAGTATGGGAATTACAGGTGAGGGCATAGGAAGAACTGCAGCTAGTAGGACAGATGGTATTTAAGGTTGTCTGTTAAACACGGTGGCTAATTTTAATGAGAATTCAGATCCATCTGATGACTCAGTATGTAACCCAAGATATTAAGGAAAATGAAATGATTAAACTTGTTTTGCCAGTCTCCTGAGCGATGGGGCTTACCTGATGAACAATCATAATGTTATAGGTTAAGAAGAAATGGAAATTAAAGCATAAGGAAGACTAGAGTAAGATGATGAAGAGCCAAATGAAGAAAGAACGAGGGTTAAAGAAGGGTCAGAGCAGGAATTCGATGAAATTGTAGATATCGTCCTACATTGCATATAAGTTAGAGGTATGGCATCAAGATGCTCACTACCCTGGGCTGCTAACAACCTTCCTTGCCAGGCTATCATTTGGCTCTAGATGAAAAGACATTTATTTCTGTTACATTCTTACTGGGAGAGGGGCCAGCTTCCTGTGTGGGTTGTGAGAAAAGTTCCTCAGTCAGGTTTACTTCTGAGTTGGCAGTTTTGCCACAGTGAGAAACATGTGGCTCATACGATGTGTTTCAGGGGCGTTTTGGCCAGTCCTAGTCAATGTTATGCTGGGATTTTCTATAGACCCTTTTTTTTATACTGTTTTTTTTATAGGCCAGCTTGTGTGTAGGTGTCTATGGTAGGGATTTGTGATGAGGTCATGCAGTTAAGCTCATAATTGATTCATGTCCTCAGAATCCAAAGTCAGTAGAACCCATAAATGATCTAATAAGAAATGTAGCCAACAGATTATTTTGTTAAAAATGAAAAATTATTACTTTATAAACATATACAAGAATATGTGAATGCAAAACTAGTGAAAGCTCAGTGGAAATTAAAGTTTAAAAGCATTAAAAATAATATATCATGAAAGTATGATAGTTAAGATGATTGGAAAATTAATCTTGCTATATTAAAAGAATTACTTGAGGAGAAGTTAATAATGGTAATTAACAAATATGGAATGGAGTTCTTGAATTCTTGAAAAACTCAGTGTAATGGAGCAAAGAATCCATTTTAGGTTAAAAGAAACTAAAGAGATATAGCAACCTGATTGAGTGAGTAAATTTTAATTGGGTCTTGATTAATAAAGTAAGTCATTTCCAGGACAACTGTAAAATGTGAGTATGGACTGATATTTGATAATCCTAGAATTTTAAATTCTCTTTCTTGTGATAATGGTGTTATAGTCAGTAGATTTCCTTATACCTCTGATATTTATAGTGAAGTATTTAGAAGCAAAATGTCATGATATCTACAACTTATTTTCAATTTATTCAAGAAAATGTCTATGGGTGGGGTGGGGAGAGGTCAAGCAATGAGACATCAAGCAAATATATTACAATATGGTAACAATTACTGAATCTAAGTGTAAGATGTAATGGTATTATACTATTCACTTTTTTCCATATGTTAAAAATTTTCCAAACAGAGAGTTATAGGGGCACCTGGGTAGTTCACTTGGTTGAATATCCAGCTCTTGATTTCAGCTCACAATTATGAGATTGAGTCCTGCATTGGGCTCTTAGCTGAGCGTGGAGTCTGCTTGGGATTCTCTCTCTTTCTCTCTCCCTCTCCCTCCCTCCCTCTCTCTCCCTCTCCCTCCCTCCCTCTCTCTCCCCCCTTGCCCCTCCCCCACTTGCGCACCCTCTCTCTCTCTCTCAAAATAAATAAACTTAAAAAAATAAAAGGTTATAGTTTAACTTACATGTTCACTATCAATAACACATATGTATTTTTCCATCATTACCATAAACTACAAATAGCATAATATAGAGCAATGTTCATGTAGAATCGTATGTAGTATATACGTTAAAATAAATTTTAAAAATGCAAATAAAATATTAAAGTATTATAAATAAGATTTAACATTTGGCTATGTAAACAATTAACAAATAAAAACAAGGAAAACAGTGAGGAAATTGATATTCTATGTCCAACCAGGAAAAAAATTATATCTTCAGACTTAAAAAGAGTGATCATCAGATACCATCTTTCAAAATAGAGCTGAAATTGTTGTGAAGATGGAAAACCTCTGAGTCCTTCACTTATCTATAAGAGAAGGAATTACATGTGGCTCTCCAAAATTTATCTTCTCCTTTTCAAGCTGTGCTTGGTTTGCTGAATCTTCCCTGTTGCTAGGTAGCAGGCAGTTAAACTCAGATACTCCTATGAGAAGTTATTAAAACTCAGTTTTGTTTTCACTTTACTTGAAATAATGTTATATTATAATAAGCCTTGGGGTTATAATATCCCTAACTGCAATATAAGACTTTGGTTTGACATGACAGCTCCCTAAACACAGTAAAGTTTTGTTGTTATTGTTTTATTTGTAATTGTTATGTCTAAGAATCTTCATTAACCAGGCACTGAGAAGTTTGCTTAAAACCTATCTTTAAGGAGCTGGTTTTAGGTTATTTACAAGCCACTTCTTGGTGTGAGAGAAGAATCCTTACTCTTGGAGTAAGCAAGATTGAACTTTAAGAAGTTTCTTTTGCCAAAAGATAAGATGTCCAAGTTGTACTTCTTATTCCTGTTAATTTCCAAGTCCAACAATATTTGCAGATAAACCTTTGTATGGTTATTCCTCGAGTTAATACAAGGGGAAATGATCACTTTGTGGAAATCTAGTTATTGCTTCCAAGGATGGTGAAATCTGAAGGGTTCTTGGGAGATGGCTCAGCAAAGCTCATATCAAAAATAGCCTTGAAACATATTTTATTGGAGATTTATCACTAAAGTAAACCCCATTGGGATATATTAACCAAATATCCAGGGAGCGACTTTGGTCTTTTCACCTTATCCTAAGCTTGTCAGAAAAAATGGAAACAGAATAACATGAAGTGCCATACGCTTTGTGAAACAAGGCAGGCTGGCAAACCTCAAAGTCCCTGAGGCCAATGATGGAAGTTATCAGAACACTGGAGGGTTGATACCATAGCTGCTGACATCTGGTTAATTATATGCAAGTAATGAACAGTAACTATTTTTATCACCTGTGCAGTTATTGGGGGCAATAAAGCTTTTATCAGGAAACTGTCCGTTTTTATTTGGTTTCAATGCCTCGCATTGGTCTTCGAACAGTTCCCCATTGTGTATCATATTAGTTATTCTAATATATATATATAGCGTATTTTATAAAAGCTATTTTTGTTATTTAATTTTCTTTTAGAATAAATTAGTCATAATACAAAATGTTCTTCATTTGGGAAAAAAGTATTTCCAGCTGATCACCATCATTTATAATCAGTTTGTTGGTGGCCACTCTGCAGTTCTAAAATGCATTTCCAGAGTTTATATTACTTTGGGCACCAAATAAAAATAAAAATCAGAAATGGTTTCATACCTGTATTGCTTTTATTTTTACTATGAATTGTTTTTATGATACAGAAAACATTTAATAAACATATATGTATTCACTATCTAGAATGAATAACAATCATATCTTGCCACTTTCACCTTATTTTTTTAAGAAATAAAGAAGTATACAAGAAGTAATGAAGAAATAACATAATAGTTACTTCTTACTTCTTGTTTAATTCTTACTTCAGAATCCATTAGAATTTTGTAATCATTCTTCCAATTTATATTTTTGAGCATTTGTTGAATACAGATATATCAACTCTATGTAGTATTATTTTATATTTCTAGGTTAACATATATGTGTCATATTTTATATTACATCCTACATTTTTTTCTTGATTTGGCTCATAGGTTTTAAAGTCTACTTTGAGATAGTCTAATTCTTTTAATTTAACTTCAGTGTAGTATTTACTCATATAAGTATTTCAAAACTATGTATCCTTTCTTCTCTTGGTGAAATTTACCACATTTCAATGATTTTAGATTTGTAATTTGTCCCATTATTTTATTTGGTTTTTTTCCTTATGGGGATGGCTAGGATTGCTGAGTTCTTCCTTCATAATCATGCCTCAGGAAAACCACAGGGTTAAGGAATCCTGGGCTCCCTATAACTGTGTCCAGACTGTCCCCAAGATGTCCACTGGGAAGGAAAGAGGCACACGGACCCCAGGACCATCCCAGATTTTATGGGGCAAGAGCCCTGCTCCTTGTATACAGATGGACAGCTGGGTTTTCATCCTCTCTCCAGCTCTACCCTCATAGGACTCCTAGGCTTTTCTTTTCTTTTCTTTTTTTTAACTAAAATACTTTATTGTCAAGTTGGTTTCCATATAACACCCAGTGCTCATCCCCACAAGTGCCCTCCTCCATGACCATCACCCCCCTTCCCCTCTCCCCCACCACCCTCAGCCCTCAGTTTGTTCTCAGCATTCAAGAGTCTCTCATGGTTTGCTTCCCTCCCTCTCCCCCACTATTTTCCCCCTCTTCTCCCCCACAGCCCTCCGTTAAGTTCCTCCTAGTCCTCCTATATGTGCAAACATACGGTATCTGTCCTTCTCTGCCTGANGGTTTTGTCGTGCAGAAACTTTTTATCTTGATGAGGTCCCAATAGTTCATTTTTGCTCTTGATTCCCATGCCTTTGGGGATGTGTCAAGTAACAAATTGATGTGGTTAAGGTCGAAGAGGTTGTTTCCTGCTTTCTCCTCTAGGGTTTTGATGGTTTCCAGTCTCACATTCAGATCTTTCATCCATTTTGAGTTTATTTTTGTGTATGATGTGAGAAAATGAACTAGTTTCATTCTTCTGCATGTTGCTGTCCAGTTCTCCCAGCACCATCTGTTAAAGAGGCTGTCTTTTTTCCATTGGATATTCTTTCCTGCTTTGTCAAAGATTAGTTGGCTGTATACTTTTGGGTCCACTTCTGAGTTCTCAATTCTGTTCCATTGGTCTATGTGTCTGTTTTTGTGCCAATACCATACTGTCTTGATGATGACAGCTTTGTAGTAGAGGCTAAAGTCTGGGATGGTGATACCTCCCGTTTTGGTTTTATTTTTCAGTATTACTTTGGCTATTCGGGGTCTTTTGTGGTTCCATACAAATTTTTGGATAGTTTGTTCTAGTTTTGAGAAGTATGCTGGTGCAATTTTGATTGGAATTGCATTGAATGTGTAGAGTGCTTTAGGTAGTAATGACATCTTAACTATATTTATTCTTCCTATCCATGAGCATGGAATGTTTTTCCATTTCTTTGTGTCTTCTTCAATTTCCTTCATAAGTTTTCTATAGTTTTCATCATACAGATCTCTTGTATCCTTGGTTAGGTTTATTCCTAGGTATTTTATGTTTTTTTGTGCAATTGTGAATGGGATCAGTTTCTTGATTTCTCTTTCTGTTGCTTCATTGTTGGTGTATAAAAATGCAACCCATTTTTGTACGTTGATTTTGTATACTGCAGGCAACATTGCTGAATTGCTGAATAGGTTTCTGGTGGAGTCTGTCGGGTTTTCTATGTAGAATATCATGTCCTTGTCATCTGCGAAGAGNATTCTGTGTTTTGTCAAATGCTTTTTCTGCATTTATAGACAGGATCATACGGTTTTTATCTTTTCTTTTGTTGATGTGATGTATCACATTGATTGATTTGTGAATGTTGAACCAGCCCTGTAACCCAGGAATGAATCCCACTTGATCTTGGTGGATGATTCTTTTTATGTGCTGTTGGATTTGATTTGCAAGGATCTTGTTGAGGATTTTTGTATCTGTATTCATCAAGAATATTGGCCTGTAGTTCTCTTTTTTTGCTGGATCTCTGTCTGGCTTGGGAATCAGAGTGATGCTGGCTTCATAAAATGAGTCTGGGAGTTTTCCTTCAATTTCTATTTTTTGGAATAGCTTGAGAAGAATTGGGATTCTGTTTTAAATGTCTGGTAGAATTCCCCAGGGAAGCCATTTGGCCTTGGGCTCTTATTTGCTTGCAGATTTTTGATAACTGTTTCAATTTCTTCATTAGTTATGAGTCTGTTCAGATTGCCTATCTCTTCCCGTGTGAATTTTGGTAGTGAGTGTGTGTTTAGGAATTTGTCCATTTCTTCTAAGTTGTCCAGTTTGTTGGCATATAATTTTTCCTAGTATTCTCTGATAATTGCTTGTATTTCTGAGGGGTTGGTTGTAATGAGTCCATTATCATTCATGATTTTGTCTGTTTGGGTGTACACTCTTTTCTTTTTGAGAAGGCTGGCTAGAGATTTGTCAACTGTCTAGAGGTTTGTCAATTCTGTTTATTTTTTCATACAACCAACTATTGGTTTCGTTGATCTGTTCAACTTATTTATTTTTGGATTCTATATTGTTTATTTCTGCTCTGATTTTTATTATTTTTCTTCTCCTACTGGGTTTGGGGTGCTCTTGTTGCTCTCCTTCTAGTTCCTTTAGGTGCACTGTTAGATTTTGTACTTGCGCTTTTTCTAATTTCTTGAAATAAACCTGGAGTGCAATGTACTTTCCTCTTAGAACTGCCTTTGCCACATCCCATAGAGTTTGGATTGTTGTATTTTCATTTTCATTTGTTTCCATATATTTTCTAATTTCTTCTCTAATTGCCATTCTTTTTTAGTAGGGTGTTCTTTAACCCCCATGTATTTGGAGGTTTTCCAGACTTCCTCCTGTTGTTGATTTCAGGTTTCATAACATTGTGATCTGAAGGTATGCACGGTATGACCTCACTTCTTTTATATTTGTTGAGGGCTGCTTTATGTCCCAGTATGTGATCTATCTTATAGAATGTGCCATGCGCCATTGAGAAGAAACTGAATTCCATGTCCTCGGGATGTAGAGTTCTAAATATATCTGTCAAATCCATCTGGTCCAATGTGTCATTCAAATCCGTTGTTTCTTTAGTGATTTTCTGTGTAGTTGATCTATTCATTGCTGTAAGTGGAGTATTAAAGTCCCCTACTATTAGCACATTCTTATCCATAAGATTGTTTCTGTTTGTGATTGTTTTATGTATTTGGGTGCTCTCATATTCAGTGTGTAGACATTTATAATTGTTAGCTCTTCCTGATGGGTAGGCCCTGTAAATACTATATAATGCCCTTCTTCATCCCTTCTTACTGACTTTACTTTAAAGTCCAGCTTGTCTGATATAAGTATAGCTACTCCAGCTTTCTTTTGACTTCCAGTAGGATGATAGATATTTCTCCATTCCTTATGTTCAACCTGAAGGTGTCCTCAGGTCTAAAATGAGTTTTTTGTAGATAACAAATAAATGGATTTTTTTTAATCCATTCTGCTACCCTATGTCTTTTGATTGGAGCATTTAGTCTGTTTGCATTCAGTGTTGTTATTGAAAATATGGATTTAGAGTCATTGTGTTCTTTGTAGGATTCATGCTTGTGGTGGTGTCTCTGGTACCTTGTGTTGCTTGCAACATTTCCCCCATAGAGTCCCTGTCAGGATTTATTGTAGGGCTGGTTTAGTGATGACAAATTCTTTCAATATTTTTTATTTGGAAAGACTTTTATCTCTCATTCTATTCTGAATGACAGGCTTGCTAGATAGAGGATCCTTGGCTGTATATTTCTTATATTCATCACATTGAAGATTTCATGCCATTCCTTTCTGGCCTGCCAAGGTTCAGTAGATAGGTCTGTCATCACTCTGATAGGTACCCTTTGTATGTTAGGGTCCTTTTATCCCTAGATGCTTCAGAATTCTCTCTTTGGCCTTATATTTTGCCAGTTTCACTATGATATGTTGTGCAGAAGGGAGTTCTCTGTGCCTCTTCAATTGCAGTGTCTATTTCCTTCCCCAGGTTGGGGAAGTTGTCAGCTTTAATTTTTCAAGGACTCCTTCAGCGCCTTTCCATCTCTCTTCTTCTTCTAGAATTCCCATGATATGGATATTGTTCCATTTGATTGTATCTCAGCTCTCACACTCTCCTTTCATGTTCCTGGATCAGTTTATCTCTCTTTTTCTTGGCTTCCTCTTTTTCTATAATTGTGTCTTCTAATTCACCTATTCTGCTCTCTGCCTTTTCAATTGGTGCACTGGACACCTCCATTTTATTATACATCTCATTTATAGCACTTTTTAATTCATCACAACTATATTTAAGCTCCATAGTCTTTGTAACAATAGTTTCTCTGATGTCTTCCATGTGATTAATCTTATGACTATCTTTCTAAATTTTTGTTCGGTTATGTTGCTTATATCTGTTTTGAGCAGTTCTTTAGCTGTCATTTCTTCCTGAAATTTCTTGAGGGGCGAGTTACTCCGTTTCGTCATTTTGGCTAGCTTTCTGTCTCTTGTTAGTTTAAAATTTTTTTTAATGTTTTATTTATTTGTGACAGAGAGAGAGAGAGCAAGCATGGGCAGGGGAGGATCAGAGAGAGAGAGAGAGGGAGATACAGAATCTGAAGTAGGCTCCAGGCTCTGAGCTAGTCATCAGCACAGAGTCTGACGTAGGGCTCGAACCCACAAACCATGTGATCGTGACCTTAGCCAAAGCTGGATGCCGATTGAGCCACTCCGGCAACCCTGTCTCTTGTTAGTTTTAAAAGCTTGTTATGCACTGTGCACCTGCTAGTATTAAAGAAGGCTCTTTGACTGTCTAGGGCCTGTCTGTTCAGGAAATGTTCTTTGAATGGTGTCTCTTTGTCTCTCTTGTTGAGACTTTGGTTATTTTATTTCCCTACTCATAGTGGTATTTGGGACTCTCCACCATGTGTATTTCGGCTTGTTTCCTGAGGTAGCCACTATAAGGTTTTTCCAGCAGACTCTGTCTCCTTTTCCTCCCAAATTCCTAGATTCTCTAAGTGTTCCTATGGCTTCAGAGAAGGCCTCTTCTCTATTTGATAGATGGGGTGAGTGAAATTCAGAGCTCCCTACCTCTCCGCCATCTTCCCCTAGCTCTGTCCCATTTAAAAAACCTCTAAAATTGGGGTGTCTGAGTGCTCAGTCAGTTAAGTGTCTGACTTCAGCTCAGGTCATGATCTCACCATTGGTGAGTTCATGCCACATGTCATGCTCTGTGTTGACAGCACAGAGCATGGAGCCTGCTTTGGATTTTGTGTCTCCCTCTCTCAGTCCCTCCCCCACTTGTACTCTGTCTCTCTCATTCTCTCAAAAAAAAGAAACATTAATTTTTTTAATGTCAAAAATCTAAATACAGAGCTATTGCGGACGAAATGACACAAAGGATAAAACACACACAAAAGACAGACACAGACACAACTCCGGCCGGAGGAACAATTCTACACAAGCCCCTCTTGCGGTTTATTTTATACCCCGGTAACTGGATACAAACTGAAATCTACAAGATGCATTCCTTTACCAGTTAAGGGCAAGTAGCCAAACACATTTCAAGGACAGGGGGGAGCAAAGGGAGAAAGCGACCACAACATGTTTACTAAGAGGCCTCCTCACAATTCCAGCCTTCTCCTTACTTCTAAGGAAGGCATGTTCCCTTGTTTGCGAGCGGACCATTAAACTTGGATATTGTGTGCAGGCCTCCTGGCAGAGCATCCTGTTTGCAGGCATGCTTTGCCCAGGCAGGGAGCCCCGTGTGCAGGCGCATCCCTGTGTCCCTAACCACGCTTTCTTGTGGTCACTGTCGGGCTCCCACACAGAGCTAATAAGGACAAGCATGGTCTTCTTTTTTTATTTATTTTTATTTATTTATTTGTTTTTTTAATTTTGTAATGTTTTATTTATTTCTGAGAGAGAGAGAGAGACAGCATGAGCAGCGGAAGGTTAGAGAGAGAGGGAGACACAGAATCAGAAACAGGCTCCAGGCTCTGAGCTGGTAGTCAGCACAGAGACCGATGCGGGGCTCGAATCCACGAACCGCGAGATCATGACCTGAGCCGAAGTCAGAGGCTTAACCGACTGAGCCCCCCAGGCGCCCCAGGACAAGCATGGTCTTTATCTTTGCTGTGTAGGACAAGGGTGAGCAAACTTTTGTAAAGGAGCAGATAGTAAATAGTTTGAGCTCTGTGAGCCATTTTCTCTTACAACTCTGCCATTGTAGTATGAAAGCAGCCAAAGGCAATATGCAAATGATGGATATGTTTGTATTCTAGTTGAACATTAATTATGAACACAAAGTTGAATTTTTAAATTTTTTTTTATAGTTTATTTATTTTTGAGACAGAGAGAGACAGAGGATGAGTGGGGGAGGGGCAGAGAGAGAGGGAGACACAGAATTTGAAGCAGGCTTCAGGCTCCGAAATGTCAGTACAGAACCCCACGTGGGGCTTGAACCCACAAACTGGGAGATCATGACCTGAGCCAAAGTCTGAGGCTCAGTCAACTTAGCCACCCAGGTGCCCCTGAAATTTGAAGTTTTATATGCCACACAGTGTTAGTTTCAGGTGTAGAACATATTGATTTGACAATTCTATACATTACTCAGTGCTCACCATGATAACTGTAGTTACCATCTGTCACCATACAACATTATTACAATATCAAAACACTCTTCTTTTGATTATTTTGTAACCATTTAAAAATGTAGGAAAAATTCTAAGCTTATAGGCCATATAAAAACAGGCAATGAACTAGATTTGGACCACTGACTGGTTTGCTGACAACTGGTATATAAGAAAGTAGAAGTAATATAATAAAATATTAGTATAACTAATCAATTATTTATAATATGGTAAGAGTCCTGAAGAAGTGTAAAGATTTTGATAGCGTAAAACAGGAGGTGTGTGACCTGATCTTAGCAGACAGTTAACAAGTTGGTCTGATTCCAAAAGGCGCTGATTTTGATAAGTTGGAACTAAGAAACAGATGTTTAGTCATGAATCCCGTCTAATCCAAAGAGCTCAGGAAAAGCACATCAATTTCAAATGTACTTTTTCCAAATAGTTATATTAACTTAAGATCAATCAAAACATCATTTATGGAAAAAAGCAGTATAAGAAAACAGGTGAGTCTCAGTTACTCTTCTCCAAAGTAACTTACTGTCTATTATTTTTTTTTTCGAAATTAAAAGCATTTTATTAAAAAAGTCCGTTCATAAAACTGAATGATTAATTCAAGCTGCGAACAGCTAACAACTACATGGCAGTGAAAATGAAGTGCACAGTGGCTCAGATAAAGGTTGTCCTCATAAGGATGTTCCTTTTAGCCATGAATTTGGACAGATGAGTTTGTTTCGTTTTATATTTTTAAAGAGAGTTGATTTAGCCGGGAGTGGCAGACTCCTCCCACAAGTGTCTACTCTCAGCTGTAGAGTGTCTGAGCTGGAGCCATTCGCGCTATGCTTGCTAGCAGTTCCTAGTAGCTGAACATCTCTCCTGGATCTTTAAAGGCATTGTCACGAATCCTGAGGTATCTGCAAACTCCCTCAATAGTTAAGGTTCCACCTGCCATTGCAAACTCAGCCGATATCAAACTCATGGAACTATCACCCATGCTTTCCCGCCCACCTCCCACCCACTCCCCCCTCCACCCTCCTCCCCAAAACTTCCAAGCAACACATCCAAGATATTGGGAGGGAATACACAGTCCTAGTGATAAACAATTCTCTATGCTGCCAGGTACAATGGCACTGAAATTGAGGGTACCAAAGGGAGGGCTCAAGAGAACCTATGTAACAAATAACAATGATCGGATATTACGTAACTATAAAAGGCTTCAGAAATCATTTTCTGTACAATTAACATTTTAGGATGGTTGTGTGATGTACCATAGTTAAAGGAAAACTGCAGTTAGCATGAATATACTAAAATTGCCTCCCCATCCCCAAAATTTTACTATCCAAATAAGAAATCCATATAGTTAATCTACAGACCTCTATTAAGGACCCACCAAACCAGAACAGAGTGTAACTGCTGTTTTCCTTTAATGTAAGCCTGTTTTTGCATTAAAAATAAGATATTCTTACTGGTGCTGGTCAGCTTAAAAAGGTCTCCCAAACACTTCTAATCTGTGGACTTATGGGGTGGCATTAGCCAGCAGCTGGTTTCTATTCTCTGGCAGAGTTTTGAACTTGAATTGTGATAGAAGCATTCAACATTATGAGGGGTAGTGGGCAGGGAAAGTCCAAAGCTCTGCCAGTCCCAAATCCATACAGTTGCCATTCCATTCAAGAGAATATTAAATCGTTTATTGATTACACATNGGCGGCGTCCACGGGCAGAAAGGCACTTATTGTCTATTAAAAAAAAATCTAAATTCAAACTGAAGATTGTATTTATGATGTATTCAGGTCCAAGTTCTCCATCCAAAATCCATTTCCAGATTAGAGGTCCACAATCAGCATCTATAACCAAAATGAAGTCCTGGTCCCAGTCCAAAGGCTGGTCCAAAGTCCATATTTACCTAAGAACAAAGACTGCTCAAGATTGTATTCCTAGGTATATTTTGACTCTGGATCTTGTCCAGACACAAGGTCCAGGTGTAATACTAGGTCTAAGATCTAGGTCAAATTCATTTCTGACTTACAGATTCAATGTCCAGGTGAAGATAAAGTTCCAAGAGCATAGTAAAGTTCTAAAGTCCAGTTGCACGTCTGTGTTTAGAAATGAAGTTCAGAGGCACCTGGGTAGTGCAGTTGGTTAAGCATCTGACTTTGGTTCAAGCCATGATCTTGTCTGTGCGTTCAAGCCCTTGTGTCGGGCTCTGTGCTGACAGTTCAGGGCCTGGAGCCTGTTTCAGATTCTGTGTCTCCCTCTCTCTCTGGTCCTCCCCCACTCACACTCTGTCTCTCTCTTAAAAATAAATAAGTCCCAAGTCTAGAATTAGATGTCTAGGTCAATGTCAAGAGCAAACTCCCAAGTCCATGACTATAGAGTATAATCAGGGTCAGATTCAATGTTCTGCAAAATTCAGATCCTAGTTTTAGGTCCTCTGTCCCGTTCCAATGTCTAAGTCTATATGATAGGTTCACATTAAGGTCCAATATATGAGATCCAGGTCTAGGTCTAAAGTCTAAGTTTGAAATTATGGAAAGTTCAGGATTATAGTCCAGATCCACTGTACATGTCTTAAGTGAGTCTTATGTTTGTGACTGGAATTGTAGTCCGAGTTTTAGGTCTACATGCACATTTAATGTCAATCTCAAATCTGTTATTCCAGGTTCCACGATTTTTCTACCTCTCCTCCCCAGTAGCATCTCTGTCTTTTTTTTAACATCTGCGACTTCCTCTAGATTTAGTACCCCCTTTTCCTCCTTCCATCCAAATCTAAAATTGTTGATCCTCCAGCACTTTTCCTCCTTTTCTTCTATTCTTTTATTCCTCTCTTCTGACACTGCTAACTCTCCCCTAGTATTTTCTCCGCTTCTTTTCCTTCTCCTGTCTTATGACACTTGGTGGATCTCCAGTATTTTCATTAGCTTTTTGAGAACAAGAATGAGAACACTCCTTTCAACTTCATATTCCTGTTATAGGTGCTTTTTGTCTCTCTACAATGGCTGCTTAGGATAAGATTGATAATTGTGCCTGAAACAAAGGATCTTATCTGAGCAAGGTTCCTGCATTCTGACAAAGATTTATCCTTTAAATGATGAGCACAGTGATAGTTGCATGCCTATAATATAAACAAGTACCATCCATGTTCAGGATTTTGATACTCAAAGAAGCCTCCTCTATTGGTGCTATGTATAATTAGTGAACATGTTTCCCCTGCTATTCTCATCTGTCTAGCTATATGGTTTATGGATATGCAAATCACCAAATCCTAATATGTTAATGTATGTAGTATATGAAGGTTTTTTTATACTAGAATGTATCAAGCTCTTGTATATTATTTTTGATAAGGTGTTATGCTCAGAATTAGAACTTAGATTCATAATTCACATGCAAAAGCAGTCTAAAAAAGGCAGTTCTTAGTATGGTAAAAAACCAATAAACTATAGAAGGATATATTAATAATGTAATTTACATAAAAGTAAAACATTTCAGTGATACAAACTATCTAATAAAGTAAGTAGTCAAAAGGCAAATCTGGGAGCAACCAATTTTAACTTATACCAAAAATATACCTAATTTTCTAGAAATCAATTTTAAAATAGCAATAATTCAGTAGAAAAGAATTTCATAGAACATGAACAAATATTTCACAGTAAAAGAATTACAATTTTCTTCATACTACAGTATGATTAATCTTTTAAAAATATACTCACACAATAAAATAATTATAAATTAAAACTTCCCTGAATCATGTAGGAACTCTACTTTCTGCTCAGTTTTTCTGTAAATTTAAACTTCACAAAAAGTAAAGTCCATTAATTAAAGTAAAACTGTACTGAATCTAGCATAGTGGCAAAGATTTACAAGTTTGATTATAAACTGTATGAGCAGGACTGTGAAGAAGCAGAATCTTCATACATGAAGTGAGGAAAGATAATGTGATTCCTGCCTTTTAATAGTACAATTTGGCCATATATATCAAAATTAAAAATAGATATATTGGGATACTTGTGTGGCTCAGTTGATTGAGCTGAATCTCACTTTGGCTCAGGTAATGATCTTGCAGTCTGTGGACTCGAGCCCCAGGTTGGGCTCTGTGTTGACAACTCAGAGCCTGGAACCTGCTTTAGATTCGGTTTTTCCCTCTCTCTCTCTGCCCCTCCCCTATTCATGCTCTGTCTCCCTCTTTCTCTCTCAAAAATAAATAAAACATTAAAAAATAAAATTAAAAATAGACATATCCTTTGGTCATAAAGTTTTACTTCTTAATATTTATTATACAAATACATTTACATACAATGCAACATCACCTTAGTTCAAGTTTGCTGTTACAAGATTACTAGTAACAGGAAAAGAATAGAAATAATGCACATTTATATCAAAGGAGAAAAATAAACCATGGTGCATCCATTCAATAAAAGATCACAGTCCCTGAATCAGATATGTTTCAGAATTTATAAGTTTTGGATCAAAAGGTAATATGGCAATTGCATATTACATGACATTCCCAGGATAGATGAGGACCGTCCTTCTTTATCAACCACATTAAGATCCTGCAGGAGTACATTTGAAAAATCACATTAAATGGGGTGTGTATGCATATATGCATATGTATATATAGTATCTTCACTTTAGGTCAGTTAGACGGGTTGAGATTACATTACTGGATTGGGCAGAGTAATGGTGCCTCAAGGATGTCCATGCCCTAATCCCTGGAACCTATGAGTTCCAGAGTTATATTATATGACATTAGGTTGCATATATTCGGTTACATGGCGAAAAGAACTTTACAAATGTAATTAACATTAGGGACATTGAGATGGGGAGATTATCATGTATTTTCTAGGTGAACCCAATATAATTACATGAGACATTGAAAATAGATGACCATCTCTGGCTGGAAGAAGAGGAACTCAGAAGAGAAGAGAAAGACAGATGTGATAGAAAGGAAAGTCACAGAGAGAACTGTATGCACCACCTCTGGTTAAAGGTGGGGCGGGGGTGGGGGGGAGAAAAAGGAACACAGGTGTCTTTAAGATTGAGAAATACCAACAATGAACAAAGAAATAGACTTCAGATAGAAACAAGGAACTGAATTCTGCTAACAACATGAGTGAGTTTGAAAGCAGATTGTCTCCTAGAGCCTCCACAAAGGAAGATGCTTAGATTTTAGCTTTGTGAAACCTGGAGCAGATAACCAGATGCCATGTTCTAACCAAGACTTCCAAACTACAGAATTGTGAATAATAAATTTGTGCTGTTTCAGGAGTCTAAGTTTATGGTAATCTGCTCAGTCAATAATAAAAAACTAATTCAGTCACCAAATGAGTGATAAAAATGTTTGGTTTTTAATGCTTCTTTTTCTCTTCCTCAAAAAAAACCTTTTTATCAAAGTATAATATATATGAAGAAAAGTACACAAATGGTAAATGGTAAAAGTACCACAAATCGTAGTTTAATGAGTTTTCAATACTGAATATATCAGTACATCCAGAACTCATATCAGAAAATAGTAATTACCGACATCCCAGGAGATCCACCTCTACTTCAAATATTTATATGAGTTTGGCATTCTCATATATGTCTGTACTTGACATAAATGGAATCACAAGATATGTACTGTCCAGTTCCGGCTTCTCTTAGTCAACTTTGTGAGATATGTTGAAATTATTTTGTGTAATTGTAGACTGTTCATTCTAATTTCTGTGTGGTCTTTCATTACGTGGATATACTGCAGTTTATTTCTCTTTTCTTCTGCTTGTTGATGGACAATTGGGTAATTTTCACCATTTGGCTTTTAAAATAGCACTGCTAGGAGCATTACATGTCTTGTAGTATATCTATGTAAACTCTATTCTTAGATATATACCTAGGAGTGAACTCCAGAGCAATTTAAAATATAGATCTTGGAGCGAAATATTGAGCAATTTAAAGTTTTATTTTGTTTTTCTGAAATGTAGATGAGGAATCGAGGACCCATGCTATGTAGCAATAGAAAAGAATATAGAAGCTCTTCATGTACTGATGAGAAAAAATTTCTAAGGTATGATTATACTTGAAAAAATGTACGTAACAGAGTGTACTATACTTTGTATAAAAAGAGAATAAGAAAATATATTAATACTTGCTTTTATATGCATGAAAAAAACCTTAAGAGGATAAAGAAGACATTAATAAAGATATCTCCCTTCAAGTACAAAGGGTGGTGGTATGAATCCAAGAAGATGGGTCTAGAAATAGAAAAACTTTTCATGCACACATGTGCACACATATGTACACATACATGTATGTATGTGTGTATATTATTTATATACACATATTTTTTTGAATTGTAGGAAAGTCTCCTCCTTGAAAATGAAAATAGGGGTACCTGAGTGGCTCAGTAGGTTGAGTGTCTGACTTCCGTTGAAGTCATGATCTCACAATTCGTGAGTTCAAGCCCTGTGTCAGGCTCACTGCTGTCAGCCTGTCAGCCCAGAACCTTCTTCAGATCTTCTGTCCCCTTCTCTCTGGCCCTCCCCCATTTGTTTTCTTTCAAAATTAAATGAATATTTAAAAAATGAAAATAAAATTACAGTCTTGGGTAAAACCTTTGTAAAGGCGATATTCCCTTTTTTAGACATGGTTACATTTGGCCATAGAATTTCTCAGAAAATTACCCACTTTCTAGCCAGTTTCCTAGAGAGTAATTATCAGCCCCAGGTTTTAGCAGTGTGGTCCTTCCCCCAGGGCAACTGCTGCCTTCCCTGCTTATGTTCCAGTTCTCTCTCTAGAATGAAGGTGACCAGAGAAATTAATTGCTCTTTTTTATAATGAAAACCAACAACCAAACCAAAACATTTTTAATTATTAAACTAAATATATTTTAAAATAAAAGATTTTCATTTTGTTTAATGCTTTAAAGGGAGAATCCTTCACCCAGTTTCCCTGATTTAAAACCATGTCATGTATTCCCAAGCAAAATGTCATAAAAGAGAAGTTAGGAAGCCAGCTGTTCACCCTAATGAAGACCTGCTGCATATTATCCAAATAGGAAAAAATATAAATCTGAGAAATCAAGAAGTGTCTTTTACATGGCCAAAATGATGAGTATCTTTTTTTCTTCCATCTATAATATATATTCTCATGGCAACTTGGCCTTCCAAAATGAGCAGCCTCAAGACAAGTCTTGGATAGCTGAGCCTGCTGAGCCTCCTTACCTCCTCACTTCCTTTGGCTTTATCCTATAGGGAAACACGGGAGGTACAGAGCTACCTACTCTGCCCACACATAAAACCAAAAGACATGAATATAACAATGACTCGCCAACTTCTGGCCCCAAGTCACAGCTCAGTAAAGGCTTATATCCCTCCTCCTCCAGTCATAAATCTGGCTTCTTCTGCCTAGGAAGCCATTATAATTGATGGCTACATTTCAAAGACAAAATAGTCAATATAATGGGCAAGTTTCCCTATCCATTTCTCGTAAGCCATACATGCAATTTATAACCCTTCTAACTGATCATTACTCCAGGAATGTATTGATTTTTTTAAAACCATATAGTCGACATCTGTGATTGCTGGCTCCAAATAGAACTGATATTAAAGAGCAAAATCATTCTAGCCTTAACATTTGTAAAGGATTAACAGTTCCCATCATTTCACCCCACTTTATGCAAGCTTCCAGCCCCAAGAGAATCTGTGATTTGTGGTCTTTGTACTGAAGGAACAAATCAGCATTTTTTCAGTGCAGGAGCTCTGTTAAGTATTGTGGTCGACAAAATTTTAAAGATGCCCCCCACTAATATTTCTGCCCCTGGTTATTCAAACACTGACCTAGGTTACTGTGGTAGAGGAGCTTTGCCCATATAATTAAAGCTACTAAGAAGCTGACTTTGAAACAGGAAGATAATCTTGGAAGATTGATCTTGGCATTATCTAATCACATGAACCTTTCAAAGGAGAAGAGAAAGGCAGAAAAACCAGTCAGAAATGTGCAGAAGTCAGGGAAGAAGACACAAAAGGAAAGAACAGAGAGATCTCAAGTATGAGAAGAGCTTGACTGATCAATGCTGTCTTTGAAAATGGAAGAGGGGCATGAACTAAGGAATGTAGTTATTCTCTGGAACCTGACAATAACCTCTCCCTGACAGCCAGCAAGACCACAGGGACCTCAGTCCCACGACCAAAGGAACTGAATACTGCCAACAAGCTGAAGGACCTGGGAAACAGACTCATCCTGGAGCCTCTAGAAAAGGAATACAGCTCTCCTGCCATTTTGGTTTCAGCCCTGTTAAACCTAGAGTAGAAAAATAGTTGAGCCATGCTATACCCAAACTTCTCACCTACAGAACTATGAGATGATAAAAGGGTATAGGTTTAAGTTGCCAGTGTTGTAGTTATTTGTTATGCAATCTATTAAAAGCCCCAAACATTAGTTTTTATATAAGAAGTAACATTTTCCTATTAAACATAGTAGGGCCTCACACAAAATTTACTATCCACCTGACAGCATAGTCATCAATATTCTTATGTGCTTCTGCCTCCTTCTGTTATCTTTTCCACCATACTCTCCTTGTGGGAGCAACTGTAACTCTTTTCACTCATGAGTAAATGTGTTTCAAAGGTTTTTGGCAAGAACTGAGTCTTAGTCATTGTTTGAATTTTCATAGCATCTGGGATGCAATCTGGCACGTAGTAGGTCTTCAATAACCACTTTTTATTTTGAGTTAATGATTTATTTTTTCCCTATAAATACCATCTGAACACTGTTTGTTTGTTTGAAGGGTAGGGTGAATTTCCAAGTAAATTTAAAACTCTACCATGAACATGAGCAAAAATTGCCACCGATGCAGGGCACACACTCATCCATAAGCATCTATTATCACCTCTATATCTATTGAATAACTCTAACTCTAACCCTAACTGAGTTATAGCTTCCCAGAAATGGGGCTAAGCAATGCTAACACAACTACAATCCCTGACACCCTATGTTTGTGAAACAGGTTATGGTGTTAAGTTCAGTCTGTGACTGTGACTAGAGATCAGAAGGAACACAAAATGAGGGGTCAGCTGCAGTTATATGTAGGAGTCAGTCTGAGAAGATGGGTCAAGCGTTGGTACACAGATCAAGAAATGCTTATGGATGAGCGTGTGCCCTGCATCGGTGGCAATTTTTGCTTATGTTCATGGTAGAGTTCTAAATTTACTTGGAAATTCACCCTACTCTTCAAATTATTTCTAACACTTCTTCAGCGTATTTCCTCTGTGTAAAAATGACAAATCTCTCCTAACTAACCAACTATGCATCTTCAGGAAAACTCTTTACACACGTCCACAGGCCCCACAATTGGGAGGGAGACTGTGTGAGACCTGTGGTAGCCACCATTGATAATAATGCCATTGCCTTGGGAAATTGTCTTGCTATAATGTTAGCCTCCCAGTCTGAAATCATGGAACAGAAAGACTTACCAATGAAATTAAGTTGCTCAGACCCTGCAGTTTATTGAATCTATTCAAACCATATGATACAAATGCAAGGACAATAGATACAGTAAATTAATACTTAGGAAAAAGTACAAATAGAGTGAAAGACCACACTACCTACTTGGGGCTAAACAGTTATAATTCATAGTTATCTACTGCTACATAACTTATTGTCCCCGAAGCCAGCAGCTTAAAGCAACAAATACTTTTTATATCACAATTTTGTGTGTCAGGAATGCAGTAGAATCCTGGAACAGAAAAAAATCATTAGAGACATACTGAAGAAATCTGAATAGAATATGAAATTTAGTTAGTTAAAGAAAAACTCAACTGCCTTATTCATTTAAATGTTTTTTTTTTTTGGAAAGAGTTTGTAAGTGCTACAGATATTCAGATTTTACTTCCTATTATTTTAATCTGAAAATGATATGTTGGCTGGTTATGAAACTCTGTTAGAACAGACTTTTTTCCCCCTTAGCTTTTTTATGCAAATGGTCTATTTTCTTCTGGAGTCTAGTGTTTTGTGGAAAAGAGTGAGAGTAATATATTTTTTTCTCTCCTTTGAAGAAGGAGATCTTTATACCTGTGTTCAGATGGCCATTTATTTACTTATATAGTTAGTTAGTTACACATAATAAATTATTTACATTTTTAGTTCTCCATTATATCTTGACCATTTCTCAAGCCTGTCTTAAATGCTACCTCTTACTCATCTCAGGTCTATTCTTCACTGCTTCCTTAGTTTAAGAACTATGATGAATTTTGTTTCTTGTTTTTCTTCTAAATCTCAATTAAAAAATGATATATAGGGAATACAGATCATAGAGACCAAGAGACTTATAATTTGTCCAAATGAAGAAAAACAGAACAAAAATAACAGAAAAGTTAGTCAAGGGAAAAATAAAAACAAAACTTTACAGTAAAGGATTATCTGGATCCAGAACCTTCTGAGTTTCAGAAAAGGAAAGAGAAAGAGAAAACACTTACTGCCAAGATGACTTGGAGCTAGATGAAGGAACTTCAAGAACTGGAAAAAGATATCACCATCATAAGTTTTTCTCCATGTCATTCTTTCTTCTATCTTCAGTAATCTCATTGACAGCTCCTTGTTCTTTTCAGAATACAAAGACCTTTTGCAAAAGTTTTCTGGTTTTTTTTGAGTTTCCACATGTATTCTGTATTTGAACTTCACTTCTGAAGTCTATGTCCTTCTTTTTGTTTGACATAGCATATTTACAGAGATCTAAGGCCAGATTGTTTATTTACTCATCCTTGAGTAGAAGTTCTATCTGTGTCGCTATTTTGCCTTAGAAAATATATTGGAGGATTGTACTCCCCTCCTTTCTTTGCTTTCCTGAATACTTTTTCATTTTTCACTTAGTGCCTGAATTGGAAGACTATGTATTGGTGGTTTGTAATCTCTGTTAGATCTTGTGTTTTTTGAGTGTGGGAGGTGGCAGTGGTATCTGGAGTGAACTGACAAAAGGAGCACTTGGCAGCTGGTAATTTTAATTCGGGTAAGCTCTCTCTTAGCACTTGCCAAATTTGAAATGCCATCTGCCTGAGAGCTGTATGTGCTCCCTTGATTGGAAGTGTGAGGCTACCTTGGAGTTTAGCCTTCCCCTTGCTTTGAGGAGAGTGAGTTACATATTGGCAAATGAATGACTGTGAAATCCCCTTTGCCCCCAAACTTTTTGTTTTATGGTTACTAACTTATCTCAGTTGACTTTTGTCTGAAACTGCAAACCTGAATCTCAGCTCACTGTTACCCAATATTCCCTGCCCTGTTTCATCTTTTATCATTCAGGACACATTATGAGTGAAGAAATCCAATGGCTTTAGTAGTAGGGTTTTTGTTTGGTTGTTTGTATAGATAAAAATACAGAAGCTGAGCTAATTTTATGTAGGGACTCATCTGCCACCAAAGACCTGGCATATCTCTGAATCTGTTCTGCTACTTCATTTATAGTTGAATATTGTTAAAGCTGAGTAATGGACACATATGGTTTATTACATTATTTTCTCTGCCTTTATATGTACTTGAAAGTTTGAGTATAAAAAGTAAAATGAAATTACCAAAATGGGGAACTCACTTATGTCTCTCCTGTTCTTATCATTTAAAAAAAAAAAAGTTGTTTTCAGGTTCTTTTCCTGCCTTTCATCTATATCCACTCCTCTGTACTGTGCTCAACATGGGAAGTGTCCTCTGTAGCTATCTTTCTTTTATTTGATCCAGATTTCATGTTTCTGTTAAGTTTGTCATGTGGACTTGGCAGGTTGATTGAAGATCTATTGTACTGCACTATTTTAGGACTTTTATTCATTCACATGGGTTCTTTGGAAAAGGGGATTAAATAAACAAGAACTTTTCCCTGACAAGAGAGTCTATTGGGAAAGATATTTATTAATTTATTAGAACAGAGGTCTCAATATTGCTCTAAAACACAAAACTGTACTGATATAAATAATTCACCAAAAATCATGACCAAATATAGTACTTTGTTGCCAGAAAGGAAGACTCAAAAAAAGCTTTACATTTGCTGTCTTAGCATAGTCCTAACTCCTTCTCTATTGAAATTACAACTATTGAAATTACAACAATTCTACTTTGAGGCTCTTTCACCTGGTCCTGGGAACAATGCAATCTCAGTCCAAGGGACTATTAAGCCTTCTTCCAGTCTATAAAATAAGTTTAAAAATATTATATCCTTAATCTCATGGTTCCATCATTTAAAAAGCAATCACTATATGGTATATTTTTAAATAATGATTTTTCCATAAAAGGGTACATAATGATTCAAAGACTTTCTGACTTCAGAAATGTGAATATGATAAATGCATTTGCCAAAGTTGTAAAAATCTAATTGTCTTCTGTTTTTCTTAGCCCAAACAACCTAGGGTTTCTTTGAACTCCAGGTGTCAGCAGTCTAACCAGGTTACTCAGCTTCTGCAGCCCTCCTGGGGGGCAGTGCAGGGGTGGGGGTGAGAGGTGGGGTGGGAGATCAGGTTGTCTCAGTCTGACCTTTTCTGTGTGAGTTGTGGCTTTGCAGGGGTTGCTCGTGCCCCCATGTCTGGTTCACCAGGATACCAACCTTTCACCATATGCCGGCTGTCTTGCACCTCTATCATTTCTTTCTGTTAACTCTGTTTTTTGGCAAATTCTTGAATTTTAAATCCCCCTCACTTTTATCTTGGAATAAATTTACTATTTCTAACTCCATTCTGCATCTTTTACCATCATTTTCTCTATTCTGAGATTATAAAACTGCCCAATCCTCTCACTCAAATTCAAGGAGGATGAGTGATAGCTGTTAGAACTACTTTATCTGTCATACCATTATTTGGCCATGCTGGCTGCTTCACAGAACAATATTCTACACTATTGTAGATATTTCCATATCCTACCATTTTCTTATTCTTTGCTTAGCATAGCATGCTACTGTGGTTTATATCAGCTGCAAGGAGTCAGTGATGACAGTGTGTTAGAACCAAGAATTGCCAATCTCAATACAGTCGTCCTTGGGATAGCCCTTTATTCCATGGCTGCTTTATCAGTTAACACAGTGGGATCTCTTTTTTAGAGGGAAGAGGGGAAATGGATACAAAGTCAAAAATTTGTGAGAGCCCCTGGGGAATATAATAAGCATCTGCTTTGGCTGGAACAAGTGGAGCTTTCTTCCCAAATAAACACACAGCCTGCAGATGCCACTGCCATGTCTTCATTATGGGCAATTTTTTTTCAGGGTAAGAGAAATTCAGCCTAACAGCTGTCATATCATGTCTTTTAACATCTCATCCTTTTATGATGAAGGAATCCACAACCAGCCGAGTGAGAAAGAAACGACTACTGATGTTTTGATTTAAATCAGTGAAAGTCTTCTTTCCACCTCTGCAAATCTTGAATGTTCTATAGCAGCAGCTCTGAACTGCTTGTACTATGTTACTCAGGGAAAAATATAGAATTTGGTGGGATAAAGCTGGGTCAGTTAAAAATCCCCCCCTGTGATTATGTTTTTAATGTATTTGGGGGTATTAAGAATATCCTCCATTTATAAAAAAAATAATGAGGATAGATGGTAAGTTCTGTTTTATTTTGTTTTACTTTCTTTTTAATAAAATGCAGAATTAGTAACACTCCTGTACCATGTGATATCAAATTCATGAAATCAAAAACCTTGATAAGTACTTCTATAATTCTTGAGTACTTCAAATACTTGATAATATTTATAATGGCACAATGTCTGACATAGAAGAGCATTTTATAAAATGTTTGTTAACATACATCTTGACTTTTGTTTATACTTTTACTTCATTGGCCCTTGAACAATATAGATTTGAATTGTATGAATCCACTTATATACAAATTTTTTACAAATAGATTTTCTCTTATTATTTTATTAACATTTTCTTTTTTCTAGCTTACTGTATTATAAAAATGCATAAATAATAGGCATAACATACGAAATATGTGTTAATTGACTATTCACGTTATCAGTAAGGCTTGCAGTCAACATTAAGCTATTAGCAGTTAAGTTTTTAGGGAGTCAAAGTTATGCAATTTTCCTAGTGGGCAGGGAGTCTGCATTGTTTAAGGGTCAACAGCACCCTAAGAGGGGTATCCCTAAGTACCCTAAGCACCATTTTGTACTAATTCATACAATTTTACATTATATATAAACATTATTGTATATTCTTTTGCAACTTGATGTTTATTCTTTCAGTATTATTTTTGTGAGATTTATCTCTGTGTGTGAAATTCCACTTCTTACTTACACTTCAATTTATGCATTCTTCTTTGGATGGGAATTTCAGTGGTTTTTCCAGTCTATTATTAGATAGTACTTTTTACAGTTGCTCTTTACCTTCCATTTTAGGGCTCTCATTTCCAATAGGGCATGTCTAATCACTCTTGAAAGAAGTAATTGGTTAAATGTAGCCTAAGGAAACAGAGATTTCACTCTAAAATCAACGTGACCATACACTAAGCATGAGATATGGCATATTGGAAGGAATTTTCTACGCATCCATTACTCATTGATGGAAATTATATTCCTCACTTTTCTCATCTGCCAAAAGGAATAATAGTGGTATCCATTTTACAAGGTGATTGTGAGGTTTAAATGAGTTAATACACATAAATGATTACAACAATATCTGGCACATAGTACATGCTATCTGAATGTTGGCAACTGTCATCATTATGGTAATACCATGGCTCATATTCTGCTATTTTCATATGTATTGTGGTGACTTTATAGGTATTGTTTTTCTACATCAAATAGACTATTCCTCGGGCTGGGCTTGGGTATTATATATTCATAGACATGAACAGACATTGTTGATAAAAACATTTCTGTCCTTCACAAGCCTAATTTCAAAACTTGGCATGTTTGGTGTTCTTTCAGTTGGCATTTCTAAGTATAAATGCAAAAAGATGCAAAGGACCTTTGAGCTGCTGTGAGGAAAACTGTTGTTAGTGAGAACAAGCTAGGTTGGTAGGAGAGCTGGAAAGTGGGAATGTAACAAAGTCAAGGGCTGCAAGAATATGCCTCTTGATCAAGCCTCTTTATATCCTAAGGCAGGAGACTGGAAGAATGTCATTCCATTTCCTCTCACTTCAGGCTACCTTAGATGAATACAGCTTTTGGTGGTTGCTGCATACCCAGTCCCAACAGACTTATCCCAGGCTTTCAGTCTTCTCTCTGACTGACACACCCAATCCTCTAAACGAGGTGGAGATCAGTGGGTGGGTTTCAGGGTACTATATTATAAATTCTATAAAAACATAAAAAATAACAAGATTTATTAGAAATTCTACTATAATTCTATTATAAATTTGTTCTTAGAGCAAATCTGTAGCCATAGTGATATGATGTTATTGTCTTCTCTGCAGGTCGGTACTAACCTCCAGATAGTCGTCCAACCTTTCGGGTCAGTAAGTCTTAAGACTCTGCACCGGTAAAGCTGCTTGTCTTTTCTCCTTCAGCCATCAGTAAGTTCCCACCTTGCCTCTACTTACCACCCTCAGATAAATTCAAAGTGTCTGAAAGAGAGTCTAATTTGCTTATAAAATCACAACAAGTTTAGGGACACTTGAGGATCACATTCTACAGTGGAATCTGAAAAGTTATTTTTGTTGTGGTTTCGTGATTTCTCAGAGGGTGTGTTTGCCATTCTATAACCCAAGTGCCCAACAACATTTTATGAACTCTCTGTTCTTTAGGATTCTTTCAGCATCACTGCTTAGAGAATAAGGCTAAGGTAGCCCTTTGGAATTGCCAAGATGAGGAAGACATAAGAATTCAGGGCACTCTCTTTGAAGCACTCACAAAGTGTTTCTGAAAAGTCTTTAGTGCCCAATGACCCCCTCTTTGAGTGACTACTGCTTTCTGACCAATGATATATCTAGAGCCATTTGCTATTCCTTTCTGTTACCAAGGATACCTAACTGGCAATCCTCCCTCACATCATGATAGCACTGAATCCCCAGTTAAATGCTGCTTCTCTTAATCCTACCTCAGAAATAGCACCCAATGCAGAAATGGGACTCTTCTCAGAATCCTTTAGTAGGAACTGGAAACTTAGAAAAGATGCATTTCTCTTCCCTCTTGGACAGCAGCAAATAGTTCTTTTGGGGTGCACTCCCTTACCAACTTGGGTCATTATATCTTATTTTACCCAAGTTAAACCTTGTCTTTGGTGGTCTTTGGCTGACTGGGCTTTAACAGAAACAAAGTTTTAGGATCTGGGCTGATGAATGTGGAGGCTGTCACTCGGCTTTCCAGGCTGCTTGCCGCAGAGGCTGTGGGCCAGGGTTCTGTTGTGATGTATGGTCTGGCCAACATCCATTTGTTTATTCAGTCTTGCACTCACTTCCTTTTATAATATAAAATGATAACTATAAATCTAAAGAAATCCAAGCATTTAGTCACCCAGAATTTTGGGTCTCATCACCTACTTTTTTGGTCCTGAAGATTAATTGTTGTCCTCAGTCGATGGTAAAGTAGACACTGTGGTGTGGATTTTACTTGCAGCATATTAAGTGCTCTTTGCATGGACTTTGTCAGGTGAACTTCAGATATGTTAACAAGACTGATGAGGGCTACACTCTAGAAGGCAGGGTGTCCAAAAACCTGAATGCCAGTCCTAGAACCATCATCTAGAAAAAGGAATGGAAGAATGTACACAAAACTTTTAACTTTAACCTCCATGTGGGAATCCAATTCATAAACTATTTGTAAGCTTAAGTCACACACTCACACACAAATTAGTTTATCTCAGATAACAAACTTATATTAGTTATTTGAAGAGTTTTGTTTTCCCTAAGGAGGTTTATATAGTAAGATATCGTTTGCAGGTTAACAAATCAACAGGAGCAAAGGAATTGCATATTCTTTTTTAAAAAAAAAACACCTTTATTTATTCATTTTGAGAGACACAGAGAGTGAGCAAGGGAAGGGCAGAGAGAGAGGGTGAGAGAGAGAATCCCAAGCAGGCTCCATGCTGTCAGAACAGAGCTCAACGTGGGGCTTGAACTCACGAACCGTGAGATCATGACCTGAGATGAAAACAAGAATTGGATGCTTACCTGACTGAGCCACCCAGGTGCCCCAGAAATTGCATATTCTTAAGAGATATTTCTATCAGGTAAAGTAGTTTAATGACTACTTATTTTATTACTATTTTATAATAGAACTCTGATGCTTTTAAATAACTGATACTACTACTTCATCTATCCACTTATCCATCCATCAAATATTGAGCTCCTAATGTGTTTTAGATATGGTGTTGGTATTTGAGAGTAAAAGCAAATAAGCAAAGTATGGCATATAAGGGGTTTAGATTTTTCTGGCTGTTGAAATATAATTTTCAAGAAAAAAGTATTATCATAAGTCATACAAATATGAAAAGATCACAGTGTTAAAGATTTTACTTAACTTATTAATGAGGAAACTGATAATATTGGTAAGATGTTACAAGCAGTTCAAAGGTAAATCTAGAGGACAGACAAATTTGTGTTTTAGAAATACTGAAATGAGTGTGCAAGTGGGGAACACGGCTAGTCTTCCCTGAGAGAAAATATGCCAATGTAAAGAATTCATTTGCATGTCTAAAAACAAGAATTATTTTGCATTATTATCATTTATCTACAATGTACAGAGTTGTAAAATAGCTCCTATAGAATCAGGATCAGATAACCAAGAACAGAATCCTCTAAATAGTGCATAGTTTTCTGCTGAAGCATAATTCTGTCCCTGCAGAGCGAAGACGAACTTACAGCATGTATGGCAGACTTTGTTCTCTGCTCCTTCAATGTTCTTCTCCTCTACCATCCCTCCTTGATAAGGAAACCCTGACTTATTTAGGCAAATGAAGAGTTCCCTACTCTGCCCCCTATTAATGAATGATACCTCACGATTCACCTTGGTCAGTGATTACTTGAGGACTACCTTCAGTTTTGTACAACATGTAAGGCAAAGTTTTCTATGTGAGATTTCTAGAAGTGCTTTTGCTTTCCTGATAAAAATGTTCAGTAGCAGCTGGTGTCGCCCTTCTTCTTTCCCTTTCCTCTTTTTGCAGCTGGGATGTAAATGTAATTACAAAAATTCAGCAGCCATCTTGTGGCCATAAAGTGACCAGCAGAAAAAAACAGTAATAATAGGTATATTAGAGTCCTCGGGATGCTGCAACAAAACTTCATAGGCCGTGAGGCTTAAACAACAAACATTTATTTACTTCTCACAGTTGTGGAGACTTGGAAGTCCAAGATCAAGGTGGCAGCTGATAAGACTCCTGGTGAGAGTTCTCTTCTTGACTTGCAGACAGCTACCTTCTCACTGTGTTCTCACTTGGTGGAGAAAGAGTGAGCTCTTCTAAGGACTCTAATTTCATCATGAAGACCCTACCTTCTTGATCTCACCTAAACTTAACTTCCAAACTCTCTGTCTCCAAATACTGTCACACAGTAGGTTAGACTTTCAGTAGTGTTTGGGGAAAAACAATTCAGTCCATAATAATTCCTAAAGCTTACGTAGCACTTACTATGTGCCAGATATTCTAAGTGCTTTTCATATATCGGCCCTTTTAATTATTTAGTTACCCTGAGGACAGGTATTAATTTCATTATTTCACAAATAGACTGATGACATGGCTTGTCTTAGGTCACATGGCTAGGAAGCAGTGGAGTCAGGATTTGAACCAAGACTGTCAGGTGGCAGAAGCTGTGGTTCTAATCATTATGTGATCCTGCTTTCTTACAAGTATCGCAGAGACACTGGCCCCAACTTTTTTGAGCCACTGAACCAATGCTAGCAGCCCCATACTTCCAGACTTTGATTATGTTAAGACAAATAAAGATCACTTGAAGCTAAAAATAATGAAATTCATAATGTAGTACAACTTTTCATCGTTTAGTATAATTTTGCTGTAGTTTTTTTGTTTGTTTGTTTTATTTAGGTTTTTGTAGATACCATTTATCAGATTAAGGGAATCTCCTTCTTTTCCTAACTTGCTAAAAAAAAAACTGTATCATAAAAATTCATTATAGAAAAAATTTGAATTCAAGATGATTATCTTCCTTCAGAGAGGACTTAGCCTTCTTCTACCAGTTGCCCGGCCCACCAACAATATGACCACCCTAATCCAACCTCAAATATTGATCTTTTCTGGGCCTATGAGAGGGTAGGGCCGGCTCACTTCTGGTTTACTCTGATTCCTGGGGTATAGCCTTGTAGGATCCAAACTAAGCACAAAGTTGATTTTTCTCCAATATTTGGCACCCCAGAGCTGGCAGGCTGTTATATGTGGTGCTTTCATCTTTTCTCTGGAATTACTTGGTGCCCCCAGGGCTAAAGAGGTCTCAATACCACACTCACCTCTCTACATTTCAACATCTCCAAGGTCTTGGCTCAGTTATTCTCCTCAACTCTTAGCTCTTTAATATCTTCAAGTAGATTTAATTTAAAAGTTCCCATGCTTCCTAACTAGCCTTAGCAGAAAGGCTGTCTGAAGTACCATTCATTATTGGAGACATATGTTCTCTTTTAACTTAAATTTCAGCTGACTTGATGTCAGCATAACTTCCTTCTTTTTTTTTTTTTAATGTTTTTATTTATTTCTAGGAGAGAGAGAGACAGCGTGAGCAGGGGAGGGTCAGAGAGAGAGGGAGTCACAGACTGAAACAGGCTCCAGGCTCTGAGCTGGCAGTCAGCACAGAGCCCGACGCGGGGCTCGAACCCAGAACCGCGAGATCATGACCTGAGCGAAAGTCGGACGCTTAACCGACTAAGCCACCCAGGCGCCCCAATAACTTCCTTACTTCTGAGGTCACCACTGTCTTTCCTATTACAGTGACAGAGCTGAAAGTTACATGCTCTGTACTAGGCAAAACCCCTCTCAATATTTTTATGGATTTCAGAAGTGGGAGGGCTGCTGATTTTCTGTTTTGTTTTTTTGCTTGTTTGTTTTGTTTTGTTTCTTTGCGACAACCTGCATCCCTGCCGGCATACAACCTACCAACTATTCTCACGTTGCTCCTTACATGGAATACTACATCTCCTTACCTCATAACCCAGCATTCTATGATTGCAAAGCTTTGGATCATTTACTACAAAAGTGCTGAGATATAGAAAAGGCTTCACTGAAGCATGGCACACACAGACCAACATGGTTTACCAGTAGACTTGAGCATCTTTAAAGTTTTTAAATTCCCTCCTCCATATAGAATTTCTCATTTGTCTTTCTCCTTACTGTCTTCCCCTGCCCTACTCTACCCTTCACCTCCCAACTCTCTACAGCCTCATAGTTTGCCACATTATTTAGGCTCATGCACTTCATCCCACAGCTCTGCGGTTGCTTGATTGCTGCTTTCTGCTTTTTCTAAACTTGCCAGTCCCCAGTCTCCAAAATCCTGTTCATTGCTAATGGAGAACAGTTTGGGTCTCTTACCAATCACTGTTTTAAACTAAGCTCAGGTCCAACCTTATGTTAAAAGATACCTTTCAGAAAATGGCAAACTCATGACTCTCCTGCAGATATAAAAATGAACACATTTTAAAGCTTTTAGTTAATTTATATAATATAAAGGAACTAGTTCAGAAGAAATGTCAAAAAACCCACAAACATATGAAGCAAATGGATACAAAATGGATTTGCAAATTGGGAAGAGAAGTCAGTGGAGACTCTAGTGGACAAGACAGAGATTGTATACCCATCAGTTACCTGAAATTTAAAAACAGGTACAAAATAGCTCAAAGATAATGAAAGAGCTTAGAACCATACTGCCCAGAAGACAGTAGACAATGTAATTCAATGAAGTGCAAATTCTTTTCTATATTTAGCATATCTAAAAATGCATTAAAGGTCCTGCACTGCTGAACAAAAGGTCACCAAGGCTTGGGGTCCTCCCTCTCAGAATCAACACCCTCACCAGTGGCCCTAGAAGTACACTAATGAGTGCTCTTAAATTACACTTTCTTCTTTACTGTGCTCAAACTGGGAGGTGGTATCTGAACATCAAAGAAAGCAATATGTTTTTGGCTTCTTTTTTCCAGTGCTCACTCACAGGTGTTATTTCTTCTTTTATGTCTCATCTGACTTGTATAAAATATGGCATCTATCTCTTTTCATTGTCACCTGAGTATGTTGTCTGTTAACATCCTGGCCATGGTGTCTTTCACCATTAGTGGTTTATCTCAACTTATTAAATGTTGGCACAGATGTTAATAATAACCCAGGGTCAAGTCCTAATTTCTATTCTATTAAGAAGATGTATTAGCATTTAAAGCAATAATAATGGCATTGCATAATGTTAGAACCAGAAGGAACTATAGAAATTATCTGATTCAATATTGTTTTTTATAAATGAGGAAAAGGGCCCCAGAGGGGAAGTAATCTGCCATTTGGGGTCACTAAAGGCCAGTGGCACATGGGAGTTGGCACCCAGGTATGCCATGCTGACATTCAGTTTGTTTTGCCTTTTAGCAGCGGTATCAGAATGCGCCATCTTAGTCTCATTGGCACCCTCCTATAGTTCTCTGCTTGTCCCACCACAGGGACATTTTTCCTACTCCTAATGTTCTTGATGCTTAATCCTTATGGATTTGTATGCTAATTCTGAGTTAAATAAGGAATCATGGATGAAGCTCTAATTACAGAGACTATTTTGCCTTGAATATGTGACTCTTTTTTTTCAAGTTAGATATTACCTTAAAAAATTTTTTTGAAATAGTTTATTGTCAAGTTGGTTTCCATATAACACCAAGTGCTTATCCCCACAAGTGCCCTCCTTCATGACCATCACCCCCCTTCCCCTCCCCGCCACCCCCATCAGCCCTCGGCTTGTTCTCAGCATTCAAGTGTCTCTCATGGTTTGCTTCCCTCCCTCTCCCCCACTATTTTCCCCTCCTTCTCCCCTATGGTTCTCCGTCAAGTTCCTCCCAATCCTCTTATTCATGCAAGCATATGGTATCTGTACTTCTCTGCCTGACTTATTTCACTCAGCATAACACCCTCAAGGTCCATCCATGTTGCTACGCATGGCCAGATTTCATTCTTTCTCATTGCCATGTAGTATTCCGTTGTATAGATAAACCACATCTTCTTGATCCATTCATCAGCTGATGAACACTTAGGCTCTTTCCATGTTCTGGCTATTGTTGAAAGTGAAGCCATGAACATTGGGGTCCATGTGCCCCTATACATCAGCACTCCTGTATCCTTTGGGTAAATTCCTAGCAGTGCTACTGCTGGGTCATAGGGGAGTTCTATTGTTAACTTTTTGAGGAACCTCCACACTGTTTTCCGAGGGGCTGTACCAGTTTAGGAGGTAGGAGTGTGTAGGAGGGTGTAAGAGGGTGTAGGAGGGTGCCCATTTCTCCACATCCTCACCAGCATCTAGAGTCCTCTGATTTGTTCATTTTAGCCACTCTGACTGGTGTGTGGTGGTATCTCAGTGTGGTTTTGATTTGTATTTGCCTGGTGAGGAGGGATGCTGAGCATTGTTTCATGTGTCTATTGGCCATCTGGATGTCCTCTTTGGAGAAGTGTCTGTTCATGTCTTCTGCCCATTTCTTTACTGGAATTTGTTTTTCAGATGTGGATTTTGGTGAATTCCTTATAGATTTTGGATACTAGCCCTTTATCTGATATGTCATTTGCAACTATCTTTCCCCATTCCATTGGTTGCCTATTAGTTTTATGGATTGTTGGTTTTGTCATGTAGAAACTTTTTATCTTGATGAGGTCCCAATAGTTCATTTTTGCTCTTGATTCCCATGCCTTTGGGGATGTGTCAAGTAACAAATTGATGCGGTTAAGGTCGAAGAGGTTGTTTCCTGCTTTCTCCTCTAGGGTTTTGATGGTTTCCTGTCTCACATTCAGATCTTTCATCCATTTTGAGTTTATTTTTGTGTATGATGTGAGAAAATGAACTAGTTTCATTCTTCTGCATGTTACTGTCCAGTTCTCCCAGCACCATCTGTTAAAGAGGCTGTCTTTTTTTCACTGGAAACTCTTTCCCGCTTTGTCAAAGATTAGTTGGCCGTACTTTTGTGGGGCCAGTTCTGAATTCTCTATTGTATTCCATTGGTCTATGTGTCTGTTTTTGTGCCAATATCATACTGTCTTGATGATGACAGCTTTGTAGTAGAGGCTAAAGTCTGGGATGGTGATGCCTCTCGTTTTGGTTTTCTTCTTCAATACTACTTTGGCTATTCAGGGTCTTTTGTGGTTACATACAAATTTTAGGATAGTTTGTTCTAGTTTTGAGAAGAATGGTGGTGCAATTTTGATTGGGATTGCATTGAGTGTGTAGATTACTTTGGGTAGTAATGACATTTTAACTATATTTATTCTTCCTATCCATGAGCATGGAATGTTTTTCCATTTCTTTGAGTCTTCTTCAATTTCCTTCATAAGTTTTCTATAGTTTTCATCATACAGATTTCTTCTATCTTTGGTTAGCTTTATTCCTAGGTATTTCATATTTTTTTGTGCAACTGTGAATGGGATCAGTTTCTTGATTTCTCTTTGTGTTGCTTCATTGTTTGTGTATAAAAATGCAACCCATTTCTGTACGTTGATTTTGTATCCTACAACGTTGCTGAATTCATGTATTAGTTCTAGTAGGTTTCTGGTGGAGTCTGTCGGATTTTCTATTTAGAATATCATGTCCTCTGTGAAAAGTGAAAGTTTGACTTTTTTGCCAATTCTGATGCCTTTTATTTCCTTTCATTGTCTGATTGCTGATGCTAGGACTTTCCAGCACTGTGTCCACAGAGTGGGCATCCCTGTAATGTTCCTGATCTCAGGGGGAAAGCTCTCAGTTTTTCCCCATTGAGAATGATATTAGCTGAGGGCTTCTCATAGATGGCTTTTATGATGTTTAAGTAAGTTCCTTCTATACTGACTTGGATATGTGACTCTTGAAAAGCCCATCAGAATTGGAGGAGGAGGAGGAGGAGGAAGAGGACTTGGAGGCGGAAAAAGAGAAGGAAGAGACTTTCTTATGGTGAAATGACAGTCTTTGTGGAGAATTTAAAACATGTCTGCAATTCTTTAATACTCCAGTCACTAAGAAGTGGAGTTTAATTTCTTTACCTTGAATATGCCTTCAATGACTCAATTTTTCTCAAGATTAGACTATACTCAGATTGATTCTACTGACTTCTACTGGGGCCTCAAAAGTCATAAGCCTTATGTATGGCTTTCTCTTGGGACATGTGCTTGTGCAGGTCAGAGCTGAAGAAGTCAACTACCCTGATTGCCATGCTGGAAAGACCATGTGGAGAGACCATACAGAGAGTGATTTCTGAGGCACCCCAGTTCTGCCTACTTACAGACATTAGAATTTTTCAAAGGACATGAGTGAAAAAAATCTTTTAAATGACACAGTTTTCAAGTAAGAACTGCCTAACTAAGCCTGGTCAACACCCACAACTGTGAAAAGCAACACTAATAAAGAGCCATTGTAGTTTTAGTTTGAGATGGTTTATTATACATCATTTAGATAATAACCAGAATAGCCCCTTTGAGAAGCAGCGAAGTATTTGAGTCCTGAAGACTTCAGTCTAGTCATAAACACGATTGTTAAGGAAAAAGGAGTCTCTAGTTAACCAGCATGCTGTTCCCATTTCTTCAGCTTGACTGCATATATAAGAGCTCATTATAGTAATTCACTTTTCAACAGGAAAGATTGAAGTGATGATAGACCGAGACACTCACTAAACATAGGTCCCTGCTTCCCATGGCAGCCTTCATTGACAGGGAAACCATTTTCCCCAGTGCTTGGTAGAGCTACATACATTAGCCATATAATGAAATAAAGCATACTTGCCCAGGAAACCTCTGCCCAACACAATCCCATACACCTTGAAAACCAAAGATGATCTAATTTTTTACACAAAAACACTTCAGTCATTTTGCAGATGGAAACTGGTTCAGGGAGATGAAATGATTTGTCTGAGATCTCCCGATATTTTTACTGCACACAGGTTTGAATGCCTCTACCTTTCTTGTTTTTCTCCCATTGGATGTCAAATGCGCCGTTTCTTGCCTTTCAAGGATCTCAAGAAACTAAAATGAGCAGGAATGCTTCAAATCTCCTTTTAAAAACAGGTTTGAGATTGTAAAAGCAGCAATGAGAGTGGAGGGTTTCCTCTATCAATGTTTCTTCATTTCTTTCTTCATTCATTTACCGTATATGTATCTCTTTTATAAACATTCACATGCAAGTACTTCAGTATTGGATCTTCCCTCTATAGAAAGTGCCTCCCCTTGTGTTCAGACCTGAAGATCACCCAGTCCTGAGTGGAAATCCAGCAATTAAGGGAAAAGTTCCTTGTAATACTGTTTTAATAAGAAAAAAAGAAAACCCTGAGAAGTGTCTTGAAATGTGATAAGAAGCAGGGATCCCTGATTTGGAGCAACATGGCCCATATATTTCATTGCAATTATGTCTCCAAAACCAGATGAAGATAAATAGTGCCAGTTCTCGACAAAATTGTGAGTTCCATCTTTGTCAGTCCTGATATCCTCTTTATGTACCTTTTCAATCCTTCAGGTCTCTTCACTTATACTTCAAGCCTCCAAATCTTTCTTATTATTCTCCTCTACCTTCTCTGCCATTCTGATTGTCTCCTGAATATCCATTAGTGTCCATTCCTCTTCTTTGTATATTTACCTTGTTACATGAGTAACAATGATACATCTCCCGCTTCAGAAGGACCCTAAATGCTACCGCTAAACCTAATCAGCTTCAAGAGGACCTTAAACTAGCTAACATCACCAAATGGTGGTTGAGGGCTTTTTATATAGAGAGAGACACAGGGATAAGTTCACTGTTTGTTGAAAGAAGCCCTCCTTTCCCAATAACCGTGAGCAAAGAAGATGTAGTACAGTACTGTTAGCACTCATTTCATAAAGCCAACTGGTAAATAAAGCCAACACTCTAAAAAGAACAGAATCAAGAAAATCATGGAGAAACCATGATAAAGCCCTAATCAGACAACTCCTGAAGCCGACCTTAATCTCAGTTATATGAGCAGTTATAGCATAAACTAGTATGTGTTTTGTTTTCTCTTCCTAGCAGTCAAATATATCCTAAAAATCAATGATGGTATCACATCTCTTCCCTTATAAGATCCAAGGGAGATTCTATTTTTGGTAATAGGGTAGAGTGTATTGTTTGGACCAACCCTGTGAGGGAAGTCAACTAAAAATGTCAAATAATCTATGAGAAACATTTTAAAAGCATCAGATGATAAAATGGTAAGAAATTATTAGGCAAAATCTCAGTGAAATCTGTAACCTGAGCATTTAAGCTGCTTTTTTTCTGAGGACATTTGCAAAAACGGGAAAACTGAGCATGCATTTTGAACACTTCTTTGTGCAGGATTATAGAATTCATGAAGGCTGAATATATACTTCAAACCTCAGGCCTTGCTTAAGGTGAATGTTTAGTAGGAAAATACCTCTTTAAATATGGAACCACCCGGGGTGCCTGGGTGGCTTAGTCGGTTAAGCGTCTGACTTTCGCTTAGGTCATGATCTCATGGTGGTGGGTTCGGGCCCCGCGTCAGGCTCTGTGCTGACTGCCAGCTCAGAGCCTGGAGCCTGTTTCAGTCTGTGACTCCTTCTCTCTCTGACCCTCCCCTGCTCACAATGTCTCTCTCTCTCTCCTAGAAATAAATAAAACATTAAAAAATTTTAAAAAAAAAATATGGAACCCCCTAAACCTACCCCTTAAAAGTAAGAGAGAACCAGAAGTAAACTCCGATCTACTTTCTATCTTGAGGAAATTGTAAGAAAATTTGTGTTGGCATTGAACAGAATGGCAATATGAGAGTCACGGAGAAGTTGGGACCATACCTGCAGCCCAAATTACCATCATTTGGATTATCCCTTTCCAAAAAACAAAAAGAGATTTTTTTTCAGATTTCTAGAAGAGAATGGTACAATAACACAGACAGTATGAGCATTTGTGAAGAAAGTGGTTTCTGATCTGAACGTGATTGTGGTGACTGAGGGCTCTTTATAGAGAAGTGGCTTCATGCAGGCTGACCTGCTACAGTCATTCAGGAGATGCATCTAGTCTGTGATGAAAATCTCCTTTGTCATATTTGCTGACCTTTGCCTATTTCTTATAACTCAGAAAGGATGAAAGAGAACATCAGAAGAGGTTGGGGAAGGCATATTAGGAGCATGACTTCCCCAACAGGGCACCAAAGAACTACAGGGTTTTGAGAGTTTTTCTTCTGGAATCTGGGATAGGGAAAAAGATTTGAGTGATAATGATATTGAACTTTACCTCAGCCTTGTGCCCCCAGAAACAGTGATAGTTAAGAAATTCTGCTATCCTTCTGTATTCTGGGAAATGTTTAACCATAAAGGACTGTTTGCCTTCACATATTTTTTAAATGTTTATTTTTGAGAGAGAGACAGAGTGTGAGTAGGAGAGGGGCAGAGAGAGAGAAAGGGAGAGAGAGATACAGAATCTGAAACAGGCTCCACACTCTGAGCTGTCAGCACAGAGCCCCATGCAGGACTCAAACTTGTGAACCATGAGATGATGACCTAAGCTGAAGTCAGACATTTAACTGTCTGAGCCACCCAGGCACCCCTGCCCTCACATTTAAGATAAAATCAGTCTCCATTCTCCCTCCAGACCCCATAGACTTGTAGATGAAATTGGTGACTCCTTTGTCTACCTGCGTCTGCAAATCTTGAGGGCATTTCCTTGTATTTGAAATGTTCATCATTAAATGTTATGAACAATGAACATTTCTCCTATTGCAATAGTCTGAATAAAATAATCTCTTTATGTAGTTAATTTTGTCTTTCACAAGTGGTAAATAGTGTGGCTGTACAATTGATGTGAATGAATAATATTTAGAGTTTTGAAACATTTCAGGATTCTTCAAGATAGGCTCAAGGCTGGGAATAAGGTACATTTTACCAAGTTGAGAAAGGATGTGTTTGCTAGGGGTAGGCTGATCTAATTGGGAAGACAAATCTTTCATGAAAACCTATTTTCCTGTTAGTTTGGAGGATTTCAGGGAAACAAATGAGAGGAGAAATAGAAGAGATAAATTGGAAAGAGCATGTACCTGGCATTAGGCCAACATTTGAATTCCAGGCTCTATGGCTAACTAGCTGTGTGATTTGGGGTGAGCTTCATGTAATTGACATTCCCAGTGGATACTTCTTTTACTCTTCCAGCTGAAGTTTGGCAGTCACTCAAGCCACACATCTTATTTTAGGCTTTTTCTGTGTTGGGTATATCTGGTTTCAGTCCAGGACCCTCTCCATTTCTTCTCAGTGATCACTGTGAGTAAGCTGTCATGGATTGCCATCAAAACCTGTGCTATTACAAAAAATGACTTCAAGTTTAAATCTATGAATGCAGAGAAGTGGAAATATGGGCTTATTACAAATGACCTTATATTAATCTTGCTTTTTCTTTGACAGAGACTAGATGGGTACATCAGAGATATGTGGTAGAAACAGGGCTCCACCCTCATCAAAGCATTTGGCAAAGATATTTATTATGGATGAGATGAAGATATAAGGAGAGATGATAACAAACTTAGATAAATGTGAACTAACAATAAGTATCCTGAAAGGACACCAGTGTAGAAAAAAAATGTGTTTCAATGGAAAATTATGCAATGTCTACATATAGCATATGCATATTATCTACAAATAATACAGCCCTTCTGAGTTATCAGATTCTAGTCTTTTGTTATCTAAGCTATTTTATGACTCTAATTTGCTAGATATGCAAATTCTATCTTATCCAGTAGAGTTTTGAGTTACTTCCCTCTGGTGGAAACACCAGTTTTGCCTCCATTTACAGTTCAGTTCATTTACTTAACATATATTTGTCCTTTAGGGTCCCTGGGTGGCTCAGTCTGTTGAGCATACAACTCTTGATTTTGGCTCAAGTCATGGTCTCATGGTCATGAGTTCAAGTCCCATATTGGCCTCCATGCTGACATTGTGGAGCCTTCTTGGGATTCTCTCTCTCTTTCTCTCTCTGTTCCTCCCTCACTGTGACTGTGCTTTCTCTCAAAACTAAATAAATAAACTTTAATATATATATGTGTATATACATACACGTATATATATATGTGTGTGTATATATAGTATTTTTAATCTTTTCCTTTGGGTTATGACATCTACCTGATCCTCTCATTAAATGAGTAAAATACAATCTTTTAATACATGTTCATTTTTATATCAGTTTGAGAGCTGTGATTTTATCTTTTCCTGAAAATTATTTCTTAACACTAATGAGAACTGAAAAGCATTTGATACTATTTTAAACAATACTGGGACCAGGAATACTTTCCTGTGCTTGTACTCAACTAGCTATATCAGAAAGCAAAATAAAACTTCTTACTTAGCCTGGTGAACCGATTTGCTTTTCAAGGCTCCCTTAAAAACCCTTAACCTGCTAACCTGCCAGCTGAAAGTTATTAACATCACAAACTGCCAACTTCATCAATTCCCAGCTATACTAGACTTCAAATAATTCAGCCCAGGTGCTAAGAATCCTATAAGCAATTTTCCCTCCATTCCTCCTTTTGACAAACCCTTGGTTCTGTTAAAAGGATGCTTACTTTTGCTATGGTAAGTTTAAATTCTCTCTTTTCTAATTAACAGATACTCGTGTGTGTGTGTGTGTGTGTGTGTGTGTGTGTGTGTGTGTGTGTTAAAGTGAAGGAGATTGACAATGGGAATTATAACTATCAGCTGCTTCTACTGGATGACATGCTAGGTGCTCAATTTGAGATTATGCAGTCAAGTTGCTTTTTTGTTTTGTTTTGTTTTTTAAATCAGAAGTCAGGTCAGGTCTGCACTCCATGAGAGGGATCCAGATCAGGATTTGTCAACATACAGCAAACTGTTACATATATTAGGTACCTAAAATGTATTTGAAAGTATTTGCAAATAGTAAGAGATCATTTTTTCCTAAAAACCCAATAACTTGAGGGAAAAGTTTAAATAACGGAAAAAGTCAGATGTCATTGCAGGTTTGTTTGAATAAAAAGAAAGGTATGTATTACACCTTCAATGTATTTATTACATTTAAAGGTGCAGAGGAAATACAGTATAGTTCACTTATTTTTTATAACTAAAATGATCTGATCTTTCCTTTGAGTACCCCCATATTCTCCTCCCTCCAATACTAACCCCAGTGTTTCTGTGTCCCTCTTCTCCCCACTAAGGGTCCTGGCAGCTGCAGAGGAGGAAAACTGAAGCATCTGTTGCTTTACCTCCTCCATCTCTATATTTTCCTTCCATAGTTACCAGAGCTCAGAAGTCTTTGCTTCTACTTCTTATCTACCCAGGACTTCCCTAATGCAAAATCTAAGAACACATCCCAAACGAAGGATGTGCAAGTAGGTTTCAAGAGTACACGTATACAAAGTATTGGACCTTCCAAGTCCTCCATTTCTTTTAGGTACTCCTTTCAAATTTGATTGGCCTGAGGAAGCCCCCCGATTTTCTCCCCATCTCCTGTTTCACAGTCTCCCCCTGTCATTTAGCAAAGCAAACTATTCATTTCCCTACCAGTAATCTCTCATGGCCTCTGGGTGTGAAACACTGTAGCACACTGAACCAAGTGAGGATTACAGCTGACTGAGCTTCAAGACAAACTGACACCTATAGCTACACAGATATTAAACATAGCCTAACTCCTAGATAAATAATATAAAATCTCCCACATGTGCAAAATATTTGATGAAAGGAGAAAATAAAGAGGATTATTTGTTGATGAATGAACATCTGCATAATAACAACTAAAAAACCTAAATTCCTTCTGTGATTCAGGCACTTTACTTAAATTATATAATTCCACAAGAATTCTCCATGTAGAATTCAGAATACTAAAGCCAAAAAGCTTAAGGCATAAGGCCAGAAGTTGGTAGGGATCTGAACCCACACAGATAATCCAGCTCCACATAACAAGCTGCCTCTGGTGTCCAGGGCTTTCCTCACCCTGCCTGCAGGTGGGAAGTGGAGGGAGAGAAGCAGATGAACCCAGGAGAGTCTGAACTTCCTTTCATAAGCCACATACTGGAGTCTGCATTAATTTCAACCAGTTTTCTGAAAGTGACAGTTACGAATGTATATAGTTAAGGAATAGCAATAGAGACACAGAAGAGACCCTCACTCAGAACACTTCTGAATATGTAAAATGTTTTACTGATTTGCTTCCTAATGAATGAGTGAATGAAACACTGGGCTCAGGTATTAGACAGGTGCAGCACTACAGGGAGAATCTGAAGGAAGGCCACTCAACTGCACTGGGAGGCTGTGGTGGCCCAATACAAATTATAAATTTACCAACTTCCTTGGTGACAAAAAGAATGTCAATAGTTTATGCATATGAGTATTTATATGCATATACAAAACAGCGCATGAGTTAGAAACTTTAAAGCTTTTTAAAAAGTGAAGTACCAGAATCTTCTACTCTTGTCCTAAAAGTTCTACCTTAGTTTTATAGATTATTCTGTTATTTATATTTTTTGATCTTGGAAAAAGATTGAAAATAAAGTTCAAAAATGAACTGATAATATTACAGTTAATCACTGATAATATTATGATCTCTTTCTACATAAGTATAAATAGATAGATAGATAGATAGTATAAAATTGCAAAATTTAATATTATGGCATATATGGATATACATGTATTTATAAATATATATACATGCTTTTGCTTCCTCTTTTGTTGTCCTTAAATTATAACATTCCCCCATATTTTAAGAAAATGCTAATTTTAACGGCTGCATAATATTCTGGCACATGTTTATAGCACAGTTCAGATGACCAAAATTCCATTGCAGGAGCTTTAAAATTTTTCCACTTGTTGGTGTTATAAATAATAGGAAGAAGCCGCACTCTTTAAAGCCTCCCCCATTTTTAATTGAAAAAACATTGAGGAATATTAACATGGTGACCAATAAGAACGAAATCTTGCCATTTGCAACAACTTGGTTAAAACTAGACTATATTATGCTAAGTAAAATAAGTCAGTCAGAGAAAGATAAATATCATATGACTTCACTCATGAGTGGAATTTATTAAACAAAACTGATGAACATAGTGGAAGGGAAGGAAAAATAAGATAAAAACACAGAGGAAGGTAAACCATAAGAGACTCTTAAATACAGAAAACAAACTCAGGATTGCTGGAGGGGTGTTGGGTGGGGGGGGATGGGCTAAATGGGCATTAGGGAAGGCACTTGTTGGAATGAGCACTGGATGTTATACATAAATGGTGAATCACTAAATTCTACTCCTGAAATCATCATTACACTATGTGTTAACTAACTTGGATTTAAATAAACTGTTGTTTTAATCTCTAAAATCAAACAAGAAAAAAAAATCATTGAAGAATCAGTAGAAAATTTTGTAATAATGGAAATATTTTATTCTGCTCTAGTCTGGTAACCACTAGCCATATGTGGCTGTTGACTATGTAGTTAGTGCAACTGAGAAACTGGATTTTTCACTTATTTAATCTTAATGAATTTAAATTTAAGTACTCACATGTGACCTTATTGGTCAAAGCAGAACTTGAGTTCAATGAATTACTTTACGTATTTACTTTTATGCAGGAATAATACCCCCATCTTGTGGCCTTTTGGAATATTGCCTTTAAAATAGTTTGAAACGAAGGTGTATTTTAACTAAGAGCACAATTTGTAGTTGTAATTTCATGATGTTTGTGGATCAGAAGAATACACCTTATAGTTTATATAAAGTATCTGCAAATGTAAAGGTTGACATTATTAAAACACAGAAGATTCTAGGGGCGAATGGATTCACATGGGGACATTTAGTACCTTGACAAACCATAAGAATAGGCATATTTGCTTTGCCATTTGGGATAGTCACTTTTTTGGTTTATCTTTTAATAAACAGCTGCAATCTCTAAGAGTTAATGACATGTAAAATTAGGCCTTTATTTGTTTTGCTATTCAAAAGTCCTCTTTGTTTTAAAATATTATTTAAAACATTTATCTTCCTAACAGCCTTTCTTGTTTATCTTCACGTATGTCTACGGACATTTCTGTTCTACAGATCTACTTAGTACTTATGTTATAGAGTCCATACTGTAAATTCTAGTACATTTGTCCAATATATCTGACTGATTCAACTCTTGTTTGTTTGTTTTTTTAGGTTTACTTATTTATTTTTGAGAGAGACAGAGAGGGAAGGAGAGACCTCAAGTGGAGGGGAAAAGAAAGAGAGAGACAGGAAATCTGAAGCAGACTCTGTGGTGGGTGTAGAGCCCAATGCGACTCAAACCCTGACTGATTCAACTCCTAATCCTTCCTCTAAATCTAGCCCACAGTTCTCAAAATTGGCTCAGTATATGTGTAAGTGTGTGTGTGTATATGTGTATATATAAACATGTAAGTGTATTTATATGTCTTTTGAATATGAATCATTAGTGATTTAAAGAGGAACCAAATTAAGATCTCACCTTTAACCCCAACTGAGTTTCTAACTAATTAAAAATAGACAGTGATGGAAAACAGGTGAAGACAAAAACATGAGCTTATTACGGATAGAAGTATTTTTATGTTTTTATTTTAATTACAGTATAGTTTACATACAATGTTATGTTAGTTTCAGGTGTATAATATAGTGATTAAATAATTCGATAAATCACCCAGTGCCCATCACAGGTGTACTCCTTAATCCTCATCACCTATTTCATCCATTCCCCTAACAGCCTTCCCTCTGGTAACCATCACTTTGTTCTCTATAGTTAAGAGTGTTTCTTTGTTTGTCTTTGTTGTTCTCTTTATTCTTCCCTTTGCTCATTTGTTTTGTTTCTTAAACTTCACATATGAGTGAAATCATATGCTATTTGTCTTTTTCTGACTGACTTATTTTGCTTAGCACTATACTCTCTAGCTCCATCCATGTTATTGTAAATGGCAAGATTTCATTTTTTTCTATGATTGAATAATATTCCATTGTATATATATGCCACATCTTCTTTATCCTTATTTAGTCGATGAACACTTAGGCTGGTTCTATATCATGCCTATTGTAAATTATGTTGCTATAAACATAAAGGTGAATGTATCCCTTAGAATCAGTGGTTTGTATTTTCTGGGTAAATACCCAGTAGTGTAATTGCTGAATCATAGGATAATAGTTCTATTTTCAACTTTTTGAGAAAACTTCATACTGTTTACATTGAACAGATCTGCTGATCAAAGTAGTTTTTGAATATGGCTTTGTGGCATGACAATAATGGAAACTCTAATACTGAACCTCAGAATTAGACTTTTCTACCAACTCACGAACTGCTCTGCAAAGCCATGGGCCTCCCCCTAATGGCAGGTCCCTGTAAAAATTATAGGACATTGGGGCACATAGTATGGTCAGCTGGCTCCAGAGAGAAGAGATGGATGGAGGATGGAGAATGGAGGGAGGATGGGAAGAAGAGAGTCTACTGTGGGCAAGGCAAATGCCTCACATTCTATAACATATACTTTATTCTACTTTGGGAGAAAGAATTAAAGACTGGGCAGACTGCTTAGGGAAACTCCCTCCTCATAGCAACTGGAAGACTGAGAAAAAGTATTTACACTAATGGATATTCTAACATGATGTGGGTAAAATTTTAGCTGTTTGGCAAAGTAATTTCAGCTGCACCCGAGAGCTGTTGAGGAGAAGAAAAGATATTTATTCATCTTTGCACAGCTCTATACATCACTGTTCATCTTTTCCAACCCGAAAGGAGCATGAATTAGGTGAATGTAATAAATGACTCTAAAATGACAACAAATACTGACGTCAGACTCATTCCTTTCCAAATACTGCTTCAGTTTGTATGGGAAACTTTAAAAACTGAGTTTGTCTGGGAGACTTCCAGATCAAATACAAAAGAATTAGCTCAAAAGTCATTATATCGTAAAACATTATATCACTAAACACCATTCAGTTACAATATAAAGAGGAAAAAAATCAGTAACTGTATAACAGCACCAGAGCAATAATAATAAGCTACAACATAAAATAGAAATACCTCATTCACAACCCCAGTAAAAGTATAAAATTCTAATTGTAAGAATTCACCCTAAGGATATACATGCCGTTGTACAAAATGGTTTATTATAGGGATATTCATCACAGAAGTGTTTATAATCATCCTCATAAAATTATGGTGATAGATGTTTTTAAATGTGCTAACTTGGCAGAATTTAAACACTCTCTGACAACTCTATATTGTCCCCAACACTGAAGACTTGCCAGTCCATGAAACAATAAATCTGAGAACAATTTTATTAGGTCTACTAATATGTCACTCTAGGAATTGGTATTAAAGGTAATAGTTTGTATCTATATAAATTGTAAGCAGTTCGGCCAGAGATAGTCTTCTCTTGTGAGAAGAGATGCCAGGAAATTCACTTTGACTTGAGTCATTGAAGGGGAGTACGCTATTTGCCACCATCACATATCCCTGAGGATATTTGTGATCACTGAGGATAATCACTCTTAGAAATGTAGGAGGTATAGGCTATTGTTCCAAAAATTATTTACTCAGGTCTTTTCTGTGTCAAGAAATTAAATGGGAAAGCTGCCCAGCTCCTGGCATGGACCTCTGAGGAGAGAAGGAGATGATGCCCTATTCCAGGACAGAGTTCTGAAAACAGGCTATGCATCACTTGAAAACACCAAGTTCAGAGATCCATAATATGAGAATCAAAGCATGGCGCTTCTTTGATTAAACCTAGCACCATGATTAAGATGGCAAACACAAACGCTGCCAGTCAGGCATATTAAAAGTTTGTATCAGGCTGGGTGTAAGAGAGACAGTAACGTGTGTCATGAAATGTGTGCGGCCATATAAACCACTTCTGATGGTCGAATTTGCCCCACAGGCAGTCAGTGAGTCAATGAATTAATTATCTTTCAAAGAATCAGAACTGACCTTCAGCTTGTAGGAATCTGGTCAGGTATTCTCTATGCCGGGCACTCTGGTTCTGTTGTATGGAGAGGACTAGTGTCAACAGTGACACCATGTGGCGGTGAAGGGCAGTGGCAGCATGACTTCACCTTTCAGTAGATACTGAATTTCAATTAATAGAACAGGTGGGGGCTTTAAAATTTAACCAGGACAATACTAGATAGAATAATTCATGTACAGTATAGTTTTAGAACATTTGTATCATTTTTAGAGGTTTCTCTCGCCTCCCCCCGCCTCCTCTTCCTTTTGCCTCTTTCCTTTCCCCTCCTTCCTTCCCTCCTTCCTTCCTTCTGTCCCTCCTTCCTTCCTTCTGTCCCTCCTTCCTTCCTTCTGTCCCTCCTTCCTTCCTTCTTTCCTTCCTTCCCTCCCGCCTTCCATCCTTCCTTCCTTTCTTCTGTCCCTCTTTCCTTCCTTCTTTCCTTCCCCTCCCTCCTTCCCTCCCTCCTTCCTTCCTTCTTTCCTTCCTTCCTTCCTTCCTTCCTTCCTTCCTTCCTTCCTTCCTTCCTTCCTCCTCTTTCTCTCCATCTATCCTTTTCCTCTCATCAGTTTGTGAACTATTTCAGGGTACATTACAAGATCACCCTTCTCAAACTGGAGGTTTACCGGAGTGGATACTGTCTTCCTAACTACACGAGGCAGTTCCTTCATGGGTCTAAACTGCTTCCCACCTGTACATGCTAGCAGTATATCCATTAGTCAGAATGCATTCCAGACATAGAACTCTTTCTGCTAACTGCCCCCTTAGCCACCGATTGCTTCTCTCCTTTCTATTCTCATATCCCACTTTCCCATAGCCAGAATTATGAACACAATATTGTTGACTGGTATATGAGCTAAACTGACAGTTGGTGGCACTGCTTCTCAACCAAAATGCCTAATGCATAAGAATAAGAAATTTCATCTCTTTATTTACCACAGGAGGTGATCTAAACTCTAAGGACAGGAGAATTGCTAGGGGAACAGAGTTCTGAGCCCAAATCCTTAGAACAAATGGAGTAGTAAGTCTTGAAATCTGCAGGTTTGGCTAGTGTTCCAAGTGGTTCCAATTCAGGTAGTACATGAATCACATTTTTGGAAGTTAAGATGTGGGATAACAGGGCTCTGAACTCAAGAATAGGATAGGATAAAATTTTCCTTCAAATGCATCTTTCTGATCTGAGACGTTTGTCAATGTCTCATATATATATAGAGAGACATATATGTGCATATATATATATGTACAATATCATTATATGTGTGTGTTGTGTTGCGTGTGTGTATGTGATATGGTGATATCTATATGTAAGTGATATGTATATATAAAGACTTAGGTCTGCTAATTGTCAGTCTCAATTCTATTAATGATTCCCTTTCCATCCATGAGCAAAATCAAAATGAATATTAATTCCACCAAACCACTGAGTGGTTAAGATTGTTATACATGTATTTATTTATTAACTGCATTTCTGACATTTAACATTCCTGTGTGAGCATTTTATTTTATTTTTTAAATTTTTAATGTTTTGTTTATTTATCTATCTATCTATCTATCTATCTATTTATTTATTTATTTTGAGAGCGAGAGAGACAGGTGGCATGACCAGGGGAGGGCCAGAGAGAGGAAGACACAGAATCAGAAGCAGGTTCCAGGCTCTGAGCTAGCTGTCAGCACAGAGCCCGATGCGGGGCTTGAACCCACGAACTGTGAGATCATGACCTGAGCTGAAGTTGGACGCCCAACCGACTGAGCCACCCAGGTGCCCCAACGAGCATTTTAAATTACACTGAAAACTAAAACAATTTTATTATGAACACCCAAATCCTTACCACATAGATTCTGCAATTAATATTTTACTATCCTTGTTTTATCAATTATCTATACATCTTTATGTTCCTCTGTTATCTATCCATCTTATTTTTTGATGTATCTTATTTTAGTATAGGTTGGAGACACCAGAATAGTATTTCACTATGTATCTCATTAACTAGAGTTCAAGATGTGTTTATGTTTTTTAATGTAAAATTTATATACAGTGGAACACTTATAGTTTTTGGATATCATTCAGTGAGTTCAGACAACCATATTCACCTGTGCAATTCTTTATCAATGCAGAATACTATCATCATCCCAGAAGTTCCCTCATATGCTTTCTCATATGAGTGGATCTTCAAGTCCATCTCCGATATCCAGCCATTATTCTAATTATTTTCCACCATAAACTGGGTTTGCCTCTTTTAAGATTACACATAAACAGAATCATATATGAAGAATATTTTGTGTGCAATTCTTCTTTTATTTAGCATGTTTTTTGAGAACCATTCATGTTGTTGTAAATATCCATAGTTTTTTTTCTTCTGTATTATTGGATAATATTACAATCCACAAAAACACAGTTTTTGTATCTACTATACTTGATGGAAAACCAGGCTGTTTGCATCTTAGGACTATTATGAATAATCCTGCTATCAACATTCAGGTACAAATATTTTGTGGAAGTATATTTTTATTTCTCTTGGATTAGTACCTAGTAGTGGAATTGCTAGGTCACAAAGGAGGTCTATGTTTAGTGTTATAAAAAATTGCCAAAACTTTTAGTAAAGTAATTCTGCCATTTTAACCATTTTGATTTCCCACCAACAACAACTGAGGGTTCCAGTTGATCCATGTACTCAGTGACATTTGGCATTGTCAGTCTTTTTAATTTCAGTCATATTCATATCTATCTAATAATATCTTGGGCTTTAACTGACCTCAGTATCAGCCTTTCTTTTTTTAATGAATCATGTGGCTTATTTTTATATTCTGAGCTATCATAAAATAACTTCTCAAGCTGTGTTTGAGTGTCTACTCATGTATTGAATTACTAGGAGATGAGGGGCACCTAGGTGGCTCAGTTAGTTTTGTGTCCGACTTTGGCTCAGGTCATGACATCACAGTTTGTGGATTCAAGCCCCATGTCAGGCTCTGCACTGGCAGTGCTGAGCCTGCTTGGGATTCCCTCTCTCTGTCTACCCCCCCACTTATACACACATACTCTGTCTCCCAAAATTAATTAATTTAAGAAAAAAAAAAGAATTACTAGGAGATGTGTGAAAGGTGAAAGAGAAACATAGCTTATCCTTAAAGAGCTTACATTCTTACCATCTACAACACAAGACAATAAAATACAAGGTCTGTGTGACTAAATTGGACTCCAAGTGCAAGATTGGTATAAAGATGGTCATTTCAAGAGTCAATTGCCAGGGAAGTCTTTAAGCTACAGATTGAAAAATTAGTGTTATTTAGGTTTTAAAATAAGGTGAGGAAAAAAAGTTAGCATTCCACTGAGAAAATAGCCATCGTGAGGCCCTAAGCTTACAACAAGCAAGTAGTATGCAAAAGAGATGGAAATGTTCCTGCAAGTCCCTCTGCAGACTTTTGCAACACTCAGTCAGGCTTTCACAAATGTAACAACACCATTAGATCCCATGTCAAGATTTAGTTGTCTGGTCATTTTTCTTGCTACCTGTTTGCAATTAAATTATTTTTTATTTTATACCAAAATCCAAACCAATATCTCAGTGTGCTAGTGAGATACAGAGGACTTGCCCTATGTGAGAAACCAGATGAATGCCAATGCCAAAGTCTTATATATGTTTTCCATTATTTTGGATGTGGAAGCACCATGGATAGCTCTTTAGACATAAGGAGGCAGCATTCTTAAGTGCAATTTCATCTTTGCTCTTTTAAAAATGGGCCTGAAACTTTCCTCCACCAGCTTTCATGCTGTTTTTCCTCAGGAGCATATATGACATAGTACATGAGAAAACAAACTCCACCGTCAATCAGATACACCTGAAATCATCGTTCAGCTCTTGAGCACCATACACCTCAGCTTCCTCATCTCTAAAATTGAGATGATAGTAGAACCAACCTCATAGAGTTGTTGAGAGGATTACACAAGATAATGCATGGTAAGTGATTAGCACAGTCCTGGCTCATTTATGTTGGTTATTTTGATTACTCTCTTTGATCATATTTGCCAATGTCACCTGATCCCTTACTCTGTTATTGCTAGATATCAAGTATTAAATATGAAAGTATGTGCAGGGAGTATAACCGGTGTTGTGTTTAGATGCCTGAATTTGCCAGCAGATTTATTATATCTTCCAATGTATCTCAATTAACATATGTTTCTCCTGATTTCTCCTCTTTTAAAAGAATAGTCCATTCATGGTTTAGAATACTTTAACATGAAGTAAATAAACAAATATAACCTGAATTATTATAAGCCTGAAGTATAGTCAAAAGTCATGCCTGAAAAAGACATTGAATATGAAATGTTGCATGGGAGATTATCATATCATATGATTATGGTGGCAGAGCTCATGGGGATTTTTTTTTGAGATACAAGTAACTTCATCTCTAATAACAAGCTCTAATGCAACATGGATTTGTATTTCAAGGTACTGCCGTGGCCTTTATCTTATTAATTGCAAAAATAACCAGCTGCTCAGATGGAGTGATCTGAGGGACAAACTTTCTGGTAAAAAATGTCAAGCTCCACCACCTGGCTGGCACACTGCCCAAAATTGCTGAGGAACTCTCTGTTAAAATGAAAATATACCAGGGAGATTTAACACATTCAGCAGTCTCTTGAGCCCTTCAGACCTTAGAGTAAACTTATTAATCAGATGGATTTCCAGCTGACCTGAAGTGCAAGGTTTGGTAGAGGATGAAAGGAAACTCCTTTGGATTTGTGGCAGTTCCCAGACAGCACAAACAGGAGTTTTCATTTGGGCATGGCAAGCATTATTGGGGGCAGGACTGGGAGGCAGAGCACATGGGTTTAAATTTTATTCTACAATTTGATGTGTGTGTAGACTTAGCCTTCACATTTTTGAAACCTGTTTCCTTACCTATAAAATGGGGAAATGTATTTCTGCCCTAATATTCAGGATGTTAGTGAGAATTAAATGAGATAATATACATGAAAGTCCTCTGGACACAAAAATGCATCAGATATAATACACAATGTTATTATTTTGTAATGATTGATAATGTAGAACCTTGGTGAGAAAATGCCTATTGAAGTACTGAAATGGGTAAGCATAAGAAAGAAAGTCTATGCAGTAATAATTTGCCTTACCATTAGCTTAGTGTTTTAAGATTATGTTTTACTATTGCAACCATTACCCTGTTTGATCTTTACAAAATATGTGACTTAGGCAGGACAGATATTTCTGTCCCCTTGTTACAGACAAGAATGTCAAAATCAACACACAAAAGTCATCTGTGTAGGATCTTTTCTCTCTGTGCCCCTCTGGTGACAGAATAGCATGGTCAATATTAAGAAGCTGAAGTGTACAGAAAACTAATAGAAAAAAAAAGAACTTATTAATTTTTTAAGAATTTTAATTTATTTATTTTGAGAGAGAAAGAAAATATTCATGGGGAGGGACAGAGAGAAAGAGAATCCCAAGCAAGCTCCAAAATGTCAGTGCAAAGCCTGACACAGGGATTGATCTCACGAACCATGAGATCATGACCTGAACTGAAATCAAGAGTCAGATGTTCAACTGATTGAGCTACCCAGGAGCCACAAAAAAAGTACAGTGAAACCTAGGATTGCAAATAACTTGTTCTGTGAGTGTTTTGCAAGGCAAGCAAACATTTCTAAAAAATTTTAACTTGATAAACAAGTCATGTCTTGCAATACGAGTAGTATGTGATGCCAAATATCCCATGATCACAAGTGAGCCAATGGTTCTTCTCTCTCTGTATCTCTCACTCTCTTGCTGGCTCACTGCAGGATTTTGTGAGTGATCTTCTCCCATGCTCGGATGCTCGGTGTCAGCCCTCAGTGTTTGGCAGAAATCAGTGATTTTTCCGAATGTTGGAAGGTGTCCAAAACTGGCACTAGCATATTTTTTGTCACTTCAAAGCACCTATGGACAGTCTTTTGCTTTTCCATACAAGAGTAAGCTTAGGAATGCTTTGCTTCATTCTAGGTCAGGCAACTGCAGATATAGACCCTTTCCTTTACTGCCTTATTGCCAGTTACATAAAATACAATATATGACAAGGGTTTATTAATACTGTACTGTAGTCAATATCTGTGTGAGTGTATACAATGGTCCCCAGGCACAGAAAGGTCCCACTAAGGGACACCTGGGTGGCTTGGTCAGTTAAGTGTCTTGACTCTTGATTTTGGCTCAGGCCATGATCTCATGGTTCCTGAGTTCAAGCCCCGCATTGAGCTCTGTGCTGACATCGGGGAGCCTGCTTGGGATTCTCTCTCTCTCCCTCTTTCTGCTTCTCCCCTGCTCTAAATAATAAATGCTTTTGTGTCCTCCATTGGGGAAAGTAGTATTAAACTAAGAAAGGTGTAATATTTTACATATAGGCTCAGTGAGGAAACAAAAGGAGACCATAGATACTTTAAAGGACTTTATGACTCCTGGCCCCAACAAATGATATAGTCTAAAACAGAATACCAAATAGAAATGGTAAAGAGAAACAAGGTAAAGAGAATCAGGTTCATGAAGTGCATTTCATATCAGTCTAACCCAATTTACTGAGCTTTTGTTATTGTTGTTGTTAATGTACCAAAAATTGGTTGGTTGATCAAAGGATAGATTTCAGTGACAATCCACCAGAAACCTTGTCACCTACAGATCTCAGTTTACTAACAGCCACTCTTTTGGTATCATGTTTCAGCCAATTATCAAGCTACCCTATTTATTTAATGTCCATACCTCATGTCTCAATCTTGACTGTAAGGATAAATCAAGATATTTTATCATATTTCTATAGAAATATGGTAATTTCATTGATCAACCATCTTTAGGCAATGTGATATCTGCTCTACCTCTAGAGAAGGGAATGTGCTAGAGATTGAGTTCCACCATAGAGACCACGAATCATCAATCTTACCTATGTAATAAAATCACAGTAAAAATTCTTGACACTAAAGCTTGGGTGAGCTTCCCTGGTTGATAATACTCTGTACAGAGTATTATATGTAATGACAGGAGAGTGATACATCCTAAGGATGCTTCCTCCCAACAGAGGCTTCACTTTTGGAAACTTCCCAGACCATGTTCTAGTGCCTCTTCCTTTGACTCGTTCTGATTTGTTTTCTTTTTTATTAAATGATAAAGCTGTAATCATAAGTATGAAGTTATACTAAGTTCTGTGAGTCATTCTAGTAAGTTATCAAACTTGAGGTTGATTTGGGAAACCCTTCTAACTTTGAGTTAATATCTGTAGTAAGGGCAATCTCATGGGGGTTTTTGACTTTGCAGTTTGCCTAACTGAATAGTCTCTGGCCAATATTCTGCTATTTTCCTTCTGAATTTTTTAGCAGTTTTTCCTGCAAACAAGATTTTCTCCTCTGTAATCACAATAATAAAATAAAATCACCAAACATACAATCCACATTCAAATTTCCCCAGTTGTATCACAAAGACATTTTAGAGATATTCTAATTGGTTTTCAAAATATTAATATTTGTGATAAAACTGATACTAAGGAATAATATTATGCTTTCTTTTTTATTCTCTACTTTATCTAAAGAGAAAACTCCCAGAGAAGAGAAATGTAAAGAACAGAGAGGAGTATAGTTATGAAGAGGAAAACATTTTAAGACTAAAACTAGTCAGGGAAGCTGACCATATATGTGTTGTGAGTGAAAGAACATTAGCGGTTCATTAAGGCAGAGAAAATTGTAATTAAAGGAAAGTATTGAAAGATGGTTTAAACTTATATTTTAAAAATTGAAGTATAATTAACATACAGTGTTGTACTAGTTTCAGGTGCACAACATATTGATCTAACAATCCTATATATTACTCAGTGTTCACCATAATAAGTGTAATCACCATCTGTCACCCAGTCAGGTTATTACAATATTATTGACTATACTCCCTATGCTCTACTTTTGATCTCCACGACTTATTTATTTTATAACTTTGTACCTCTTAATCCCTTTTATCTATTTCACCCATCCTCCCAGGCACCTCCCTTCTGTCAATCACCAGTTTCTTCTCTGTATTTAAGAGTCTGTTTTTTGTTTCTTTGTTTTCTTAAATTTTATATATAAGTGAAATTACATACTGTTTGTCTTTCTCTGATTGACTTATTTCACTTAATATAATACTCTGCAGGTCTATCCATGTTGTTGCAAAGGGAAAAATTTCATTTTTTTAACAACTGAGTAATATTCCTGTGTGTGTGTGTGTGTGTGTGTGTGTGTGTGTGTGTGTGTGTGTATGCCACATCTCCCTTATTCATCCATTGATGGATACTGGCTTGCCTCTATATTTTGACTATTGAAAATAATGCTGCAATAAACATAGAGGTGCATATATCTTTTTAAGTGAATGTTTGTTTTCTTTGGGTAAACACCCAATAGCGGAGTTACTGGATTATATGATATTTCTATTTTTAATTTTTTGAGGAACCTCTGTACTATTTTCCATAGTAGCTGCACCAATTTATATTCCCACTTAGAATGCATAAGGGTTCCTTTTTTCCCTTATCCTCAGCAACACTTGTTATTGCTTATCTTTTTGATTCTAGCCATTCTGGGAGGTATAATGTGATATCTCATTGTGGTTTTGATTTGCATTGTCCTGATGATTAGTGACGTTGAACATTTTTCATGTGTCTGTTGGCCATCTACATGTCTTATTTGAAAAGAAAAGTCTATTCAGGACTTATGCCCACTTAAACAGATTATTATTATTATTATTATTGGTGTTGAGTTGTATATGTTCTTTATACATTTTGGATATTAACCCCTTATTGGATATATCATTTGCAGATACTTCCTCCCATTTTCACCTGGTTGCCTTTCATTTTGTTGATGATTTCCTTTTCTGTGCAAAAGTTTTTCACTTTGGTATGGTCCCAGTAGTTTATTTTTGCTTTTATTTCCTTTGCCCTAGGAGGCATATCTAGAAAAATATTGCTGAGGTTAATGTCAAAGAGATTACTGCTTATGTCTTCTAGAAGTTTTATCGTTTCAGTTCTCACATTTAGGTCTTTCATATGTTTTGAGTTTATTTTTGTGTATAGTGTGAGAAAATTATCTGGTTTCATTCTTTTGCATGTAGCTGTTCAGTTTTCCAAGCATCATTTATTAAATATTCTATCTTCTCCTCATTGTATATTCTTGTTTTCTTTATTATAGATTCACTGACCATATAAAGATGGGTTTATTTCTGGACTCTCTATTCTGTTCCATTGATCTTTATGTCTATTTTTGGGCTAGAACCATACTGTTTTGATCACTTCAGCTTTGTAGTATATCTTGAATCTGGTATTGTGATACCTCCCACTTTGTTCTTCTTTCTCAAGATTGCTTTGGCTATTTGAGATCTTTTGTGGCTCCATAAAAGTTTTATAAGTATTCATTCTAGTTTAATGAAAAATGCTGTTGGTATATTGATAAAGATTACAACGAATCTGTAGATTGCTTTGACCTAAGCTTTAAAATGATAATCATCTCAACTTACAACAAAATATTTTTTTTTCTAAACAGCATATTTTAGGGGCACCTGGGTGGTTCAGTCGGGTAAGCATCTGCTTCAGCTCAGGTCATGATCTCATGGTTCATGGTTTCGACTCCCACATCGGGCTCTGTGCTGACAGCTAGCTCAGAGCCTGGAGCCTGTTTCGGATTCTGTGTCTCCCTCTCTCTCTGACCCTCCCCTGTTCATGCTATCTCTCTCAGAAATAAATAAAACATTAAAAAATTTAAACAGTATATTTCACTGTAGAGGGCATTATTTGGGATAGTAAAAGTCAAAGGAAAATTAAGAATGTGTTATACTAATATTACAGAAAGCTGCTAGCATTCTCTAATGTGAGAAATTGGAGGATCTGAGTGTTTCTTCACTTTTACCATTTTATCTCAAAATCTTGCTCTTCGTGCACCCATTTTAAGCAACAAGGTTTGTTGAGCCCATTTCATGTGCTAGACACTTATCTGGCAAGCATCAGGGTCATGCTGGCAAAAGCACACATATGGTTCTTCCTGAACATAACATTCAAGAAAGAAAAAGAAAAAAATAATGAACAGGTCATTGTAACTATAATTGGTTGTTTAAAGGAGAGATACAGTGTACTATAGATGCTTTTAACCAGGATCTTGATGAAGGTAAGGGAATGCTTTCCCAAGGGAGAATTTAAGCTAAAACTGCAAAATTAAGATTAACCTGGAAAAGGGAGGAGGTATAAATAATAGGGAAAAGGAACAGGGAATGACATATGAGAATACATGAGGTAGGAAAGAAGCTTCCATATGGAGGGAAAAATTTTTGAAATGGTAAATGTGTTCTTTGCCTCTTAGATTCCTGTGTTCCCTCTTTGCCAATTTGCTACTACTTCTTTTTACCTCTCTCTTCTGTATTTTTTCTTTCCATGTTAGCTCTTTTGCTTGTTTCTGAGGTTTTAGGCAGTAGATAAGATCAGGATGGCAGGGTCTAATAGTGCAAGGAAAGGTTTAAGTTCACCCTGACAGCCCCTGGGAATACCTTAATTGTAAAACTTATGCCCACTCTTAGCTCAGCTCGTTCCATCTTTGCCCTTCTTCACTTTGGGAAATTACTCATTGGCTCTGGGCCTCATTTTCTGTGTAGACTTTGGAGACTGTATTTTGCTTGCATATTGTCTGTAGGTGGATTGTTTCAATGTAAGTTACATGCTTTCCCACTTAATCTCTTCCTGAGAACTTCCACTGGGAACTCCAACTTCAGTTTAACACCAACTCTTCTAGGCTCCATCAATCTCATCTCTTTGGTGTTTGGGGGAAGCTTTCATTATGTGCATATCATAAACAATTTATTTTAGTGCAGCATTCACTACACCACTATAAGATCCTCCTTGGATGCTAATCACATGCAGACTGACACAAATAACTAACTTGGCTTTTATTTTGTTTTCACTATGATTTTTGGCTCTTATTTCATTTGGCTAGTTTGATTCAGGCACAGGCTCAAGTTAGTGTAAATTCATTTTGAGGCTATTTGTATAGCTACCCAGATAGGCTCTACGGAGCAAAGGAAGAAGTCCTAGCATAGTAAATACATAGAAAGACAACCATGTTCATTCACAGAGCTCCTGCAAAGTGGAACAACCTGTCAATTCTAACAACAGACTGTAGATCTTTAAAACAGAAGTTCCAGGATAGCAGCGATTTCATAGACTTTGTTCACTGCTGTGTCATGCATTTATAGAATATCCAATCTGTTATAGTCATTTAATAAATATTTATTGAATAAATGGATATACAACTAGAAACAATAGAATTTAGAGACAATAATCTGTCAAGAAATCAGTTATACAAACTACATAGGATCTTCTCCTGAAGAGATGTATTGTATACCAGCATATATTACTGTTTATGAGTCTGTGAGTTCTCTGCCTTCCCAAGGATGGGCCTGGGCCCAAATACTTCTAGAAAGGTCAATTCTGGGGGCCAGCTAAAGATCAGGTTTACCTTTGGGGTGGTGCATTTGATGTCAATTCAAACTGTCTCCATCACCGGAAATGGAATTTTGTTTGAGTTCTTCTTTCAATTCCTTTGACTAATGTCACTGAAACTGTCACGGCAATGACCAATGATGGACTAAATTGCTAAGTGGCTTTTTCACGTGGGATATTCACTGCTGGGTTGGTTCGTCCCATCTTCAAATGTCTTTACTGCTCGATTTCTCGAAGCACGAACTGTGGTCTTAATGCCATTCTCTCCACAGTTAAGGTGGCAGAGTCCTTACCCCAGAACTCAGGTACTCAGGCATGGCAAACCAAGGCATTTCAGAGTTGAGAAAGGCCACCCAGCCCTAGCTTGGTTTTTGATGCCTGGTACTGACTCCGTAATCCAGGCTGTCACCTAGACCCTGTCATTATGCTGAACATTTTGATTAGTGCTTTATAGAGCTATTACGATGTTTTCCAAACTAATTTCTATGAAATCATGGAAAGAACATGGGAGTGAGAGATATGAGTCCAGGATTCCAATCCCAGGATTGTACTTTTTTGGGTAAGTCTTTTACCAATGCTGGGTCTCATTTTCCCTACTTGTTTGAGAATGTGGACAAGGTGGTCTCTGAAGTCTCTTCTGAAGGCCCTTACATCCTGTGATTCCTGTATCCTAGGAAGATCCAGACCAGGATACACTGCTCCATTTTTATTGCTAGGAAAAATGTTTTTTTTTATCCCATTGGTGATATTTAATTTGCTTTCTGTCCTGAGTCCCTTTCATTCTCTATAATTTAAGCTGAGTCTCCATGTGAGGCATTGTCTGCATGTAATATATTTGGTTTTTTTCTACCATCTGCCAAACTGTCATAGAAATCCTCAAGAATTAGCTGTCAATGTCTTCCTTCCCTCCATTAACATTTCTAGTATCAACGAGGATTGGGGTGAAAAACAGCAAAAGGGATGAGACTGAGGGAAGATACAATAAACATCAAAGTTATGGTTTTGGGTGGTAATTGTGTTACAAGCACGTTTTCATTTAAACACTCTGCTGGTTTGATCTCATAAAGCTAAGGAGGGATACTAAGTGGATTCTTATTTCTTCCTTCCATAGAGACGGAAGAAATCACAATTGACCTCAAAATCTAAGAAGAAAGTGTTTGCAATTTCTTTGACACCATACTTGCTAATTTCTAATTACTCTACCTCCAGGTGAGATAGAAGCCAAGGATGCATAATACCTAGGCATCTGAAAGAAAAGAGGGAAGATTCCATGGCTGGGGGTTTGGAACTATATCATCCTGTGAGCCAGTTTTCCTTGGACATTTTTGCAGAAACATATGTCAGGTGCAGCCTAAGTGTGGCACATCTGCATTTTGTACTGAGATTCTGGGTGTGTTAACAGTGAGGCTATTCTGTGTTCTAGCAATGCTCAATACCTTCTTGGGCCAAGAAAGCTTTCAAAAAGCACTTGTTGAACTGAGAGGATTTGTGGACCAAGTGTCATCAGACCCTCTACTGGCTTAAACTAGAATTTTGCACAACTCACTTCAGATCCCTAGATTCTTCCTCAGCCTGCATTCTTATACAGGATTTTCCCCAAATTTGAAGAAATTTTAGGCTTAAGGGAAACATGTTAGCTTCACAGGAGTTTTCAAGTGTCAGATGAGTTAAACATGAGAACATATTTTGAGTTTAGGAAACATCATATATAAGTTGCTATTGGCTCTTGTCAAACTATGACTGTGGGTACTAATTTGGGAGCATTTTAAATATATATATATATATCCCCTTTAGTAGAAAATAAGAACTGTCTTACTTATTTATTTATCTCTATTGCTTTTAGCACCAATCAGACCTTAGAAAAGATGAGTAGGAAGTGCTTCAGGCAGTGCTCTAGAAATACAACCCAAGACTAACCAATGACATGGGTTACTATCAATAGCACCTTTGAATGTTATCTTTTTGTGGCAAAGGGACTTTGCATTGTGGTAAAATTCAAACTCTTGAAATGGAGAGATTACTGTGGATTATCTAGGCGGGGCTGACATGTAATCACAAATACCCTTATGAGAACAAAGCAGGGAGAGGCTTAAACACAGAAGGCAATACAAAAGAGTCAGAGATAATTTGAAAATGTTATGGGACTACTTTTGAAGATAAAGGAGGAGGTGATGAGCTCAGTAATGCATTAAATGCAACTCTAGAGATTGGAAAAGGCAAGGAAAGAAACTCTCCCTAGCAGTCTCCTGACAGCACCTTGATTTAGGCTTCTGGCCTCCAGAACTATAGAAGCATAGGTGTTTGTTGTTTCAAGCCACTGAAGTTGTGTTAATTTGTTACAGCAACAATAGGAAACTAATGCAGGGCAGCTGCCCAGTGTGGGACAGAAGCCTTTTTAATTACTAATTGGTTTGAATATTACTTAATCTCTCTGAGGTTTGCTTTTCTCACTTGTAAATTCTGAGTTTACTTCATAGGGTTTTTTAGGTTTTTGAGACATTACAAGATGATATCTTGTCCAGTGCTGTCCATTAGTAATATAATACAAGACACATATGAAATTTTAAATTTTATAAGAATCACATTTTACAACAGTAAAATGAAAATTTTAAATTTTATAAGAATCACATTTTACAACAGTAAAATGAAAATTTTAAATTTTATAAGAATCACATTTTACAACAGTAAAATGAAAATTTTAAATTTTATAAGAATCACATTTTACAACAGTAAAATGAAACAGGTGAAATTATTGTTGATATTGTATATAACCAAATGAATTTAAATATTATCATTTGGGATTTTCCCCAAATGTTAGCAAGTCATCAATATAATGATGACTGAAAAATTTTGCATTATTTTTCTCATACCTCTTAGAAATCCAGTGTCTTTTATGCTCACAGCACATTTTAATTTGTACCCGCCACCTTTCATATGTTCAGTAGTCACAGGTGCTAGGTAGTGATTCTGACTCAGGGTCAGTGCTTAGTAAGTAGTTACTGTTATCTACAAACTTGGGTTAACCCAATTGACTTTATAGTCATGTTGTAAACACTATATAAGATAATGCACAGAAAGGACCTGACAAAATGACTTTTTAAAAAACGTTTATTTATTTATTTAATTTGAGAGACAGCCTGAGAAGGGGAGGGGCAGAGAGAGAGGGAGACAGAATCCCAAGCAGGCTCCAACTCTGTCAGCGCAGAGCCCAAAGTGGGGCTTGATCTCACAAACTGTGAGATAATGACCTGAGCCAAAATCAAAAGTTGGATGTGTAATCAACTGAGCCACCCACGTGCCCCCAAAATGCCTTTTAGTACATGCTCAGTAAACAGTAGTTATCATTATAGACAGTGTGAATTCCTACCCTATGTCTGAAACATAGAGGAGTCAAAACTCCAGTTTCACCCTGTGTCAGACCTGGAACCCAATATTCTGTTGCCAGGAGTGATGCTACCCTCTCTCATCAATTCCTGGACTTCTCCCATATCATCTGCACCTCCTGATTGGTGTTTCCAGTCTCCAACCTCCAGACTTCACTAGCCTGGACCTTTGCAGTCTCATCTAGTTCCAGGTGTGATTCAGCCCTGGGCTTCTTTTCATTCCTCATGACCCCTGAGAGTGATAGATAATGATGGATAGATTCTAGAAGTTAGGTTCCAATGACTGCTTTGGAGGAATAGAGCAAGAATGTGTTTATGTGAAGGAGACATTTAATCTCAAGGCTTTTCCTTTTCTTCCCCTATTATATTATTTCCAGTGATTTCAACACCTTGCTGTCTACAGTTTCTTAACCAGTTCTCCAACAGAGTCCCCTTGACATGCCTTGGGCTGGAACTTTTGTAGACAACACAGGGAACTAATTAGACCTCTGCTCCAGTGTGACTCTGTTAATTTCCTAGACTATGGAGTCAGACAGACCTAATTTGAAGTCCCGTCTCTTCTACTAACTAGCTATGAATCATTGGAAAGTTACCTAATATTTTCAAGATTTAGTTTCTATGTCTATAAAATGGGAATAATAATATTACTTAGGGAACTAAATAGAAATGATTACTGCAAAATGCCTGTCACATACTTAGTTTATACCTAATAAACCTTAGTTATAATTGCAAGGTTTTTTTTTAATGAACAAGTCTGATTTTTTATTCCTCTATTTTTAAAGTTAGAATACAGTTTCTACCACCTCTATTATTTCCCCAACACACTAAGAATCCAACAGCATTTGAAATTTTTGTCCCTGGGACTAATCTCAATTCTTGGGCCACAAACTTAGAATAAGATTTCATTGGACCAAAGGAAGTTCTCCTCTAACATCAGAATGTATCACATTATAGGGACATTAATCAAATTATCTAATTTCATGACTCAATACTGTAACTCAGATCTGCAGAAAGATTAACAACTTTCCCTGGGTATTCCTTTAGAGCTTCCAAATGAAGTAGGAACTCTTGACTGAGCCTTCATCCTCAGTGTCATACTCAGTCTTCACCAGTACTCAACCCTTTCCCAAACCCTTCTTCTGGGCACACTATGCTTTGACCTTGCAGAGCAACCAACTAAAATCTACCTGAGTGAATTGGAACACTAGTTTGTCAGAGACCTTAGAGTTACACAGTCTATATACTCCTGTGGCACAGGACTTTATCCTCATTTTATTATGCCATACAGAGCACTAGATATTCCTCTTCCATAGTTTCTGAATGCTTTTCCACTTAGATATTTAGAGTCTTTCTCTAGGACTAGGAGCTCACATTCAGCTTCTATTGGTCTGTGTCCCTGGTACCCCACTATTTTTCTTTTTCCTTTTCTTCTAGGGTTAGGGCTTTGTTTCCACCCCTGGTCTTTTGTTTGGAAATTAGCATTTATGTATTACGGGAACTGCCGCTGGCTGGAGCCTAAGTATTTCATATCAGCTACCTTTGCCACTTATATGCTGTCTTTTACCAGGCTAATGATTAAATTCCTCTTGAAAAGGCTGCAATCTACTGACAGTACTAGTATCAGCCCTTGTGGCTAGAAAAGTTGCCTACTACTGCCAGAAACTGGCCATCATTGTCTCTTTTACTCTCTGTATTGGCACTGTATAATGAAGATTAAATATGTCCCACCCCTGAAGCCATCTAAGTCACTTTAGTAGGGAATGATTTGCTGTGTATAGCCTATTTAGCCTCTCCGATTTTCTGGTAGAGGAAACCCTCAAAAATCAAGCCCCTTCCTAAGACCTGTCTCCACACTGGACTCCAGTACACTCTCCATTGTGAGGACCTGGACCATCTATGGGTCTGGGTCCCTGACATCTCTGATACGCTGCTGTCCTGATATATATACCTGGGAAGACACCTGGTCCCCTGTAGACTCACAAACATCCTGCCCCTACTCTGTTATTACTGAGATTTATTCACAAAGGGCTTTAACATCAGAGGTGCCAGGATCAGAAATAATATGGATATTTTAAGCTTCATTTATGCAAAGAGACTTGGACTCAGAGTTGGGAGGCTTGACTTCTAGCCACAGGTCCCTGTCCTTTGAGCTGTGCATGCATCTTCTCTGGGTCTGTGGTAGGCTGGTCCCGTCTAAAAGCCCTGATGAGGGGATGCTTGGATATCTGGCTGATATCTGGTTTATGAATTCCACTCTACTTCCAGGCCTGCAGGCTCACATTTTAACAAACTTTAGGCAGAATTCACCTCACTGTTGTTTTATTTGGCAAGCACAGTGTTTTGTTTTGAATTAATTTCAGGTGTCTAATGTCTGTTTTACAATGCCAAAAAGCAATTCTGCGACACCAACTGAGTGTCCTACAATTTAACTTGATTCTAACACTAACTACCTGGAGGCACCATCTGATTCCACAGGTGAAGAGTTCATCATTGCCCCCCTCTTTGGGAGGCTGATCACAAGTCCAGGTTGTTATCTGTGCTTCTGATCAAGGGACTACAAATCAGAGGTTCCTATAACTCCTTCCTCAGGTTCAATTAATTAGAGTGGGTCACAAAACTCAAGGAAAACATTTACTTACTAGATTACTGATTTATTATAAGAAGGATTTAACAGGAACAGCCAGATGGAAGAGATACACAGGGGCAGATGTGTGGGAAGGGGTGAGGAGCTTCTCTGCCCTCTCCAGGAGCACCACAATCCCAGCACCTCCACGTGTTCACCCCCTCACACGCTCTCCGAACCCTGTCCTTTTCTGTTTTTATGGAGGCATCATTACATGGGCACAGTTGATTATATCATAGGCCACTAGTGATTGAAAATCTCCAGCCTCCCTTGCCTCCTTGGCTGGAAGTTAGGAACCCTCCAAGCCTGGTTGGTTTCCCTAACAATCAACCTCTATCCTGAGGGTCTTTCCAAAAGTCACCTCATTAACATAAACTCAGAGGTAATTGAAAGGGGCTTATTATGAATAACAAAAGGCCCCTTATACGTTTTGGTTCTTATCACTCAGGAAATCCTAAGGGTTTTAGGAGCTCTGTGTTAGAAATGACAAAGATCAAATATCTATTTCATATTGAAAATCACAATATCACAGAATGCCTCTGCCAAGCCTGCCTCTTCACAGCCCCACAATACCTACCATTCACTTTGTCTTCTGCCTGGCCCAGTTCACACACACTTGGCCCTGGAGACATTTGAATTTTTGGCTGAATATTGACCCTCAGGCTTATGAAAATAAAACAACCACCTCAGGCCCATTTTATAATGAAAGTGGGTTTATTAGGGGAGAACATTATTTACTCTGACATCAAAGTAGTATGTCTCTGTAGCAATGGTTAATATCAGACTATTATTACTACAACCTCTATTTACTGTCATGTTTTGTATTCCCAGAAACCAACAGCTTAATTCAGTTCCGCTCTTCTGCAAAACCACCCAGGCCCCAGATGCCAATTTCTGGGATGCGCTCATCAAGAGAAGTGTTGAGATTTTACATAATTCCATTGTACCTACAGCCCTGAGTCAGGCTATATCCAGTTCCGGTTTAGCCCAATTACGGATCTATGATTCAAAAAGCCTGCTTTTCTGCTGCAGGACCTCGCTACCTGCCTGGGCACAGGCACGTACATCATGGATCAGGGAGAGCATGGGGTGGGGGAGGTGTTCGGAGGGCTATTAGGTATGGCACCTTTTAAGATACCCCATAGATCGCCACATCCCGATATTGACATCCATGTGTTTATCCTTTCCCTTTAAATAAATAGGGGCTGGATTTAGTAACTCACTTCTAACAAATTGTGTACAGCAGACGTAATAATCACCTTGGAGACTAGACTAGATTATTTAAAAAAAAAAACCAAAAAACTTAGGGTCCTCTTTTGCTCTCTCTTAAATTTCTCACTCTGGGGAAGCCTGCTACCATATTATGATCAACCTTATGCAGTAGCCCACATGGGAAAGAACTGATGAAAATCTGAGGTCTCAACAGCCTTGCCAACAGCTATGAGTCATCTTGGAAGTAGTTCATCTCCCACTTAGGTCTTGAGGTGACCACAGCCCTGGCCAACCCTGATTGTAGCAGAGAGGAAGTAAGACAGAGGGAGCAACTTTAGTAAAATGCATATTATAATGCCATTCCTTAGTGCCACTGCCGTGGAAGCACATTCTCATTTGGTTATTCTTGAGGCACAAATTTTAGGATTGTGATTTTGGGGCAATTTACTGGTTTTTTTCTTAATGTTTACTTTTGAGACTGAGAGAGAGAGAGAGAAAAAAGGAGGAGCAGAGAGAGAAGGAGACAGAGAATCCCAAGCAGGCTCTGCAGCTGCCAGTGCAGAGGGCAATGTGGGAGATCATTGAGCTGAAACCAAGAGTTAAGATGCATAACTGACTGAGCCACCCAGGAGCCCCTCAGGGCAATTTATTTAACGTAACTGTCTCAATTTCTCAATCTGCAAACTAAGCTGGGGTCGGTTGGATGTTTTACAAGGTTCCTCATATGGCTGACTTATTCTCTATTTGAGCATATTCAGAAAAAGAAAAAAAGTCAAAGAGGAAATGTGCTCCTGGGTTTGGCCTGGTCAGAGGTCGAGAGTAAATCTGTTTGCAGTGTGGGAATATTTACTGAAGCTAATGAGAAATGGGCTCTGAATACATTAAGAAAAAACTCAAGATTTTTATGTATTTATGCAAATTCTCCTAATTAGCATGGGCAAACAAGAAATAGATGTCCAGGGAAGGGCTGATGTTTGTTTTCTTTCACTAGTGCATGTTAATGATCAAAATAAGATTTGCAAATCGGCCTGTATCTATCTTCCAAGGTTAATATTGTAATTTGGTGAGCTATCAAACAGTTTGGCTTATATTACTGTGCTGGCACAGTGCCAGGAACCCCAAATCAGCTCACCAGTGTCTGGTGATTTTATACCTGATGGTGGACATTGGTTACCCAGGGGTCTCATTCTGATGGAGAGGAAGAAAGGGACAGCAGAGAAGGAACCACTACCTTTCCTTTATGCTGCAGATTTTAACTTTGTTTACAGTCATTTGTCCAAACTCTCTTAAGGCAAAGATGATATGTGCATTTATTAGTTAACTTTCATATATAGAAATAACATCTGATCATTTTGCTGCTTGTTTTTCTTAGAAGAAAAGAAGATTGTGTGTGTTTATCATATAGTTCATGACTGGGGTTGACAGAGTTTGCTAGCTGTTATCAAGGCTCGATTGGGCTGTCCTATGGAAAAAAGAGCACATTTGTAGTTTGTGGTTTCTAGGACCAAGATATAAAAGTTTCAGAGAAGAGGTCTTAGTTTAACTTGAAGAGGAAGTTTGTATATTAAAATTGATTGTGTTGGCCTGGATTGGAACAGTCTACTCCAGACTTCAGTAAACAAGGTTGATTTGAGGGCCATTAAGGCACCTTTCAAACCAGAAACTGTGTGATCCTATTACCCTTTGTAGGGCAGAAAGTGAACTGCACTTAGACTATTCTATTACATGTATGTTAGTGCCCTAGAGGAAGGAGGAATATCTACAGCAGAAATATCTGCAGCCAAAAGACCAGTGAGCACATCTGAATTTATATAACTCTAATGACAAAGTTATTTATCTAAATTAAGATACCCTACCTTTGTTAGAGTGAGTAGTGCCCATAAATGGGGAGAAAAATCTTTGAAGTTTCACAATTACTAGAAAGAGTTACCAGCCCAGAAGGAAAGCATATAGGGTAGGGGCAAGGATCAGTGACTCTGTGGTTTGGCTGAAGCAGAATTACCTTGGCATATCCTAAGGCCTTACCAAGACATAAGAGGAGGACATTCATATGATAAAGAAACTCCCCAAGTGATATCATATATAACCAGTTTTAGGAACTTCTGTATTAGATGGCATGAAATTTCCTTAAGACTTGAAAAAGTCCTAATAATTTTACATGGAAACAGACATTTATATTTCATACAGGTTGTATTTCACTACAAGATCTAGTTTAATATGCAGTTTCCCATAGTTAATGCATTAGATTGAGGTAAGCATTATCATTCCTAAGGGCTTTTACTCAGGGCTTGGCTAATTCTTTCCATCCACAGATACTTGTTATACTTCAGAACTGAGTGCATACGAAGATTTCAGCTCAGAGCTCCCAGTTCTAAATTTACTAAGTAGAAGTTCATTGTAGATAATACATTATTGGTACATCTATACTGATAGAAATAAGGCATCAGCTCTCCCTTTGTCTCTCAAATAATGAACAAAAGTGAAACAAATAAGGAAATGTCAGTAGTACAGAGTTATGATTTAAACATATAAATACTAGGGTATGGCATGAAGAGAGGGTGAGATTACAACTGAGGTGGTGGTCAGGAAATAAAGAAAGCTAAGTATTGAAAAGAGCAGGAGTTTAGCAAAAAAGAAAGATAGGAAGACTAATCCTGGAAGAGGGAAGTTCCAGGAAGAGGTGAGAGCAGTGTGGTCCAGTCTGAAGTAGTCTAACTGCTGTAACATCTTATATGTGAGTATATTTAAATTCTCCTCTGTTGCTTAAAATCAGACATACATAAAGATCATGGGATTTTGACAGTTGATAATGTCCACATAATTGAATGAGGCTTGTTACATAGCTTCATTCCACACTCTTCTGAGTTTGGGTCCTAACACTGCTCAAAGTTAAGAGCAAATTAATTTTCCAGACAAGCCTATTGTTTTGGCTGAGAAGGAACAGTCTGGAGACAAACTGCTGAACCCAGAACTCTCTTATCTTAAACTCTTTCTACCTGAGTACTCTAAATTGTAAACTGGAGATACCTGCTTAACAGCTCTCTTATAGGGTTATTATGAAGATTAAATAATTGAATACATGTCAAGTGCCTAGACTATCAACTGCCACATTAGCACCTGGTCTATATGTTAGTATTGTGAAGAGAAGACAAATGAGGCCAGTGATAGGGGTGAGGTGCTGTGATAGATATCTGCAAGCTCCAGGATCCTCAGGGAAGGAGATGCATACCATCAATTATGTGAGCCCCTTTCCAACAATCTCACTTTCCCACTGTAACAAATATGGACATTTCTCTGTCTTTACTGGAAAGCCTGTAACAAGTTTCAAGTAAATGTATATATAACTCAGTAGCTCCTCCAACTCAAGGACTTGTATCTCCAGTGCCTGACTCATAGCAGACTATCAATAAAGACTGGGGAATAAATGAATGAATGATGAATGAGTGAGTGAATGAATGAAGATACAGTGAAATTCTTTTTTTTTTTAATCTTTTTATTTTTATTTTTTTTCAAATAGTTTATTGTCAAATTAGTTTCCACATAACACTCAGTGCTCATCCCCACAAGTGTCCTCCTCCATACCCATCCCCCCCTTCCCCCACATCCATCAGTCCTCAGTTTTTGTCAGCATTCAANAATTCTATGATTAAATCAGATTATTCCCAGCATCAGAGAATAAAAATTATGAATCAGTGTTTAATTCCCCTTGAGTACAATACTTTGATGTACATAGTATGACACATTTAATCTGAAAGTAATATTGAAACAAGTTATTATAGATCCCACCCAATATTTACTCAAGAAAATATCTCTTGTCAGAGCTCCCATGTAGAGTAGCTGAGCTGACACTACTATATAGTTTTCTAGAAGAACCACATACCCAGAGTCAGCAGCTTGGATCCTGGAAATGCTTCTCTCACAGCTGAGCTCTCCAACCTTGAACAGGAAGTCAGTCTGTCTAAACCCGTTTCCTCATTTGTAAAGTTGGGATGATAATAATAATGCTGAATTAGAATAAAACCACTTGAAGATTAAATGAGATAATGCTTTTACATAGTAGTTGGCACAGTGTACACTCTGAAACTATAAACTGATATAGTAGTATTTTTTGTAATTATCACTATGATTTTTAGTATACTATTCATATGAAAAGCACACAAACTATAAAAATATTAAAATAAGCCCTTACAAATCAGGGAACATTTTAAATACTGCTTAGATAGATAGTTGATAACATAAGAAATTATTTTTCATTTAGTTAAGCATAGTGGTCATACTGTATTTGTAGATTTATAGGAAAACCCTTATTTGCTAGAGTTATAAGCTGAGATATTTATTGATGGAATAATTGTCATCTACTTCAAAATATCTGAGTTGGTGGGGAAAGGGACCGAAGATGACACAGTACTGGCTACAAGTTAAGTTCTGATTATTTTAGCAACTCCTACATGGGTGTTCACTTTAGTACCCTCTTATGTATATGTTTTAAAACATCCATAATAGAAGTTTAAAATTAATCAACATGACACACATATATATGAATATGAAAACAGCATGTTGAAGTTTTTAGTTCTGTATCAATCCAATTTGTCTAGACTTTACTGTGTTATGGTTCTTCTGCGCCAGACACTGCACTCGATACTAGGAGATACAGAACTCCAACAGTAAATATTTCAAGGAGAGCCCACAGTTTGCTTGCTTGTTTGTTGGTTGGTTTGTTTTGAGAAAGTAAAGGCACACAAATAATGTTTGAATACACTTTGCATCATGATTGTCATTAGTGCCTTCACAATGGTACAAATGACAAGCAATGGCAGAACAAGGGAGAGGCAGTCAGAGAAACACCTTCATGGGGAAGGTGAAATTTAAATATGATATTGAAAAATAGGTAGTTGTAGAAGTACACCACTCTAGAATACATTGTAGAGAGCCTGTATCAAAAGGTAAAAAGAGATTTAAAAAGATTAAAAGAACAAATGAAAAGAAAAGGCCTATGAAGTGATTCAATTATTCTGAACTGTCGTAAGGAGGATCTTGTCTGATGTCTTTATCAGTTTCCTAGGGCTACTATAACAAAGTATCACGAGTGGTTTGTTTAAAATAACAAACATTTATTTGCTCTCAGATCTGGAGGCTAAATGTCCAAAATCAAGGTGTTGGTAGAGCCGTGCTCCCTCTTAAACCTGTAGTGAATTCTTTCTTTGCCTCTCCATAGCTTCTGGTGGGTTCCTAGCAATCTGCCATTCCTTGGCTTGCAGCTGCGTGACCCCAGCCTCTGCCTTCATCATCACATGGCTTTCACTGTGTGTCCCAGGCTTCACTATGTCTGTCTTCTTATAAAGACACTTCTGTCTGTCTTCTTATAAAGTCATTTTGGATTAGGGGCCCACCCTACTCCAGTACAACCTCAATGTAACTTGACTAATTACATCTGCAATGACAATATTTACAAATAAGATCACATTCTAAGGAACTGGAGTTAAGACTTCAATGTATCTTTTTTTTTTTTTTTTTTTGGTGGGGGTAGATAATTCAACCCATAATAATGCCAAATCAGAAATCTTTTCAAAGAAAGAGTGTGTACTATGGAACTGACCTCATGAAACAATTTGACTCTTTGGATTCTGTTCTTGGTTTGTTCATTGCTTATCCATATGACTTTGGGCAATTCCCCTCAAGTTCTCTGAACCTATGGAACAGAACTACCTGTTTTAAACAAATGACAGTTCTTGGAGGGTAAAATGAAATGATGATGGGCAAGTATTTTAAGAATCTCAGAGCCCTGGACCTGAATTTGTAAAGTGCTGTTATTACTGATCCTTCTACCCAAATGTCATACACTGGCTCTATACAGATAAGACTGGAACTCCCAATGATTGGGACCATTTTCTATGTGTGAAAGCTTTGGCTCTAGAATGTACTTGATAAAATCTTAAAATGCTGTCTCTTGAAGAGAAAGAATAGATTGCTCAGTGGGGGATGTTAAATAGTGACAGTCCAGGAGGCTTAAAGAAAAATGTAGGACTAAGCACATTGCTGTTGAAAACGGGCCTGTTTCTTCTTCCGGTTTTCATGGAGGAGGGACTTGTGCACCTCTGCCCACAATGAGGAGGGCTCAGACAGTTCCTCTCATGCCCAGTCTGATTCCAACGCACAAAAAGACTAGTCTGATTGGTTAGAATTTCAGGTGGTCAGTAGGTTTCAGTTTTCCCAGGCAGTGACAAGAAAACTTGGGCTATATTTTGATCTTTTGTTCTCTCTTTCCTGCCAGTTAGAGATGTAAAAAAGCAGGTTTATGACCGTAATATCTTGCTGGGCACCTCAGGGTTCCCTAGACAGCCCAGCTATCAAGTAGATAATTCTTAAGTTTGAGAAATGAGGAAAATGACCGGATCCCTACTTTTAGTACGTCAGCTACACCAGGTAGCCCTGTGTTTTTTCAGTTACTGGCACTTGCCTGGACAGTATATAAAGCTAATGTATTGATCCCCATTGGGCATATGCTCTTTGTGCTTTTTCTCTCTATTGTTTAGATTCCTGTGGAGAGCAAAGGTGACTATTAGCCTGTTCACTTCCCCAGCTCCTCCTAGTATACACCTACCTCCTCAATGTCCAAATAGTATACTGAGCTGAGCTAAAGAAAATAAGCTCAAGATTACAGTGCTCGACAGTTCATGGGTTTGAGCCCCACGTTGGGCTCTGTGCTGACAGCTAGCTCAGAGCCTGGAGCCTGCTTCGGATTCTGTGTCTCCCTCTCTCTCTGACCCTCCCCTGCTCATACTGTCTGTCTATCAAAAATAAATAAATAAATAAATAAATAAATAAGTAAATCATTAAAAAAGATTACATTGCTTGAGTCAAATGGGGCAGATCCCATCTCAACAATGAGGCACTAGAAAGAATGAGTTCTGAGGTGGCCAAGTAAAGGGCCTGAGGTGAGTCAGCTCTGGTGTGGCAGGATCATGTTTACCTTAAAGAAGCAAAAATCCCACTAGCCAGTAATTTTTAAGGCATACGCTGGAGGTCCTTTTATGCCCAGGGGCCTGGAGGATATGGAGTGTGACATAAGAAGGAGTTGGGTCCCAGGGTATGAGACAGAGAATGCAGAGCATGGGGACAAGGCTGTGAGGTCATACAGATTGTCTGCCTGTAGCATCTCTCATCCTACTCATTGTCAGGGTGACATAGTGAGGACAGCTGCAGTCAGCACTGTGGTGAGTGACTGGGAGGCAACATGGGGAAGGCAGAAAAGCATCAAAATACTCTGGGAACAGATGGGACACTTTAAACAAGAGATGGTCTGGGCCCTGACCTATGCAGGTAGACTCAAGACAGAGTTGTGATAAAGAACCTTTATTTAATCAGATTTGAGACAAGAAATGATCAAATTAGGATTAGATCTATTTTGCAAAATTAGAAAGTAATGATAGGAAGAGATGACACCTAGAAACTTATTTGCCAGTATTCCTGGTAGATTTTCCCACATAGTCATTTCTCTCTATTAATTTAAAGTTACCAAAAAGAAACCAGAAAACTAGACAAGCCATTCACCAGATCCCTCTTCTCTTTGAGGCTGGCCTGTTGGTCATGGGTGTTGCCTGGAAGGTCTTCTGAGCACAACTCTTGCTGAATCTGACAGCTGAGGAAGGCATCACCCACCTTCATTCATGCTTCTCAGCTCACGGAAATGTTCTCCCACAGTCTTCCTCCCACACAGAGGCCCCTCCTTGCTTTTTCCCTCTGCTGTATAAAGCAAATCTGTCAGTTGTCTGAGCAGGACCATACACAGGAGCCATTTGTAAAAAGAGTGGGCACTGTATTCAGGCAAAGCAAATTCTTCTGTCTCTACTGAATATCAGTCTAAAATTACCTCAGAAGTATCTGCAGAAACCTAGGTTTTCTCTCTGCCTTTGGTTACTTTTTTTTTCTTAGTCACTTGGGCCTATTGAGCTGAGAATTTGATAAATAGAAATAAGGACTAGAACTATGATGAGATATTTTAAAGTTATTTAAACTTTAAATACCAGGAAAATGAAGAAACTTCACAACATTGTTGCCTCTGTACGAGCCCAGAAAGTTGGTCTCCACGGTCTCACATTAATGCAAAGGAATCTCTAGTGGCATGAATGGTTACAGTCAAAGATGTTAAGTTCAGTTTCATCACAAATCACATTGATAAGCAATATTGGCCAGAAACTAACCTGAAACCTAGTCATGGGCTGAAGCTGAACTCCAATCCCAATTCTTATCCTGGTCACAACTAAGCCTTCGTGCCTACTCAAACTGAACCCTCGGCCAAGTCCCAGAGAGAGAAGGCGGACATTCAAATTACGAGTGTCTAATTTATTCTTCACCACATCTCCCTGTAATACCTATGAAAACATGGCAAAAGAGTAGTGGTAACAATGACAATGCCAATCTATGAAAAAAAAAGTTGCTCTAGCCACATGTTGACAATAGAATTGAGAAAAGTGAGCAGTGAGTTAAATATCTAGACTTTTCAACATAGATAGGAAAGAACCTCAATCCAACCTACTGCATATTCTGACATCAGAGGCTCAGGAAGTGCTACCCATCAGGAATTTCTCTGCCAACTCATTACCCTGGTACAGAAGTTGTACTTTAGGGTATTCAGGGCTTTCTTTTCCTCATCTATACTCCTAATCCCACTTATTTTTCATCTGCTTGGTAAACAAGCTCTCAGAAACACAATAAGGATAAAGACAGGAGAATGCCATGCATTGCACTATGGGATGTACGGTTATGAGAGCCTGGATGGCTCAGTAGGTTGAGTGTCCAACTTTGACTCAGGTCATGATATTATAATTCATGTGTTGGAGTCCCGTGATGGGCTCTGTGCTGACAGCTCAGAGCCTGGAGCCTGCTTCAGATTCTGTGTGTGTGTGTGTGTGTGTGTGTGTGTGTGTCTGCTCCTCCCCACTTCATGCTCTCTGTCTCAAAAATAAACATATTTTTAAAAAGTTTAAAAAATGATGTAAGGTTACCTATAGGTAAAGTGGAGACCCTGGGACCTGCATCACATATTAGGAGGCAAGTTTTGTAATAGCTAGATTGGTAACCATGGAGTATGTATCAAATTTTAAGATGCAAAGTTAGTACATTTTTCTGCTTAATTGCCATAACAAGATACCACAAACTGGATGGCCTAAAAGACATATTTATTTTCCCACATTTCTCCAGGCTGAAAGTCCAAGATCACAGTGCCTGCAGAGGCTTCTGGTAGGTCCTTTCTCCTCAGCTTGCAAATAATGCTTTCCCATTGTGTCTTCACATTGCTTCTTCACTGTGCATATACTTGGAGAAAGAAAGTTTTGGTGGATTTTTTTCCTGTTATTATAAGGACAGCAATCTTATTGGATCAGGACCCCATCCTTTTGAGCTCATTTAACCTTAAATGGCTCTTTAAAGACCCCATTTCCAAATATAGTCACAGGATGCATTAAGGCTTCAATTAATTAATTAATTAGTTAATTTTCTTTTATTAAGGGCTTTAACTTATTAATTTGGGAAATTTGTATGCACAACTCAATCCCTGATCCTCTGCCTTCCGGCCCTGCAAAATTCATGTAAATCTCACAACTCAAATACGTTTACTCTTTCCCAATAGCTCCAAAAGTCTTAACTCATTTCAGCATCAATCCCAAGCCCAAAAACTCATCTAAATCCAGTATAGGTGAGACTTGAGGTATGATTCATCCTGAGGCAAAACTCTTATCTAGTTGTGAACTTGTAAAACCAAACAAGTTAACATGCTTCAGAAACACAATTGTAGGACAGCCATAAGATAGACATTCCCATTCCAAAAGGGAGAAAACAGAAAGAGAAAATCCTAAGCAAATCTAATACCTAGCAAGGCAAATTCCATTCATTCTTAAGGCTTGAGAATGACCCTATTTGGCTCAATGCTCTGCTCTTGGATCTCACTGAGATGGCAGCATCACCCTCATGGCCCTACATGGAAGCCTAACCTTCTAGACTGTGTGCAGAGGCCCTGCCCCAAGGATGTGTAGGAAATCCTTTTCTCTTGGGGCACTGGGTGGCAACTTCTGATAGCCAACCAAGGAAATGGCTCCACCCTCTGAACTCAAGGAGGAAACAGCCTTGCTCCCAGGGTCTGTGGTAGGAATGGCAGTCTCGGTGACTTCTGAGCCACCTTCTGGGTCATTCTGTTTTCTTTAAGGGTAACACATTTTCAAAACCAGGTATTTCTGTAAAATCTGAGAAGTCTGATAGCCTTCCTTCATTCCCTTCCTTTTCTCTGTCCCCTTTCATCTCAGTTGGTAGAATTTCTGCTGGTATAATTCTATCTGTATTACTGGCTTCAGGTGAGTTAACCCATTAACTCTAAGGGTAATCTCTTTATGGAGTAGTTGTTCAGCCATACCTGGTATTCTCAACCAGACAGACTTTCTCTCTCTCTCTCTCCCTCCCTCTCTCTCTCTTTGGTAATATGGATGAGCTAAGAATTTTCCAAATCTTCAAGTTCTGGTTTCTTTTTGCTTAACAATTCATTCAATTCATCTCTTTTTCTTGTGTTTGTTTGCTTGTTTTTATAAGCTGTAAGGAGAAACCTGACCATACCTTCTATGCTACTTAGAAATCCCCTCTGCTGATATCTAAGGTCATCACTCCCAAGTTCTACTTTCCATCAAACATTAGAACATAATTCAGAAAGTTTTTGCTACTTTATAATGAAAATTGCCTTTCTCCTAGTTTCCAATAACATGTTCCTCATTTACATCAGCAAACACCTTTAATCAGAAACACCCTTAGTCTTATTTATATCAATACTTTTCATGATGTTGTATGTATTATCTAAGATGATAAAGGCTGTCTCTATAGTTCTCTTTTCTTTCTGGGTTCTCACCAGATTCACCTTCAACTTCTCTATGTCTACCAATATTCTCTTCAAGGAAATTAGGTGTTTTCTAGCATGCATCCCCAAACTTATCTAGTCTCTATCCATCACCCAGTTCAAAGTCACTTCCACATTTTTAGGTATTTGGTACAAAGCATCCCACTTCATAGAGCCAAAGCATGCATTAGTCTGCTTAGGCTGCCATAAGAAGAAACCATAGGTGACTTAAGTAACAGCCATTTTCTACAATTCTGAAGGCCAAGATCATGGTGCCAGCAGGGTTTTTGTCTGGTGAGACTTTTCTCCTCAGCTTATAGATGGTATCGTCTCATTGTCATTGAATGGCCTTTTCTCTGATGTCTCTTCCTTTTCTTGTAAGGACATTAGTTTTATTGTAATTGAACTCTACCCTTATGACCTCATTCAATGTTTATTATCCCCTTAAAGGCCCATCTCCAAATATAGTCATTTTGGGGACCCATGCTTAGTTCTGTGAATTTTGTAGGGACACAATTCAGTCCATTTCAGTTAGTAAAAGGTAGAAGCAGAGACAGGAGAAGCTCTGGAACTGTTCAGCTGGCTGATTTTTATATACTAACTGGTAAAAGACAACTGTTTCAAATGAGTCAGCCATACATAAACCTCCTTATGATAAGAGGAGGATGCCATAAGAGTAAACCGTAGTCCTGCCTTTGGCTAATGCCTTCCCAACTCCAGAGCATGACTAGGAATGGATATAACTAATTGTTACTCCAGTTTAGGATTAGGCAAAAGGATTTTAAAATCATTCAGGTGATCAAAGAGAAAAGAACACTTCCACTTGGCATCACTGACACTTAATAGAGGGAAGCATCCTTGTGTAAAGATGAAAAAAAAAGACAACAGAAAAAAAAAAAACTAATATGCGGTGTGTGGAAAGATTCCTGTATATGGAAGAATGATCTAAGCATGCAGAGGAAAAGCATAGCCATGAAAAATGATTTTAGAATACAGTTGCTTTGTTTTCTCACTGAAATTCTAGAAAACATGGACCAGAATATGAAAGAGGAAATCACTAAACAGGTTGAAAATTTAATTTTGAATTAAAAGCATCAATAATGTGGGTCTAAAACCCCAAAGGTAGAAAAGTAGGAGAGAACTTTAAATTCTCAAAAGTCTTCTCTCTAGACGTGCAATAGCCAAAAGTTTTTACATTGTTCTTGAATATGAAAAATACACAAAAAAATCCAGGCTTGGGAGTTTTTTGAAACTCAGAGAAAACTTTTAATTCAATGGTTCTCAGTGGGGGCTCCAGACTATTGGCAGCAGCATCACCTGCGATCCAATTAAAAATGCAACTCCTCCTGGGGCACCTGGGTGGTGCAATCTACTGAGTGTCCTGACTCTTGATTTAGGCTCAGGTTATGATCTCAGAGTGGTGGGAATGAGTCTCTCATCAGGCTCCTCACTTAGCATAGATCCTGCTTAACATTCTCTCTCTCTCTCTTTCTCTCTCTCTCTCTCTCTCTCTCTCTCTCTCTGCCCCTCTTCCCCACAAGTGCTCTCTCTCTCTCAAATTAAAAAAAAAATTTTTTTTTAATTAAAAATAAAAGGTGACTCCTCAAGTCCCGCTACAGACTTATTGAAACAGAACCTGGAATGGTGGCCCGAAAATCTGTTTTCACAGCCCTTCCAGGTGATTTGATACATCCTGGGATTTGAGAATTAGTGCTCTAGTGAAACACCTTCCAAAACAGCAGATAATTTAAACTAAAAAAGCATAAGCCACAGCCCAAAAGATTTTCAGTTCTCTTTTCATTTATTCAGTAACTTATGGGCTGACTCTCATGTCCATACTATGCTCTGGGTGCTGGGAATACAGAGTAAACACTTGAGCCATAAGGCAGTCTGTAAGCTATATAGAAAAAGTTAATGAAAGAGCAAGGACATAGGAAAAACAATACATGCAAAACATAACTTATAAATAAACAACTTATTACAGTAAATATAAGGAATCTGCACTTGTAAAATATTGAAACACTAAGAATCTGAGATTGAATAAAAAAATATTCAACATTTCCAATTAGGAAAGGCACATCTAANATTAATTCATTGTATTAATATTATATAATATAGTTGTTAATTACTATTATTAGTTAATAACTATTACTGTTGTTATTACTATTACTATTATTAAGGAATTTCTAGGAAAAACAAAAGAAAAACAACTGATGGAAAAATACTTATTTCAGAGAAAATATAACTCAGAACAAAAATAACATATCTGAAATAGGGGAGAGGGACATAGGTACAGCTTGGAATGGGCAGTGTTGTACAGAGCTGGCTTTAAGGACCTATAAGGAGTGATATGCTAGGGTGAGGGCCAGTTGTGTCTAACGGGGTAGAGGTAGAGTAAAGAACACTGAATACTCCATGCCTTTCATACAACTGGTAGCACAGATGATTATGTAAATGATACATATTTTATTTTTATTTATTTATTTTTATTTTTTTAATCTTTTATTTATTTTTGAAAGACATAGAATGTGAATGGGGGAAGGTCAGAAAGAGAAGGGGAGGAGCAGAGAGAGAGGGGGACAGAGGATGTGAAGCAGGCTCTGTGCTGACAGCAGTGAGCTGCTATGGGGCTTGTACTCACCGACTTTGAGATCATGACCGGCACTGAAGTCAGACACTCAACAGATTGAGCCAACCAGGTGCCCCTGTAAATGGCACATGTACTTTTAAAATATGTATTTACTTTAATGGGCATTATAATTAGTTCAGCAAGCCTATGATTTTATGGGCATTATTGTTTATAATGAGGCTAAATGAAAAAAAAAATTTAATTTTTTCAAAAAATATGGAGCAAATAATGATACATGTTCTCTATCTCCTGAATACAGGAGATAATCAGATATAAAGTGGTCCTTTAAAAAACTGAAGTTTAGATACTATTGTGATAACTAAAGTGAAATCACCAGGCTGAACTGAACTCATTCATTATTCACCATTCAGTTTTTTAACGCTATAGAACAAATCTACAATTATAATCTCCGCAGAGGACAGAATGGTGACTTTTTTCAGAAGCCATTAGGATGAACGTAACCCTGGACCTCATTCTTCATATTTAACTGTAATCTATTTTTGTTTTGAAATTAACAATATGTTGTATTTTATGATCATTTGCAAAGTAATACAGTTGTAAAGAGGAGATAGTTATCAGGAACCTGCTTGAAGCTATTCTGTTAACTGAGGTTCAGTGCTGTTAAGCTATGGAGTGGAATTCCTAATACATTTACACCACATACTGCCTCACATTGTAAGAGATCCTCTTTTGCATATAATGCAGCAGCTCTGTCCCTGGTCCTCCGGCCCAATCTGCTCTACTACTTACTATATAGTCCTCACGCTACATTTTTCATTGGCTTTTTGAAGGATACAATAATAGGATAAAGAAGACTTGACCTCTCATCCATACTCAAATGCTTCAAGCATAACATTATTGAACTTTAGGGAATTGTTCTAAGGAAGAATCACAATCCTAATTTTACTCACAACTGCCTAAATCTTCTCTGCTCCAAATTGCCAGTTGGAGACAAATTCACCAGTCACCACAGATATTAGCAACAGATAACACACAACATATGGAGGAAAGCCAGAATATTTCATAAATCTGAGTCAGGCAGCCCCAGTAATTAGTGAAGCATAATATATTTTCACCCCAGAGCTGAGATGGAATGAGATACTCAAGAAGACAACTAGAAAGCAGTTCCATCTGGTGCCAAGACAACCTGCCTGGACTATTGGAAGAATGGAAATTCTCTGCCTACTACTGTCTGGAAATCATTAAGTCAGAGACTGACACACCTAGGAAAATCCTGACATTCATCCTGAAACTGAAGGCATTGTGAGAAATGCCCTAAGGTTGAGGCAAGCCTAGGTCTTAGGAAACTTTCTCTTTTCTACCTTCTACTAAATGTTGGCTATTCATTTGGAGAACCATGGCATGAACACAAAATCAAAGAACCTTGACAGATTTTTCCAAAACTGAGTGTTTGGCTGAACATATATGATTATACAATTTTAAATGATCGTATTAAGTGTGACTACATAGAGGTGATGAGAGAATATGATTTCAGAAATCATAATAAGGTCAATTTTTGGTTTTTGGTCAACAACTAGAGTTGTAAATCAGGGGGATATTTAAGGTAGTCAGTCTGGACTTTAGCACTATCTTAGAGATCCTTACAGAAAAAAAGAATGAAAATGGAATTGGTTCATTTGGCTTGGTTTGTGTATTTTAAAAAGTCTTTCAAAAATCAGGGCTACCAAACATAAAAGTTACCAACTACCCTTATAGTAGTTATTCAGTGCCCTACCTTTTCAAGCTCACCCTTTCTCTTTTGGTTCATGTCAACCTGACTTCCAGTGTGTGACTTCCAGCACCTTCATTTATTTTCTTCTCTGGCTGCTAAGGTTTGCTTTGACTACCTTCCCAGCAGGGCTGAAATGCTGGGGAACTAACACTGCCTAGGAATTCCTCTCAAGCAATGGCTCTCTGGATTAGGGTAATAAATATTTGAACTTCTTCAGTAGAAATGACTGAGAGATGCATTTCTATTTTGGTCCCATTGAGTTCAAGCTTTAATTACCCATAGTGGTAATGTGTCTGGTAAGAAATCCTTTTTGATTTATTTTCCTTTCCCATCTCATTTCCTCACCCTCCCACTTGTATTTCCTGAGATCACATCTTAAGTAAAATACATGGCTCAAATATTTCTCTTAGCATTCACTTCTGGGAATATTCAAACTAAGGAAATTGGTACTCAGTGTGGTTCTAGGAAAAGAGTCTCAGAAAAAAATTTTGAAACATAATTTTCAGGACAGTTGGTAGGAATGATCCCATTTCTGGTAGTAGGTGAAGGTAGTGATAACCATTGGAATGCTGTCATATCGAATTACTAAGAATCTTACTTATGATGAACTGGATGGCAGAGGATGCATTGGTTTACCTAATACCTCAACTATTTGGGGAGATATGAAGGCAGGTTCTTGGTTAATGTTTAGTGTCATTAATGCCTCAAGGGAAGAAAATCCAGGCTTATATGAGACAAATTAGGGCATTGTATAAAAGCAGCAGGGTTTCTTGACATCATTAAGAGATCCACTCTCCTTAAACCAAGAATATACGGTACTGAATATCAACCCTAATACTTGAATTCAAGAGTGGATGGGTTACAAAGAAGGCAAATCCATAGTCCCAGCAAGTCTCCTATGCTAAAGTAAAGGCCCAAATGGAAAGGGGTGAACCCCGAGACCTGGGATGAGGATACTTGAATAGATGTGCTTGAGAACCTTGAACCTATAGATTTTTTTTTTGTAGCAGAAATGTTTCATTTCCCCTTGATGGAGAATAATAGGCTTCCCTGCCTGGAAACTGTGAAAATACTTCATTAAATTAGGTATCTCAAAAGAGAATGCTTGTGTTCCTAAAGACAGATTTTCTCATTTATAGACCAATACCTAGAGTCAAATTTTAGCTTGACCTTCCTGAGAAACACTCTATCATTCACAAAGGAACTACAGTAGAACTTAAAGAAAATACCTGGGAATGATTCTTGAGGATCCTAGGCTAGTAATGGGGGCAGGATATACGGCTGAATAAAGCACAGTTTATTGATATGGGGCACCCTCCTTTGACTCATGTTTTAATGTCCTGGAAAGCCCCTGGAGATAATCTTAACATGTTTTTGGAACAGTTTCTTGGAGCTTGGGAGAAAAGATGGCCTATATTATATGAGATGGAGACGCCAGAACTTCCTTTCGGAGGATACAGAGTATAGATGAAGGGGTCAAAAGGCTCAACGAGATGAGAAGCTAGAATGCATTTATTATGTAAGACCGGAGAACCTCAGGAAGCCTGGAGGAGACTCCCTTCACAAAAGCACTAAGGAATGCATTAGTGGAGGGAGTGCCACCAATACTGAGAAGTTCAGTGGTGGCTGTCCTCTGTAAGCCCAGGTATATGGTAGGAAATTCTGTTATGAATTGGTTTACCTAGTTTCATTTATATGATAGGATTCCAGATTGGGATAGGCCAGGTGGCTACTCTAAAACATCAGTTGCAAAGGGGACATAATTGCAATGACAAGCAGCAAGTTAGAATGGTAAACAGGAGCATCTAATCCACAAGGATCTGTCCATTGGTAAGCAGGACTTGGTGTCCCTAGCAATGAGACTGATAGGTACTCAGCAAGAGTCTTGATTGACCCATTTAACCAAAACATGTTAAATAGTTGGTGAGTGGAAGCTGAATGTTGCCTATTTTACTGGAAAAATCACAATTTCTCACCTAGTTTCCATACATCAGACAGTTCTCAGGCTTAGAGCTTATATATTGAAATGGTCTCTAGGTCTTCTTGAGAAACCCTGTGCACCAAAATAATACAATAACAATTCTTTCAATACTTTCCCAAGAGATTCCCAGCTATTAAACAGTATAACTGTATACTAGGAAAAGTGGAATATCCAGATTTTTCAAGGGGTGTTGAAGATAGGATCTAAGTTGAAATTTATATCAGGGGATGTATATGAACAAAGGTAATAAATAGAGTCCAAGTAAATGGCTGTCTTATAGTGAGTCAATGGCACACAACTGCATAAGTATCAGGTGGCACAAAGTGTCATCATGTCCCCCACCACCCAATGAGGTAAAAGTGAATTGAAAGAGATAATAAAGGTACAGGAAGGAGCATGTCTGGAAAATGTGGAATTGTATGTATCATTTAATGATAACTGCAATTTGGCAATCACAATAATCATAGCCTAACAGAGGCCACAAAACTTTCAGGGATAAAAGTATGGGTTATCCTCAAAAACTAGCCCTCCCCATTTGCCCACAAGCGCACTGAGCACTCCTAACTCCCTCAGTGTCGCCCACTTTTGCCCTCTAGTCCTCTTCAGGAGTGTCCTCCCTGGCCCTTCTCAAGGCCCCTCACTCTGGAGCCAGGTGCTGAAGTTTGGCATCAGCGACCACCTGTCAGCTGGACCGCTGTCTCCTCTGCCGTGTGGGCTCCCATAAAAGCGCCAAGAGGGTTAGCAGTCACTGAACAGGTAAAGGAACCAGAGAATATGTGATTTGTCTAATCTTCCGCAGCTAGGTGGAGAATAAAATATAATAGTCTAAGGACTGACTGAAAAATGCAGTTTGCACCACACAATGGGCTACCTCAAGAAACAAACCAAAGTACACATGGTGGAGAGTCCCAAATACCACTACGAGTAGGAAAATTAAAAAACCAAGGACTCAACAAGAGAGACCAAGAGATACCATTCAAAGAACACTTTCTGAATGGATAGGCCCTGGACAGTCAAAGAGCCTTCTTGGGTACAGCAGTGCTCATAGGTGCAGAGTGCATAACAAGCTTTTGAAACTAACAAGAGATAGAAAGCTAATCAAAATGATGAAATGAAAGTGCTCTCCTCCAAAGAAATTCCAGGAAGAACTGACAGCTAAAGAACTGCTCAAAACAGATATAAGCAAAATAACTGAACAAGAATTTAGAACAATAATCATAAAATTAATCACTGGGCTTGATAAAGCATGGAGGACATCAGAGAAACTATGGCTACAAGCACTATGGAGCTTAAAAACAGTTATGATGAATTTAAAAATGCGATAAATGAGATGCATAATAAACTGGAGGCGTCCAATACGTGGATTGAAGAGGCAGAAAGGAGAATAACTGGTTTAGAAGACACAATTATAGAAAAAGAAGAAACTGAGAAAAAAAGAGACAAACTGATCCAGGAACATGAAAGAAGAGCTCAAGAGCTCAGCAATACAATCAAACGGAAGAATATCTGTATCATAGGAATCCCAGAAGAGCAAGAGACAGAGAAAGGTACGGAAGGAGTCCTGGAACAAATTATAGCAGAGAACTTCCCCAACCTGGGGAGGGAAGTAGACGCTGAAATTCAAGAGGCGCAGAGAACTCTCCTCAGACATAACTTGAATCGATCTTCAGCACAACATATCATCGTGAAAATGGCAAAATATAAGGACAAAGAGAGAATTTTGAAAGCAGCTAGGGAGAAAAGGGCCCTAACATATGAAGGGAAACCTATCAGAGTGGTGACAGACCTATCTAATGAAAGTTGGCAGGCCAGAAAGGAATGTCAGAAGATCTTCAATGTGACGAACAGAAAAAATATGAAGCCAAGAATCCTCTATCCAGCAAGCCTGTCATTCAGAATAGAAGGAGAGATAAAAGTCTTTCCAAATAAACAAAAATTGAAAGAATTTGTCACCACTACACCAGCTGTACAAGAAATCCTGACAGGACTTTCTGAGGGAAATGTTGCATGGAATGCAAGATGCTAGAGACAGCACCACAAGCATGAATCCCACAAACGACACAATGACTCTAAACCCATATATTTCAATAATAACATGGTCTGTAAATGGACTAAATGCCCCAATCAAAAGACATAGGGTAGCAGAATGGATAAAAAAACAAAATCCATCTTTTTGCCTTCTACAAGAAACTCATTTTAGACAGGACGACACCTCGGATTGAAAGTAAGGGGATGGAGAAATATCTATCATGCTACAGGAAGTCAAAAAAAAGCAGGAATAGCTATGATTATAGCAGACAAACTGGACTTTAAAGTAAAGACAGTAACAAGGGATGAAGAAGGGCATTATATAATAATTAAAGGGTCCATCCATCAGGAAGAGCTAACAGTTATAAATGTCTACACACCAAATATGGGAGCACCTAAATACATAAAACAATTAATCACAAAAAGAAACAGTCTTATCAGTAAGAATGTGCTAATAGCAGGGGACTTTAATACTCCACTTACAGCAATGGACAGATCAACTAGACAGAAAATCAAATAAGACACAATGGACTTAAATGACACATTGGACCAGATGGATTTGATGGATATATTCAGAACTCTACATCCTGAGGCTATGGAATTCACTTTCTTTGCAAGTGCGCATGGCACATTCTCCAAGATAGATCACATACTGGGACATAGGCAGCCCTCAATAAATATGAGAATTGAGATCATACCATGCACACTTTCAGATCACAATGCTATGAAACTCGAAATCAATCACAGGAAGAAGTCTGGAAAACCCCAAAAACATGGAGGCTAAAGAACACCCTACTAAAGAACGAATGGGCCAATCAGGCAATTAGAGAAGAAATGAAAAAATATATGGAAACAAATGAAAATAAAAATACAACAATCCAAATTCTATGGTATACCGAGAAAGCAGTCCTAAGAGGAAAGTACGTTGCACTCCAGGCCTATTTCAAGAAATTAGAAAAAGTGCCAAGTCCAGAATCTAACTACTCACCTAAAGCAACTAGAGGGAGAGCAACAAGAGCACTCCAAACCCAGTAGAAGAAGAGAAATAATAAAAAATCAGGGCAGAAATAAACAGTATAGAAACCAAAGAAACAGTTGAACAGATCAATGAAACCAAGAGTTGGTTTTTTGAAAAAAAAAAAAATTGACAAACCTCTACCAAGGCTTCTCAAAAAGAAAAGAGAGAGCACTCAAATAGACAAANATGGAATCTGGCCATGTGTAGCAACATGGATGGACCTTGAGGGTGTTATGCTGAGCGAAATAAGTCAGGCAGAGAAGGACAGATACCATATGTTTGCACATATAGGAGGATTAGGAGGAACTTAACGGAGGACCGTGAGGGAGAAGAAGGGGGGAAATAGTGGGGGAGGGGGAGAGAGGCAAACCATGAGAGACTCTTGAATGCTGAGAACAAACTGATGACTGATGGATGTGTGGAGGAGGGGGGGTGATGGGCATGGAGGAGGGTACTTATGGGGATGAGCACTGGGTGTTGTATGGAAACCAACTTGACAATAAACTATTTAAAAAAAAAGTATGAGTTATCACGGACCAGCAACAAAAACTCGTTGAAATAATGGTCAAGTAAGGGGGATAAGGAAATTCAAGAATGGGTTGTAGATGAGCAATATATATTTTTTTTAAGAGAGAGAAAATGCATGAACAAGTGAGGGAGAAGCAGAGGGAGAGAGAAAGAGAGACAGAGAGAGACAGAGAGACAGAGAATCCCAAGCAGGTTTTATGCCCAGCACAGAACCCAACACGGGGCTTATTCTCACAATTCCTGAGATCCTGACCTGAGTTGGAAACCAAGAGTTGGATGCTTAATTGATTGATCCACCCAGACACCCTGAAGAGCAATACGATAAATTTCTGTTATTACCTTGAGACCAACTATAAGAGCAACAGAAGGAATTTAGCTTGTCCCATTAATTTATATATATATGTACATATATACACACACACACACATACACATGTACACATATACATATATATGGAGAGAGAGAGGGAGAGATAGAAATATTATCATATATATAAATATATATGATATATTTTATAGGACATAAATATCCTATATATTCTTATAAATCATGTATATAAACCATATAATAATAACCAGAAAACTACCTTGAAGAGTCAGGGATAAGATAGAGTAAAGTTATTGAGGAGCATGAACAAGGCAAGAAGTCTGGACCTCAATATTCCTGGCAGTCTCTTCACTTGATCATTTTTACTTATCCCTAATCTTGGCCTAATTTGGCATGTTCACATCATTTTTGTTCCAATTGGAAAAAAAGTATTTTCACATTATGGAAACAGGCTCTGACTTAGCAATTCTCAGAAAAGAGAGAGGGAGAGAGAAGGAGAAAGTGAACTTCTTGTTTCTGATATCTGTAGAGATACACAGCTAAAAATTCCAAGGCCTTAACGGGCCAATTTCTTGGAACAGTCTGGCCTTTTGCCAGACATGGAATACAGTTACTCACATCAGAAATGGGCATCCAACATAACAAGAAAAATTTGAACTCCATTGTGTGGGGCATGTTCCTCACTTCCTTATGTGAAGAATGGAAGCATATGAAGCCACCTCAGAGGTACCACGTCTTGACTATAGCACAACACATGCAGTATGTTAGAAATGCCTGCTAGGCTGCTCAGGACAGAAAGACAATGCGTTCGAGAGTCCTTTAGCTCTTATGTGGCCTAAAAGGATCTGCAACTTCCCTGATACTTCCAAAGAAGAGACCAATTGAGAACCTTAGCACCTGAGAAGTACGCAGTTACACTACAGCAAAATCTATGAAACATTGATAGCCTAAACTAGGATCTCAATGGAGGTTATTATGACTGAGAGGTGTCTGGCATTTGTTGTACCCTGGCAGAAGTGGGCCTAAGTTTGCAAGGAAGGACTTCTGAACCTCACCAAATTAAAGGAAGCAACATCATGTTCATCCACCGCAGATCTCAGCCTTAGCCATTAGTAATGTTCCCAGTGAACAGGTGAGAAGGGATGAGCCTGTAGTGTCTTTACCTCCTAATAAAATTCTTTTTTTAAATATTTATTTATTTGGTGGGGGAGGGGTGGCACAGAATCCAAAGCAGGCTCCAGGCCCTCTGAGCTGTTAGCACAGAGCCTGATGAGGGGCTTGAACCCACAAGTCATGAGATCATGACCTGAGATGAAGTCAAATGATTAACCCACTGTGCCATCCAGGTGCCTCACCTCCTAGTAAAATTCTAATGTGTGTCATTTCCTACGTATGTTCTACCATTTAATCCTTCTGTGCCTCATTTACACTTAGCTCTTTGCCCAAAGATTTTCCAAGTGTGGTCCTTTGTCCACCTACAGCAGTGTCATCTAGGGTAACTACTAAAAAGCAGACTCCCAGGTGCCCTCCAAACCCCTTCAGAATTAGAATTTCTGAAGGTACAGCCTTGGAATCTGTACTTTTGAAGACAAGATGTTCAGCATCTTTAAATGGTAAATATATTCTAGTAAGGAATATATTACGCTTTCAGTTATCTTGGCAACTAGACTTTTCAAAATTATGAAAGCATGATAATGGAGCCATGAGAGGGATGGTCTGTATATGGGTTGTGAGAGGATATCTAGATCCTGAAACTGCTGGTCCCAGGAGGGGGCTTATTCCTGCAGTGCACACAAACCACAGCAAAAGAGCTTTTATGACTTAATAGATAAGGAAGAAAGAAAATTCCTGGAGAGACTGATATTGAGAGAGCTGTTTACTGGCCATAGCACAGGGAGAGAAGAGGGGAAATGAAAGTGGAGAGGAAATAACAATTTATTCCTTATGAAGCGGCTAATATGATTAGCTTTTTGGTTTGTGTTTGTGAAGAGGCAGCAGCTGGAGATAGCTTTTGATCTCGGGCTGTCTGACTAGAGAATCACAACGGTGCGTGGAGGCAGCTCTTAGATCTCCGCTCTGGGCAAGGAGACTGGCTCTTTGAAGTGTCCCCCTTTCTACCTTTCCTGCTAACAGACAGTGAAGAAGGAGGCCATGTCCCCAGGGCAAATTGGACAGGCCTTGAAGTTTCCTCAGTCTCCGGAAGTTAATAGAAATGACTATGGGCATAGTTGCACAGTAGTAGTTCAGGCTGCATTTCAATGTCTTTCCATCACTCCTTGGCTCCATCTCCATCCCAGGCAAATAGCAAGTGTGCTTTTATGCTCCTCCTAATTACAGAAGGCTTGTTCATGGAGGCCTCATCATATAAACTCATTCTGTCAGGGCCTTCATATAAAGTGAATTCATACTGAACTGTAATAACTTATGGTAATAATACCTAACATGCACTAGGTTCTATTTTAAAGACTTTAGTAGTTTTTCTGATATTTAAAATAATCTTATTATAGGATTTGCATTCTTAGTTGCTCAAATCACTTAATGGAAGCAATTTACTACTCTGCTAAGGATGAGGCTTATTTCACTGCCAAAAGAATTATATGATAATTCTCTGAAAATGCCAGCCTTGCTTTTCCCAAGATCAAAACATGATAGAGAAAAATTCAAAGCAATCTAAATCAAGTAAAAAATATACCATGTTCATGGATTTAAAAAAATTGTTAAAATACCTATTTTTCTAAATTCATCTATGGATTCAAGGAAATCTCAACCAAAATCTTAGCAAGAGTTTTTGAAGGTATTGGTAATCTTATTCTAAAATCTGTATAGAAATGCAGATGATGTGTAATAACCAAAACCGACTTGACAAAGTAAGTTGAAAAACAATCATTACCTAATTTCAAGGTATATTATTAAAGCTACATTAATAAACACCGTGTAGTTTTTGGCATAAAAATAAGTAAAAAAAAAAAAAAAAAGACAAGCACATAGATCAATGAATGGAATAGAATCAGAAAGTGTATATGGGTGTGTGTGTGTGTGTGTGTGTACACCATCAATTGATTTTCAACAAAACTATCAAGTAAATTCAATAGGAAAGTAGATGTAACAAATAGTGCTGGAACAATTAGATATCAGTGAGGGAAAAAAGAAACAAACAAACAAATAAATCTTCAATTCCTCCCCTACCTTATACACAAAGTCAGTCAAGATAGATCATAGTCCTAAATGTAAAAGACAAAATGACAAAGATTTTCAAAAACTACACAGAAGAATATCTTCATGCCCTTAGAGTAGGCAAATATTTCTTAGTTGAGATATTAAAGATCTAACTATAGTCTTCATAGTCTTAATTATGATATGTCAGACTTTATCAAAATTAAAATTTACTTTTTATCAAAAGATACTATTAAGAACATAAATAGACTGGGAAACATATTCACAGTATCATATCTGACAAAGGACTTGTATCCTGAATATATAAAAAACATGTACAATTCAACAACACAATAGAAAATGGACAAAAGGACATAATGAATCTTTACTTAAACCTCATTTCTTATACAAAAATTAAATTAAAATGGATCACAGACTTAAATATAAGATGAAAACTATAAATCTTAAAAAATAACAGAAGAAAACCTTTGAGATTTTCTAGGCAAGGAGTTCTTGATACTAAAAGCATAATCCATAAGAGAAAAAAATTATTTTAGACCCCCTAAAAAATATTAGAATACCTGTTTTAGTTCCATTTGGTTTAGTTACTATTAAGACTCAGTACATTATTAGACATTGTAAAGCTTCTCTGAATTGCCTAATTTTTGCCCATTTTCCCATTAATGTTCACTTTATTCTTTTTTTAGTGTTCATTTCTTTATTTGAGAGAGAGAGCAAGTGAGCAAGGGAAGTGCACACAGAAGGAGAGAGAGAATCCTAAGCAGGCTCTACTTTGTCAGTGGGGAGCCCGATGCAGGGCTCAAACCCTCAAACTGTGAGATCATGACCTAAGCCAAAACCAAGAGTTGGATGCTTAACTGACCAAGCCACCCAGGCACCCCTGTTCAATTTATTCTTAATGATATGTAATAGCTTTTTATATATTAAGGATACTGATATTAGTGTATCAAATATATAGCAATATTTTTATAATTAAAATTTAAACTATCTTTTAATATTTTGTTGATATTTTTGTAACATGAAATTTTGTATATTTTGTCAAATATATTGACTCTTTTTTGAATGCTTTCTAAATGGAAAGTCTTTCCTTCCATCTAAAGATATATGATCTTTTTGGTCTATATTAATTTCTCATAGTTTAATTTTTTACGTATAATTATTTTATTTATCTTTTTTTAATTTGTAGTTTTTACAAACGCATGGCCTAAATAATAGCTCATAGAGTCTCAAGCAAATGTAAGTTCCTCATATGACTTCCCAAGAGCATTTCTGATTGACAGTCTTTTCAGTTTCCCAAGGCCTCCCCTTTGCATACTCCTTAAGTAAGACCTGTGTGGAATTTAACAAAACCCCACTTCTTTTGGTTTGACTTACATATATGACCTTATCCCAGAAGTCCAAATCACTCCACCCATAGATCCTAACAAAGGCATGGGTCTTAGGTCCTATCTCTCTTTCTCTGCCTGCACCCTACCTTGACTTCTCCACATGGCCCCTGGAGGTGTGCCATATACTTTATTCCAGGATCTATATATCTATATCTATGAGTAATAAGCTTCTCTATTTTGCTTTCTCTTGTGCTTTTCTGTTTTGTTTTGTTTTTTACTTTTTTAAAATATTTATTCATTTTTGAGAGTGAGAGAGCAGAGCATGAGTGGGAGAAGAGCAGAGATAGAGGTAGACCCAGAATCTGAGCTGTCAGCACAGAGCCTGATATGAGGCTCAAACTCATGGACTGTGAGATCATGACCTGAGTTGAAGTAGGATGCTTCACTGACTAAGCCACCCAGGTGCCTCTGTTTTGTTTTGTTTTTTGAACTGCAGCTTCCCATTTGGTATCCTGTGCTCCACTTAACAGATATTAATTTAACAAAGTCATAACAACCTTTGACTCTGTTTCTGAACTTTCCTATTTCATTGAATCACCCATTTCTAATCTCACACTGGGGTTATATTTCTGTATTTACTTGATCCTTTCTTTCTTTCTTTCTTTCTTTCTTTCTCTCTTTCTTTCTTTCTTTCTTTCTCTCTTTCTTTCTTTCTTTCTTTCTTTCTTTCTTTCTTTCTTTCTTTCTTTCTTTCTTTCTTTCCTTCCTTCCTTCCTTCCTTCCTTCCTTCCTTCCTTCCTTCCTTNCTCTCTTTCTTTCTTTCTTTCTTTCTTTCTTTCTTTCTTTCTTTCTTTCTTTCTTTCTTTCTTTCCTTCCTTCCTTCCTTCCTTCCTTCCTTCCTTCCTTCCTTCCTTCCTTTTGAGAAAGTGAGTGAGCAGGAGAGAAGGGTAGAGGGAAGGGCTCAGCACAGAGGCTGACACAGGGCTCAATCCCATGACACTGAGATCATGACCTTAGCTGAAATCAAGAGTTGGACACTCAGCCAACTGAGCTACCCGGACACCCCTACTTGGTCCTTTTTTATGTTTCTCAGTAAAGTCTCCTGGCTTAACTGTTACCTATAGTAACTTAACCTCCTATGGTAACAGGTTTTCAGTAGTCTACTTCAACTTTCTTCCAATATTTCCAGGAGCCCCAAGTAGATGTCACCCATGTAAGCCAGTCACCAAGTGCAGTCTGCCCTGTTTTCCCTGATCTTTTTCCATCTCCCATGTGTTAAGATTGATCCCTTCTATGCAAAATGTCTTGGAAAAGCTTCAAAGGTACTGCTACTTACTATGAATTATTGGTGCTTATTATGAATCATTGAGGGTGGGGTTTCCAAATACTCCCATATGGGATGTCAGGATGGTTGGGTTCTATAACACAAGTTGGCAGGGCCCTAACATTATCTCTCTGACTCTGTCATTTTGGTGGACTTTCAAACTGCCAGTATCTGCATTTCTAGAACTATCTATAATTGGCTGGAAACACTAGACAAATTATCATCCTCAGGAACAGCTCCACTCCCTACCAATAACTATTGGGAGTTGGTTTATAAATATCCCAGCTTCCTTGTTTCTTGTGTGGGGTAAGATTTTCGAGAGTTTCCCTTGTGGGAGTCAGCACCCATGACAGAGCCATATAGCCAGGTTAACAATTCATCCCTTATTGGATGCTTTCAGTTTCTTCAATTTGTCACACCACTGCTGGCACTTCCTAAACCCCCAAAATAAACTCCTTTTCTTAGGGTCTGTTTCTGGAGTAATCCAAACTAATATAGACTCCCTCAGAATTTGAGGTAAGGATTTCCTTCAGGGGAAATGTGTTTGTAGGGAAATTTTTCTAAAGTTATTTTATCAGATATTATTATTCTACTGTTATGTTATTATTTAAAATACAGCTATATACTTTATAATATTTGGGCTATATCAGTGTGTTACTTATTGCCTAGTATGTGCTCATTCATCAATCTGAGAACATATAAAAATTAAATTTTATTTACTCAGCAAATATTTATTGAGCTCATGTGGTGTGTCAGACATTGTTCTAGAGGATCCAGCAGTGAACAAATTAGATAAAAATTCCTGATTTCAGAGAATTTATATTTGGAGCATGGGGGCAGACAACAAAAAGGTTAATAAGGAAAATAAGCAATATGTTAGATGGCAAACAATGCCAAAAAGGAAAAAGCAGAGAAGTGGGGTTGAGAGCATCAGAGGGAGAATGGGCCACAGTATAGAAAAGGTAAAGAAGGAGGTTATATAAAATAAAGACCTAAAGGTGAGCAACTGAACTACTCAAGATATCTGAAAAGAATGTTCTAGGAAGAGGGAACAAAACATGCAAATACGCTGATGTGAGAATGTGCAGGCTTGTGAATACAGATACGCTGAAGAAGTAAAGGAAGAGCAGATCAAGGAGCACAGTGTAAGCCCTTGAAAGGACTTCTGTTTCAAACTGTTCATTTTGTTAATTATCTCATTCAAGAAAGTCCTCTGTGGGGCACCTGGATGGCTCAGTCGGTTAAGTGTTCAACATCAGCTCAGGTCATGATCTTGCGGTTTGTGAGTTCAAGCCCCATGTTGGGCTCTGTGCTGACAGCTCAGAGCCTGGAGCCTGCTTCAGATTCTGTGTCTCCCTCTCTCTCTGCCTCTGCCCTGCTCATGCTCTGTCTCTGTCTCTCAAAAATAAATAAGGATTAAAAAAAATTTTTTTTAAAGAAAGTCCTCCGCATCCTTGCTTTTGTATTTACTCGTTTATTTCATCACCTTAATCTGCTTGAGCTATCCAAGGTTGAAAGAGTTGTGTTAAAATATCCATCTAATGTTATCATTTTGGTAATTTTCTTAATTTTTCTAATAGTTTTTGCTTTATAGATTTCAATGCCATTTTACGGGGTACATAAAAGAAAAATGGTGGTGCCTGGGTGGCTTAGCTGGCTAAGTGTCCTACTTCGGCTCAGGTCATGATCTCATGGTTCATGAGCTTAAGCCCCGCGTCAGGCTCTGTGTTGATAGCTCAGAGCCTGGAGCCTGTTTTGGATTCTGTGTCTTCCTCTTGTGGCCCCTCCCCCTCTCACACTTTGTCATTCTTTCTGTTTTGAAAAAATTATTTTTTTTAAAAAAGGGAAAGTGAATTTTATGCATTTATTGTAAATTATACTATATAGGTATAATAATATAAGGTAAATCCTTTTGTCCAATGTAATGTTTCTTCTTTTATTTTTAAACATTTTATTATTTGGGTATATTTTATGTAAAGTGAAATGCACATATCTTAAATGTTCAGTTCAATATACTTTGAAAATTGTATACACTGTTATAACCACTCCCAAAACAGGTTATAGAGAAACATAATCACCACACAAGGTCTCTTTTTGAACTTTTTGACTTTCCAATCAGTTCTACTCACCTGCCCAAAGACATAGGCTGGTTACTATAAATGAGTGAAATCATACAGTATTTACTCTTGTTTGAGTTCCTTTGATCCTCATATTGATTTTTTCCTTTTTGGCCCTGCAATCTCCACTTTATTTTTTTTCAAGGTTTTTATCTTAGTTCCAGTTCATTAACATACAGTGTTATATTAGTTTCAGGTGTATGATATAATGATTCAACACTTCTTGTACATCACTCAGTGCTTATCAGGACAAGTCCCCTCCTTAATCCCTGTCATGAATTACATCTGACATCCCTCCACTTCCTCTCTGGCAGCCATCAGTTTATTCTCTATAGTTGAGAGTCATTTTCTTGGTTTGTCTGCTTCTCTCTTCTTTTTCCCTTTGCTCATTTGTTTTGTTTCTTAAATTACACATATGAGTGAAAACATTTGGCATTTCTCTTTCATTGACTGACTTATTTCCCTTAGCATTATACTCTCTAGCTCTATCCATATCACTGCAAATGGCAAAATTTCATTCTTTTTTGTGGATGAATAATATTCCATTGTGTATATATAGTCACTCTATGTCTTTTGTCCAATGTAAAATTTTCAGTAAATTCTATTTCGTCTAATACCAATATTGCTATCCTTGCCTTCTTCAGTTTGCATTTGATTTACCTGAGTATTTACACTCATTCTTAATCTTTTTTATCTGTTTCATGTACAGATAATTTATACATAATATTGTATTTTTTGTATGTATTGTATATACAATACATAATATTGTATATTTATAAATTTTACTATTTTTTTGTCTTTTGGTGATTTCCTGAGGATTTATTTGTCTTATTTTCCCTTAGTTTGGAATTTATGTATCTTCTCTTCCACTAAAGATTACTTTGATTAAAATAAAAAATATCATAGCCCACCTGAATTTCCCTATCAAAAGAAAGGAATATCATGTATGCAGGATGAGAATTCTTGCCTGTTTTTACTTTTCTTACTGTCATCATCACAAGCCATATTCATATATTTACCCTCTGAGACTGCACATTCAAACACATGCACATGGGAAAACACACACAGATGTACACACACACTTTGTATTTGCTGTTTTACATAGCTGAAATTGCGCCTATCCACACTATTTTTTTGCATTGATGAGAGTGGGTCTTTGGATCTCACACCAGAAAATCACGAAGGAGCTTTCTGCTCAAAAGACAAAGTATAAGGTCATTTTGTCTCCCAAATACTCAGTTCTCTGCATGACGCTTTAAACTGAATATACTCTCCCACATCTGCTTGCAACAAGATTGTAACAGCAACAGCAGCAGCCCAAAGAGATGTCAGACAGTTTAAAGGAAATTGTATGCACTGGAATATTCCTTTTTTATTAAAAGCTTTTTATCATTCTTATCTTGTGGAGTATGTGGGCTGCTCTGGCTTGCCTTTTTAAATCTACACTATTGATTAGATCTCTGTCTCATTGTGTTTGCTTATTAAAAGCCCACCACCAATACCAGCTATGGTGAGCCCAACACCAAAGGACAGAGTCCTTTTTGGTAATTGTGTGAGGAGGTCAGAACATAGCCTAGGGACATGCAGGACAGCAATGCAGCCTGAAGTGTCTGGGAGTCTGGGAATCCCCTCACCAGTGGCTATCTCAGGGAGATAGGAGGTTCCTACCTTTTCCTTCACTAAGCTCTGTGCCTAATTATACTATTTAATCTTTATAAGAGCCTTATGATATAGATGTTATCATTTCCATTTTACACATAAGATACTGAGCCTCAAAGATGACCGATTCAAGTCAGCTTTGGCAGATTTAGGATTCAAACCTACGCATGTCTGGCCGCCATAACTTTTACTTTCTCTAATGATGCTTTTAAGAGCAATAGGAGAAAATAATGGATTGGGACCATCATCATTAACTACAGAAAGGTGTTTTTGAACTTTCAGGGACTCATTTATCTACCCACATCTGTCCTTCAACCATCTGAGAAAAGGAGTCCCCTGGATTTGGAATCTGAATACCTAGTTTCTGTGACTTACAAGCTTAGTAATTTTGAGCAAGTTACCAAGACTTCCGTTTTCTTTGTATGTGAAATGAAAAATTTGGCCCAATCGATAATTTTCAAACTGTACTCTGAAGCCCTCTAGGGGCAGGAGGTGTGAGTGAGGAATTGCTGTGAAGGCCTGTTCCCAGGTCTTGCTGCTTTTTGATTTGTTAAAACCTCTCTACATAAGATTTCATCTGAAAATGCAGGCTTCTCTTCTATAGAGTACATGGGAGTGGGTCGGTGGGTGAAGGACTCTGCAAGAGGAGGTATTCAGGCTGTTGTAGAACCTAGGCCTCACCAGCTCCAGCTCCCCTCTACTGCCTAGCCCTGGTGCAAGGCAGCTAGCATAGATGGGGAAATGAGCCAAATGGAAGGGAAGTTTGTAAGAACTGGCAGAGTGAGTGATGAAAAAGGGTCCTAAGCAGCAGCTCCAGGGACAGTGTTGGCAATCAGCAATCAAGTCCAAACTGAGTAAGGAAAATTCAACTTAGTTCTTCTCTGTATTAATGGGGAGAGATTGGGAAGGAAGCAATGGGCAAGGGCACTATTCTAGAAATAGAGAGGATTATATGGACAACAAAAGCATATTTTCAAGCCAGCCATAAAGAGAGGGCCTATGTGTACCTCACAATCCAAGAATAATATGCCCAAGTCCAATATGGGATAAAGAAAAAGTAGATATTATAAACTTTTGAAAATGCATTTTATTAGCTATGCATATTGAAAAAGCATAAGTCATGGTATACTTGTTTCATGAAACTGTTAAATCATAATTTTCTGCTTAGAAAATAAACACAAAGGAAGAGTCCCAGGTCCCTCTAGTAAGAGACACTCCCTACCTCCAGTGTAGTTATCTACATTAAATTTACATTTCCCCATCCTTTGCCAATGAGGAAGAGTGTCAGGGACTGGCTAGGTTGTTCACATTGAAGCCATCAGACAGTATCTCAGAGAATAGCAGGAACAAGGCCATGTCTTCCGTTATGGCTAAAGGATAGACCACCTCGAACGGAGTGGAAATGTATCCAGAAGAGAACAGAGAAATGCAGGCACCTAATAAATAATATAAAATAAATAATATAAAAACTGCTTGACTGAGACAGAGACCTCAAAAGAAAGGAGAAAGGCTTACGTGTAGAACCTTTAAGAACATTTTTTTGCCTGCTTCTTGAACAATGGCCCATATTTCCATTTTGCACTGGGCCCCACAAGTTATATAGCCAGCTCTGCCTGCAATGTGTGGGATTTATGAGAAGAATAAAATATGATCCTTCCTTTTGGGGAAATCCTTTTTCCTTTCATTTCTTAAGTACTCTCCTGTGAGCCCACTTTCCCAGAATGTTTTCTTGAATGACAATGAAGTTTTATGTTCATTTGTTAGGACACGGAACTCTCAAGGTTGACTCTCCCCTTTTGGTCTTCTCGAGTCCTGAAATGCTAAGAAAGTGGTGGTAATATTTTGCATTAACATTTGCATGCCTTTGTTTTCCACACTAAAATAGCCATTTGAAATTGTGGTCTGTAGGACTTGGAAGGTCACCCCTTCCAAAACTTTTCTTCCCTATGCCATTTATTTTGCTAAGGAACAAAAATTTTACTATCACTTGTTTTAAGAAGAGTGAAAGAGTGGCATGTCTTTTTCTTCTCATACCCATAATTATCTGCATCTTCTGGTAAGGTATATATATTCATCTTAACAAATAGCTTCTTGAATCCTACCTGGGACTCTATTTTCATCCTTGCAGTGTGGAAGCCAAAAAGCCTGTGTTGGAAAGCTCTTTAAGAGAATCTGTTAACTGGAATGTGTATGAAAACACAGCATGTGTATACTGCACAGTTTTGACTGCCTCTGCCAAAACAACTGGCTGTTTCTACAGGCAAACAACAAATGAAATATACAATGCATCCAAGCCAGTTGTTTTAGGGTATTATGAAAACATCACTGGACCAGTGGATTCTGGTTTCACCACTAGACTAGTGACAAAACAGTTAACTTCCCTGGGTTTAAAAAGTGGGAAAATAAAGATTATAATCTCAGTGGTTTGAATGTTATAGTAGGTTTTTTACTGTTTTCATTTTGGCAACTTTTTCTAGAGGACTGACCTTGGTCTATTTGGTCTACTAGCACACTTTGCTTTACATGCTCCAAAAGAGAAAAGTGCCTGGTGACTTACCATCTTCCCTCTCCAAAGAAAGCCAATAGCCAATGATAGTGGGTACAGGACTATGAAAGCCTGTTGAGATGACTGAGACTTCGCTTACACCTTGAAGCTCCCCTGCAGGTTCAGGCTGAAGCAATCTTGGATATAACTTTCCTGGGATCCCATTCCTGGTTGACTTGCTCCTTGTTCTCCCTTCCCACATCCTTATAAGTTTTTCCCTGAAGCACTTAACATGTCATTTGCAGATAAATCCTCATCTTAAAGTGTGCTTCTGGAGAATCTAACTGAAGAGAAGAACCATCCCTCCATGATTGTAAGAAGTCTTGGTGGAACTGTCAGTCAGGTGAGGAATTCCACAGACCAAGAGTGGCTTGTGACCCAAAGAACCAATCAGACCCTCTCAACTGGGAATTTACATTTCCCTCAGATGACTCAGGTGGAGAAGCTGGTTTCCACGGTGATACTCTAAAGGTACTAGCCAATCATTCCTACTTCCAGATCCTCCAGAACAGTGATTCTTGGTCTTCTACAGTCTTCATTTTCCCAACTGTCTTCATTTCTTTGAGCTAGCCTATATACTTAGAATAAATTATGGTTTTCTATTGCATTACTGAGAATTGTGTGTGATTAAATAACCCTAACTGACACAGAAATCAAATAAAATAACAAAGAACTGCTTTGTCAACTGTGAGCACTCCTCTGAAGTCATCTGTTTTTATTGCAAAAACAGTCCCACTTAGTGCTATTTTGCTCTTCACTGTATTCCTTATTTGACATTACCAAAAAAAACACCTGTATTTGCCTTTTAGAGCTTCTACTTGTGCATTTCAGTTTCAGTAGTTGACAGCAAAACTTTCTGAAACTACCAAAGATAACAGTGCACTTGATCAGAATTTTTATTTATTGATGACAGTTTTAATATCTTCCATAAGCAGAATAAGGTGATTCCAGACATCTGTGCTTTATTGTTTGTAAATTTATCAATTCTTGACATGGTTTACAGGAGCACATTGGCTGTTTACAGAAGAGGTGACTGATATAATTACTTAGCTATATATCTAGGAAATCACAATTAGCTGGTTTCTTAATTTTTTATTAATATGTCTAATAACCCAGTGCAATTTATGGCTTTGCAAGCAACTGTAATTTACAGTAGGTATCTGTCAATAAAAAATTCATAATAACTTTCATCTTTCATAGGTGCTTTGTAGTTTTTGTTCAATTTTTTAGGACAAGACATCTTTATGAGATTAACTTCAGTGGAGATAAGAAATTTAGAGTTTTTTTAGATAAAAAATAGAGTTCAGGAAACTTAAGGCATTTTTAAATGCTCTACAGTTGTTCAATGACACTGTTTTCAATCTTTTCAGTCTTCTGATTTTACCATCTATCTATTTATGAATCATAAAGAACCCCAAAGCTTAGTGCTTAAAACTCAAATGTCTTAATATCACTCATGGTTCTGCAGGTTCACTGGACTTGTTCAGTATTCCTCACTTGGAGTCTTTCATGCGATCGTAGTCATATGGTAGTTGTAGGGTTCTGTCTTAGTCAGCTCAGGCTGTTGTAACAAAATACCCTAAACTGGGTGGTTTAAACAACAGACATTTATTTATTACAGTTCTGGAGGTTAAAATATACAAGATCAAGATGCTGGCAGACTTGGATCTTGTGAAGGCCTTCTTCCTAGCTTGCAAATGACTGCCGTCAAGCTGGGTACTCAACTGGACTCTCCTGGGTGCAGAGATCACTTTCCTTCCTCTTCTTATAAAAGTGTTAAGCCTATCACTAGGATCCCACCCTTAATATAATGAACCTAAACTTAATTATCTTCAAGAGATCATACTTCCAAATAGCATCACATTGTCACTTAGGCCTTCAACATATGAATTTTAGGAGGTCACAAACATTCAGTCTGTAACATGCTCCACGGGCTAATATTCCAAAGAAAAGAAGGCAGAAGCTTCTGATTTCTTAGTCTTGAGCCTGGAAATTGGGGCCAGTGGTATCCACTGTATTCTGTTCATAGAGCAGTCAAGGGACTGTCCAGATTCGAAACGTGAAGACATAGAGCTCATCTCTTAATGGGAGGAATGGCAAACACTTCATAGTTTCCTTTAATTAGCCACATCATTCTAACTTAGAGTTAGTCATTACTTTCACAAGGATATGAAAAAGCTAATCATGAATTGAAAAATTTCCGAAAATTGAAACAAAACAAACAAGAAAATAATCCATTTATTTGGAAATCATATATATATTTTTTCTGCTGTAGGCATTTTGTCTTTTTATCCTGACTTTTCAAGAAACCAGTTGATGACTTTATTTTTTCTTTTATAATAGGATTTCAGGGTGTGGTCTAAAAATTACATGGTTTAAGCCTGATGTATTGAAATCTGGTTTTCTTCTGTGGATGTCAGAAATACGGGTCAAATTGTATTTTCCTAGAATGACATCTTATATCTGAAAATTAGAGGGAATGTAGTTTCTTCCAAATTGGGTCTCTGCCTCTCAGTGTTTTGTTGTTATTGTCTGTGCAATTCAAGAGGGTGGACAATAGATTCCACCACTTCAGTCTCACAAAGCTGAGTTGGAAAGGATGATTTCTGAAAAAGCCAGGGAAAGCAAGGATGTTATTTTTCTTTCCTGTTATTTAGAGGTTGTTTTACTTTGTTTTGTTTGTGTGATGATATTAAGGATGTTTGTTATTAAGGATGATAATTTTATTCTTTGCCTAGTTTCCTATAGATAAATGTGACAGTTGGTGGGCTAATGAATTGTGTTGGTTAGAATTCAACAATACCACAGCCAAAGTTGTCTGTGTAACTTAATAGTGTTTATACTTGCTGAGTCAATCATCATAGCATTAAGTGCAATGCATCAGTTAAGAGTGGAACTCTAGGGGTAACTGGGTGGCTCAGTTGGTTAAGTGTCTGACTTGAGTTCAGGTCATGATCTTGCATTTTGTGAGTTGGACCCCTGCATTAGATTGTCTGCTATCATAACAGAGTTTGCTTCATATCCTCTGTTTTCCTCTCTCTCTCTGACCCTCCCCCTCCTCTCTCAAAAATAAACAAACATTCAAAAAAAAAAAAAAAAAAAAGAGGGGGCTCTGCAGACACAC